>NC_039492.1:7169543-7769543 GCF_003590095.1 Trichoplusia ni
TGACCTTTTTTACATTTACTAATTAAATTTAGTTTGTTTGTTATACACAAACAGAACGCGCTTCATAAAAATTTAGAAGAAACAAGTAAAGAACTGTTTGAAAGTAAAAATTGCAGCAGATTATTATGCTTTGAAACTCAGGCTTTACTTTCTTTACAAGTTGCCATGGGCGATATCATACTCTCTCGGAAAATATTTCATTTTCTTCTAGAACCACGGACTGTAAGAGGATTTTATTGAAATTTTGTAATACATTCTACTGATATTTAAGACCTTGCATAATACGACGTAAGAAAACTAGGAAATAACTAATCATTAATAATACTAACGAGAGCTTGCTTGCGAGTTTATGAATGAACATTATGAATATTGAGGTATCCTCGAATAAAAACTTTCAACAAAGCCTTTATCCTAAGGAAAGTGTGAATCGAATATTAACCCTTTTTATTGATACGATATAGTTGCTTAGACAGCCTTCTGTCGACGGTCCATTCGCGAATAGTTGAATTCACTATATTCGCGTTTAATCTAGTTTTCTAGTCGCATTTGAGTTCCGTCCAAATCTCTAAAGTAGCAAATAAAATAATTACGAATAATAATAACCACGAATGGAATTTATTGCGACTAAAGGATTTCCTCCAAATATCCTGTCCAAATTCTCCCTACGAGGTAGAAATCAACAAAAGTAGCGTTTGTGACACCATGTCTTCAATAAGGATTAATATTCGATTCATAAAGATACAGGAATATATAAATATAAGCAGATAGTAAAGAATAAGCCTTACCTTGCATCTTCAATAGCCAGTACTGGCATATATGTTTCATTGAAGCGATTGGCGCCCGTTAGCGCTGAGTTCTGGCGCTCCGTGGCGATGTTACGTTATTATAAAAGTGCAAAACCAAATTAACCACCTGTAACAATATTTAAATGTATAATTGCATTTTTCATACTTATATGTAGGCATTTTTTATAGGAACTTCAAGGGATACGAAAGGAACTGTAAAATAATTAATTTCCGCTTGGAAGACCCAAAAGGAATATTGAGGTTTTCTAAAAACGACATACAAATTAAAATAAAGCTTTCTCATACTTGCTTTTCCTTTTATTATGTAACTTTTACTTGGTTCTTGTGGGTTACATTTATTTTACGCAAGAATATTTCCTCCCTTTCATTAGATATTAAAGTTAATAAACTAACTTATAACTTGGATCAAAACAATGTATTACTACACTAATTAGATAGACGACCTAAGTAGATACACGGGCAATCTATGGCCTAGGTAGACTTACGACCGTGCCGAATGGAGGCGCTTTAGGAATCAAAAATAATGCAGTAGACGATGAAGATTCAAACACTAACTGCTTCGTAACATAAACAGACAAACCAGAAAAAACTGAAACTGGTCAATGTAACGATGTTTTTTTTACCGAAGGGCCCATTTGATTAGTTCAGTAACGTGTTAAAAAAGTAATGGTCGTAATCATGATTTCATATCGCGAATATAAGTATCGTGTGTCATTTGATATCACGTTGAGTCTATCAGTTTACTTATCAATAAAACAAAAGAATTGAACTACTAACTCCTGACTACAGTATTTTATTATCTTTGGATTAAAGAAAGAGTCCGTAATTCAGATTGTGGCACCTTGCAGCAATGCCTTGAGGATGTTTAATGAATTCCGCCGCTAGTTTAAGGGCTGATGTTTCGTTTGCCATACAAATAATAATTAATTACGCAGACAAACTTTCTTAGACAGCTCATTAATTCCGATACTTATTTTGCAAGCTACATCCGTCGCTACGGTTCTTTTTCGTATAAGCTATTTTGCTCCTTTAACTCAAATACATGTTTAAGTTCCAAACGCACACTCCGGATCTTTAAAGTTACTGGCTTTACATAATTCAGTGTATCTTATAGCCTGTCAACCACAGCTATTTGTGATTATTTCAGCGCCTTAATGTCTCAAGCCCTGAAATTTCAACACATTTGAAGCAAAAATTAGCTACAGGGTAGTAATCTGGCATTGGGTACAGTTTTGCCAACTGTCATAATATTTTGTTTTTTTCTGAAACCATTTATTAAGGTTTTCAGAGTTAACAATATTGAAGATTTTAGCTATATTTAAGAATATTTTTTTAAATAAATTATATGAATGTCCGACATACCACAAAGCATGTGAAGGAATTAAATAGAAAAGCCTGTTAAATGATTGAAATTTGTTAATTTCGAGAATTTTCCTCCATAATAGCAATCAGGGTTATATTTCTAGGCTATTATGAATTTTGGGGACCACAATAATTATTGTGCCACATAAATATTTAATAAGATAATCATTTTTTTTTGGTTTAATAAACAATCGTTATTTTAGTTTAAGAAGGGTTTTGGTCACATTTTATTTAATACTAAGAATTTTTTTAAATATTTTCACTTTGAATAGGTCTTTTTACCTTTACTTCAGTAAATAAAAAAATATTTATTCAATTAATCTTACTTACCCAATAAAAAAAATAAAAACTAGATGAAATTCAATAGCAATTCAGGCATTTCAGTATTGCAGAGTGCAATTTTTACTAATGAATTTAAAGCCCAGGCTTCAATGTTCCTAATTTGTGGAATATAGATCATCAAGTTTTTAATAATTTATTTAAGTATATTATTTATCTACCTAAATTGATTTCTCCCAAATCAATTTAGTTAAATAGTCGCACTGACTGATCACATCTCACTGATAATCATATCAATCAGGGCTCTAGATCGCTAAATTGAATAGCCGGACAAACCAGCCAGTTTGGTTAGACATCTGGAATGCACTATTTTTTTTAAAGGAGTTTATATTCTGAAAAAAATACCTAGTAAATTAAACATTTTTTTATAAATCTTGTTTATTTCCAGTCTAGTCTGGTCTGGGTAGTCAGGTATATGGTATTGATACATACTTTTCATAAGGTTTTGATATTAGTAACTTAAACTTTGCTTGTGGTAAAACCAATAACTAAATGTTAATTTACAGAGAATGTGCCACCATGATCAGCCTAGGGAGCAATGGACCATCAAAACAGTACATGGGCTAGTTCTAAATGGCCCAGTATAGGAATCATAGAGATATGAGAACTAGATCAAAATATTGTTATGAAAGAAGACGGCTAGATAAAAATAATGCTAATACCCTCACTATAGTTTTGCTTAGCAGTGGTAACATGCAACACTAGTTGCTGTATAGTAAGGATTACATTACAAAATTGTAATCCTTAATAGATATCGACAGACTACAGTCCAAGCTGGGTCACATAAAAACATCAAATTTTCTTTTATTTCGAACGAAGTAAACAATAACATATCAGGTATGATTAAATTGGGTCACTCAAGCTTGAGTGTAATAAAGGCCCCCATATTGTTTCATAGACCCATACAGAACCTCAGGTGTTCAGTCGTATTTGATTTGTTTAGAAATCAGTGTGAAGAGTTATAGTATTTTCAGGCTTATTTAATAATTGGGTCATGATGTAGTTTATTTTATTGATACATCACATTAAGAGTTATTTATAATGAATATTACTGATAATATTAATTATTATGACAAGATATTTCTTATGAAAGCAACATAAGTCTCGACCATCAAATTAGTGATCTATAGAGGCACAAAAAGGTTGCAGCTTTAGAGATATTAAAATTGAGATAACTAATTGTTACAAAACACGAATATTATTATGGTTTGTGTTGTCTAGGCTACCTAGGGATTAATACTAAATAATCCTAATATTTACCTGAGTTTTTATTTATGGATAAGAAATTTCAAAGTTATATGATATTTTAATTATTCTAAAACATTACTGATAAAACAGTTCTAAGTTACCAAAATCTGTAACCAACCCGACGCAAGCAAGCTTAAGAAGCAGCCATGTATAGACGATGGTCTGTACGCAGCAATAGGACATCCCGTCAAGTATGAACTGTTTTAAAACCATCCATTTTAGTTCATCAAGGAATTAGTTTCTAATTGCAAGGCTATATAGTTCACCTAAAAATGTTTAGTGAAATGCAATGTTTTGGAATATTTCAATATTCATTTATGAGCCTGTTCAAAAGAGCATGTTTGTGACTATTTAAATGTTCTTTCTGACTGTATTTGATGAAATAAATCTAATAATTATTAGCTATGATACAACAGAATTATTAAAATTGTATGTCAGATGCTAAAATAATATACTTAAATGGATTATATTTTTAGCTCCAATTAAATAGATGTTAGGTATAGACATTAAGATGCAAAACATGCAATGACTAGGAGTAAAAAAGGTTGCATAGGATTGGATCTATAGTTTTTAATTTCAATTTATAATTTGACTTCTAAGTTTTAAGCTATGTGTAAGGTATACCATATACATAAGAGTACATAACACATTATAAGAAAAAATAGTGTGAAACCACTCAATGATTTCTAATTTGTAAAATAACATTTGGCCAAGTTAATTATTTTATATAAAAATAGTATAAGGCTATTCAAATATTATAAGGCTTTCAAGGGCTTATGACTTTTTTTAAGCCCAACAGTTATGTTGCCTGCTTGAACTATGTAAAAGCACAGCATTTGTTTTGAAACCACCTAAAATAAATAAATGGTATCAACATTAAGGAGTTTTAATACATGAAACAATTGTTCCACAAGTCTTCAAACCTTTTTTCTGTCTGTGAGTAAACCAGTGATTGTTAGGGGAACAAAAACTAACCTAGCAAGTGATGTGATCAAGGCTAAATAGAGACCTTGATAGAACGTTATAGGTGAAACAGTGCTGAATTTGTGTTTTCGTTAGTACATACATCATAACATCGTGGATTGTGTAGCAGGGTCCACTTTTTGCAATTAACAGTCAGTAACTACTTACACATTATGACGTCATTGCATAGACAGTCAATACAACACAGTAAACATTATAATCTCAAACATTTACAAGAAAGAAATCAAACATATTTGTATGTTTTTAAGGGCAGCAAATGTGTTTCAAAAATCTTTGTTTACTTACAGGTTTTCAATAATAAATATCCTCCGACTGTATCAGGGCTAACCACGATCCGTAGTTGACAGCGAAAACTGCGAATCCTAAATAACATGGCGGCATTTTGTCGCAGCCGGTGTATGTAAGTAAACCACTCATTTCAGACGTTTTACACTTGTTATTACTACTCACAACTTCAAACACTCTTTGAGTTAAAAACACGTCTCAGTACAGAAACAAAATAAGTAAGTTTATATCACACACTAAAAGCAAAATGACGTAACATTCTCAACCTTCACGGTCGCACAGTAGGTATAAATGGTAGTAAAAGAAGTTATGTTATTCTAATCTTTAATCATTGGTACTGTTTATATAGCACTACTCATATAAAAGTCACTATTTTATTTACAAACGACTCATTCCAATGCAAGAGTTCCTGTGTATTGGCAAAATAAAATCAAACACGATAGATTATTATGCCTAAGAACAAACGTGACACGCAGTCAGCAAGCTCGCTGTGTTAACTCATTTTTTTATTCAAGTGATACCCACTTAAATTATTTTAAATCTACCTGCAATGGTAAAAAACAAATGCCAATATTGTATTTATGTCGCAAGTTATAAAACTACGATACTTTTGTTATTAAATAAATTTAATTCGTCTGGGGGTTTAAAATCGTTATAAAACCACATTCCTTTTAGTTGTTTCAGTGTTAATGTTTAGGCTTAAAATATGGTATCCAAATACGGCAATAAACTTCACACCTTGCAATTTAAGCAATATATTGTTTATGGGTAGACACTGGTCAATGACAATGGAACAGCAAAAGTAAAAAAAAACTAACGGGGTTACCCTGAAAATGTAGGCCTAGCTAGACAGACAGATAATCAGATATCACCCATACGTAACGGGAAGTAATCGATGTACTTCATTTTATTGAGACGATAAACAAAATACAAACAATATATATCAAGGATATTTGCAATCAAAAGTTCCACCATCGAACCCTGTAAGCTATGAGTTTTTCCACTGTTATTTAATGTAGGTACCAGGTATGTCTGTTGTAGTATGAATTTAAGTGCCACGCCCTGCAACGTGTGTAAAAAACTTATCAGCTTATAAAAAGTAGCTATATTTTTACAAACTGCTAAGATTTTTACACACTTGACGAAATTTATAACATGAATTTAATGAAAAATTATTAAATTAAGATTTTTAAATTTTTTATTAAGAACTTGAAATAACAATTATTACAATTAAAACTTTTAAAAATACAATCGACATTGCTGGAAAGTAGGCGTCTTTTGCACTGTGTCGATAGTAAATATGAATTCGCAATACAAATATTTCAATTATGATCAAGTGTTCCGAGACACTTCCAGGATAACTTTGCATAATATCTATTATGCATATAATCCATAATCAAAGTAATATCATTACGTTTTAAAAATAATTAAAATAAGTATTCACAAAAGGTACCAAAGTATAGTTATTAAAATAGTGGGGAGAAAAGATATACAATAAAAACGAAGGTGAAACCGAGTGTGAGTTAGCAGACATCTAAAAATTTTTTTTTTTAAAGAATTTAACAATTACATATTAAATACTAATCTACGCTAACCGTATTACGGGCACTAGCATACAACAATCTAATACTATCGCAATATCCGACTCCACGTCGTGATGTTGCTACTAAAATATAAGCGTCGCCAGCTCTCAAAATTCGTTTTGCTTTGCAATAATCAAGAGCAGCATGAACACGTGCTTCTACTTCCAACGGCCAAGATCCTTTAGGTACTTCAAAATAATGCATGGCACGAACTCCTCGCCAAAAACGTAACTGGCGTGCTGTGTGACAGGCTCTTGTTACTGCAACTATCGGACAGTGGGGTTTGGCTTGACCAATAAGCTTTGCTGTTCGGCCAGAGCTAGTTAGGCATATAATTACAACCGCGCAAGAGCGCATCGGCAAGTTCACATGCACTAACACCAATAGCTCTTGTTGGTTCGTCAAGTAGACTTTCCATAAGTTCGGTATTGCCATATATATACGGCTGCCAAATTATTCTCTCCGCATGTCTGCAAATAACGGCTGCGGCGGCGAGACAGTGCTCGGCCATTTTTACTGAGTCATACGACGGTGAAAACTTCTTTAGGGGAGAATCATAATGTAGCTCCAAACAAATAACATCGGCGCCGTCAATTACAAGATTCGCAATATCTGTGACGCAAAGGGTAGGAATCTGTTCATTAATAACTGCTTTACAAATGCACGGTTTACCCAGTTTATTACATTTAGCTAACATCACTTTCTCAGCTATAAATATTTTTTCTACTGGTAAATCAGTACTTAGAATGCACCGGTCGAGATAAATTCCATCAGCTTCATCTAATATTTGGTCAAAATTGTCGTATCCTAATACGGTATCAATGCAAGCAAAACTAGAATATGTTTTCCTTTATCTGATAGTAATTCCTTAACTCCGCGAATATCACTAGCATTTTGGGTGTTTGGAACTAGTACACCGTCAACGTCAGATCCAATGGCCCAAGCTATTTGCTCTTCCATATGTTCAAAAGGTTGTTGTGATGTCTGACTACCAGTCAAAGAATTAGAACTCCCATCGCCTTTACCGGATTTTTCATTATCTCGAGGTACGTGTGTAATCCGAACTGTCATCTTAGCACCAATGGTACCGCCAAAAGTAATTGAGCATTCGACGGAATCATCTCCTACTTCAGTAACGACTAGTTTTACTTTACCTGGGGTCAGACTGTCAATAATTATTAAATCGCCAGGATGTAAATCAGTTAAGTGATCATATCCAATGTATAGACAGTCTGGTGTACCACTCTCTCGCCAACTTGTATCAGTAGTTATCCGTATTGTGTCAAATTGGTTCAACTCGATTGTTGTTTTTGGACCGCCTTTAAGGTCGCCTGTTACAATTTCCGGGCCTCTAACGTCTACCATGAGAGCTAATGGATATACGTATTCCAATTCAGCACTATAATTATAAACAGCTTGTCTTATACTTTGAACTAACTGCGCACAGGCATCAGGTTCGAGGTCTCGCATATTGAGCCGCGCCACTGTCAAACCCGCAGCAATTAATCTCTGAATCACAGCAGGCTCTCGATTTGCTACCCCTATATCACACATAAGTCCTGTTTGCATTTCTTCACATGGAGCTTGATGTAAGTTAAGATTACAGTAATGTTTTAGTAAATTGGGCTGAGGTGGATTACCTTTTTGCGGCTTATTGGTAATTGCTGCCTCCAACGGAATATGCCAAGGTAGAGCCATTTTTTAGGGATTACTTATTTTAGGCAGCAAAATTTGGAAACTATTATACGCCTGTATGTCTATAAAATTATGCAATGACAACGAATACTGTTTTATAGTTTTTTTTTTCTTAAAAAGCATTTTTTGTAAATGCATAAATAGTTCAGGTTCTATACCTTGGCCCGGGTAGTAAAATATAATATTGTTAACAAAACCTCCTTTTCAAAGTGAAACCTCCTTCAAGATCCTTAGTGAAACCTCCTTCGAACCTGGGATTTGACAAGCAGTCCGCTATAAAAGACGGAGCGCTCTTAGCAACGCTCTCTCTCGGGTGTCAGCTGGCTTCGCTGGAACATCTCCGTGACCTTCGTTGTATTTATTCAGCATAGCAGCCATATTGTTATTTCGATAATTGCCATTCATACCTATTCCTTTGCAGTAATTAGAGTTTGATGTATTAACTTTAAGTTATCTTTGTAATGATTGGGTTTAATTGTTTGTGACGTAACCGTGCTTGCTTTTTAAAAACCTGTCCTCACTTTTGGTTTCTAAGAATATTAATATTTTTAATACTATACTATCAACATCTTACAAAAATAAAAATAAAATGAATATCGCAACATTCACCAGGGTTCAATATCCTTCATTGCAGTTTTAAGGTAAAATTTAAATTCAACTCAAAGCATAATCAAAAGGCTACATACTAATTACCTAACAAGTCTAACGATTTTGTATAAGCACTCGATTTTTATTCGGTACATTTTTAAGATTTTTTTCTCAAGTATAATTTACAGTCGATATTAGATGATATAAAAATATGTCTAAACGTGCAGCCTCATGGAGTCGCCCGTCGCTCGCTTTCAGCGACAAATCTGGTGACGTAACCTAGTTTTAAATTTTCCGCGACTCGAAAAGTTGCTGCTTCATGCAGTCGCTCATCACTCATTTGCAGCGATAAAGCTGGTCACGACGCGATCCCTTGTTGCTGATTTCCTAACTTCGCTCGTACCTCGTGGCAGTGATACCAACAAGTGAAAGAAATAGGAGCCTTAATAAACCCTTGCAGCACCACACTTATGTCGACTTGTCTCACCGCTACAGAACACTATAGCCGCTCACTCCTAGCGACAAAGTTCATTTTCAGCTTTGTCGTTTCGTTACGTTCAGTTACGCATCACGTGATCATTTCGAGACGAGAGAAATTTAAAATGTGGTCACCCTTTTTATAGCTGGAAACGAACAACAAGCGACTCCATGAGGCCGTACCTTAATATTTAGATTTTTTTAATGCATTGTGAGATGGTGGCAACTTTATAATAAGGGTGTGCATAATCTGTAAAATTAAAATACTAGATGACACTGACATAATTGACCGCACTCGACTAGTGTCAGGGTGACATGAGAGCTCGTTGTAGTTTGCAAACAAATCTCGCGGGAAAAGCTATTACAGCTTCGATTTCAATTTTAATGTTGTAGCTTGAAATCATGGAACTGGAATCGTCAATTAAAGATGCTGGTAATGGCCTTAAAGCGGTGCGAGTTACAGATCGTAAAAAGAATGCAGAGATCATAAAGCAATTTTTAACGAACAGCAACGCAGTGCCGGCTCTGTTATCTGAAAATACTCTTAAAAAACGGGGATATACATGGAACAACCTCTTTGACGATATCAATGATTATATTTTAAAGGTATTTTACAACTTTTGACTATATCATTCAAAGGTATTTTTCTCTATTCACAAAATATATCGCTATCACAGTACTTTGTGTACTACTGTTCACCTATTCCTTAATATAAAATATTAGAATTCCCTAAAATATTATCCTTAAAAATTTATAATGTATCATAGAAGCCTTAATATATATATCATATATATTCCTATCATATCCGTCGGTTGCCAACAAGGAGATCCTCTCGGGCCAGTCATTTTTAGTTTAGCAATACACCCAATCATCAGGAAACTTAAATCTAAATTAAATGTATGGTATCTAGATGACGGAACCTTAGGAGGCGATATTAACACAATCACAGAAGATTTCACTACTTTAAAAAATGAACTTCATTCCATTGGCCTTGATTTAAACACAAATAAATGTGAAATTTTCATCCCGAACAATCAGCCATTAATTCAAAATCAACCATTATTACAAAAATTCTTTTCATTAGCCCCAGATATAAAAATTGTAGACCAATATTCACTTCGCCTTCTAGGGTCCCCAATATTAGAAGAATCCTTTAGTAAATTTATAGATGATAAAATTCAAAATTTTCAATCTATTTCGGATAGACTTTTTAAAATCTCTCTGCATTCGGCCTTAACTTTGATTCGGTTTTGTTGTTTTGGTCCAAAATTTATATACTTCCTCCGGTCTTCAAATTTATGGATGCATTTACCCCTTTTGGAAAAAGTAGACCAAATTATACGGTCCACCTTAACGTCTATTCTCAATGTGACTTTGGACGACCGAGCGTGGTCCCAAGCCACATTGCCGATTCGTTTTGGTGGACTAGGTATCCGTAAAGTTACCAGCTTGAGTTTGCCAGCGTTTCTGTCTTCGGTCCATAGCACTGAAAAATTGACAAGAGAAATTTTAGAATTTTCTCTGGTTGATTTTCAGATCCTATGCATGTCGGAGGCAGTAAATAGTTGGAAAATGTCCTGCCCGGGCACGGATCTTCCCGCACAACTTTCTTCTCAGAGGCAATGGGATGAGCCGCTTTGCAGTTTGATACGGAATGAATTAGTTGAAACGTCACTCAATACTGCAGAGCGTGCTCGTCTCTTGGCTCTGGGAGAATGGGAATCGGGCCTCTGGTTACAGGCATTACCTTCAGCCAACATAGGTACGATGTTGGATAACAATACTCTCCGGCTCGCCATTGGTTTGCGTTTGGGTGTACAATGTGTCGCATCTCATCTTTGCCAATGCGGTGAAAGAGTCGATTGCCTTGGTCATCATGGCCTGTCCTGCGGCAGGAGCGCGGGGCGTATACCGCGTCATGCAAATATTAATGACATCATTCGTCGTGCTCTTGTCACTGCTGGTGTACCTGCCGTTTTAGAACCCAATGGTTTGGTACGCAACGATGGTAAGAGACCTGACGGAATGTCATTGCTGCCTTGGAAATTGGGTCGGCCTTTGGTGTGGGACGCGACATGCGTCGACACCCTCGCGCCATCCCATGTTCTAAGTTCAGCGGTCTCGCCGGGCGCTGCTGCTGGAGCCGCGGAAGCCCTAAAACGGCGGAAATATAATAACCTTGTTGGTAATTATATTTTTGAGCCGTTTGGGGTCGAAACGTTCGGGACATGGGGACCAGGTGCACGAGTTCTTTATAAAGAACTCGCAAAGCGTTTGGTCGACTCTACACGTGATCAGAAGGCTGGTCTATATTTTGCCCAAAGAATTAGCATTGCCATACAACGTGGCAATGCAGCCAGCCTTCTGGGCACGTTTCCCGACTTTGGCAGGGATGAGGATATCTTTTTCGACGCTTTGTAAATAATGCATATTTTTCTTTTTATATTATATAGCTTTCAAAATGTAAATATTAGTTTAGTTTAGTTCATAGTTATGAAGAATATTAATCAGAAATATATGAATAAATCATAGAAGTAATATGTGATTTAATACATTTTAAGAAGTCATATTAAACCTTTGTCATAGGTTTTAAGTGTTATAGGAGGAAACATGTTTTTATATTAAAAATAAATAAATGTAATAAATATCATTTAAACAATACAAAGTAGTTATAACTAAAAATTATCAATTGGTTAATTTAATACAAGCATATTTTATGATTGCAACAGTTTTCACTCTTATTTGGATTTAGGATTTGTCCTTTTATTTTAGGAAACTGAAAAATTTGAACAGTCTAAAACTTTTGAGAACACTGTTAGACCACTATGTACCAGCCTCTTACATCATTGTGTGGCGGGCTCTAATAAAGGTAATACATGAACTTGTAAAGCTATACACCCTTTGTTTAACTACTTTGTATGTATTTTATATATATAAATATTTCAATGGTATATTTATTTTGATTTGATAATCTTAATGTAATTACATAATTAGAAATATTTTTAGACAATAGATGAAACAAAATTGTATTTTTTTAGGCCTCAAAGACATAAAACAATATTTGTTTTTCCTGATTAGTTGGCTATCAAACCAAAACCCCAATAAACAGAATGCATATCCTACATAACAATGTTCACCTTTTCAGGCAAAGCATATATAAAGTGTGATAAAATAACTGAGACAAGTTTATACATACTGAAAGACAATCGTCTTTCTAAAGCAATTGGTGACAGTTACTTGAATTTACTCCTCAAACATGTCTTGCCATACAAGCATTACTTGGGTCATATAACACCAAGCACTTGGAAAGGTGAGTAAAGTTGATAGATCCTATTACTAAGATTCCGGTTGTTTGTTCATCTATAATCAGATTCAACAAAAAATTAAAAAGAGAAAATAAATATTTAGGGCAGTTCCTTTATGACAAACCTTGTTTTCCTTTGCTATTTTTATAGAAAGCATTATGAAAGTCTTGTTTATTTTCTGTGGCATGTACTTTTGCTTCGCTAATTAATGTAATGTACTTGAACCCAAATAACTTTGTCATTTTCTTGTTTAACCACAGAAACAAACTTCAGCTGCAGAACATTAGTGTAGATCTTAATTTATCTCAAGAATTATGAATGCTCTTGATTTTTCAGACCTACTGGATGTCAGTATTTCTACATGTTTCTCTACTGTTTACAAAATAGATGCTTATACTAAGCTGAGACTAATTCTGCTTATTATGAAAAGTGGAAAGGAGAACTGCCAGTTTGTCAGACCTCTCATAGAGTCTCTATCATCATTAGAAACTTATTTTGGCCTTGTCGCCAGCGACAAAAAAGTACAGGATATTGTTATTGAAATAATTATTTTGTTATTGGAAACGGTAAAGTATGATCCATTTGATAAATTGAATATAATTTTTCGATTTTGTACTGTATCTTAAATATTTATTTCAGCTTTCTTCCGAGTGTCGCCTAACTATGTGTCGTTTTATTGAGAGTTTCATGCCGTCTTTATTAAAATTCTATGATCAAAACAAAGATCAGAAGAAAAAGGTAAATATACAATAAGATTTTTTATCCATCGAGTTTTGTATGATTCAAGTATTCTACTTTGATTGATAAATGGAATCTTTTCCTTATTTCTATAAAATTTTATAAACAATATGACGCTATATTTTTACAGACATCACATTTCAAATTGTTAAATCTTGCGGTAGCACTGCACCACCCTCTAGGAAGGCACCAAAACGAAGAGGGAAGCCTTGCAAACAACTGGGATGTCTGGAATAAGTACTTGAACAGCATGACAGAAATCATTTGCTTAGAAGTCAATTATTTGCAGAAAAATAGAAAGCAAAATGATAAATCATTCCAACAATGCTCATATTTTCACAGCCTTGCTGCTTCTGTCTTCCACCAGGTTAGTAAATGTAATGTTTTTGTTTTATTATCAAAGTATTTTTATTGTAATTTCATGTTTTATGACTGCAGATTTTTAAGATGTCAGAGAGAAGCGAAAACGACACAGAAACTCCATCAAAGAGAATTAAACTGAGTGTGAACAAAAACAAAACGTTCAGCGATCTTGTAAATGAACTGCAGCAAAATCATGTGCCTTGGTAGGTATATAGAGATACATTTACTTTCAGCCCAAAATAAGGATGATTACTGGGCATAAAAACTGCTTTAAAATTTGGGAGAGGGGAGGTTTGTGACGTAACGACTTTGCAATATTAAAACGGAAGTGACGTCATAAGTAAATTCCTTTCGCTTTAATTATTATTATATGTATATTAGCCAGTAAATGGTTTTCATCTTTGATCTTATACATATATTCATGATAAACTAACACACATCACTTTCGTTGGGCATATTCGAGCTTTACTCGAAAACCGCCAATATTAATATAGCCTGAGTCTTAAAATACCGCAGCTTTCTATTAAAACTATTTTCAAAATTGGTTCACTAGATCCTAAGATTACCCCTTACACACACTCTCACGAACTTTACCTCTTAATAATATTAATTAATAAATATTTTGTCTTCTTAGCCCATTGGTTATCTAAAATAGGCCTTATATGCCAAGCCATACTTACAGCTGTTATTTTTTTTGGGTTTCAGGTTAGGAATTGTAAATGTGTATACTAAATTATACAGTACCCACATCACTTCAAGAGAATATCTATTATTATTGAACTGTCTTCAGTTATTGCTTGCAAATAGCAGCACTAATTTAGACTGGGACATGTTCAAAGAGTTAGTTTGTTTTGTACTTGAGAGTTCAAACGCTCATATGAGTGATGATGATGATTATAAAAACACTTTACTATCACTATGGAATAGCTGCGTGAGGTAAGGTACTTTTTATACGGTAATGTGATCAGTCAAGTACGAAATTACCTATATGTGTATGTGTTTTAGATCTTGCACATCTACAAATTCGTCGCACCAAGCCATACATACCATTATGCAAGGTGTATTAACTTGCAACATATTGGAGTACCCCACGCATCTCATTAAACAGTACGTCGAAAAGGAAATGCCTGTGACAACCCATAGTGTTACAACTTTGATTAACATTTTTCAAAAGTTCTACAGCAAATGTAGTTGCAGTGATTTCAGAGTTAAATGTTTAGCTTGGCTCACAGCTGGCGATAGTTCATCATTCTGTGTATCTAGAGTACCTGAATTGTTATTGAGAATAATTTCTAATGAAAATATAACATTGAACTTGACATGTAACAAAAATTTCGAACAAGTACGCTTACATGACATTTTATTCAATTCGCTGGAAAAGTGTATTTTGTTTAGCGAATTCGAAATTGACGGCCCGACAATACCTCCGGTGTTAGAAAACGCATTTGAAGGCGTTGAAACTGATACAGATTTAGAACAGCAAATACATGAATACTTGAAAATTATGCTAACAGATAACATTTCGAAGCGATTACAAACTCATACTGAATTATCAATGGCTATAAAATTGATGAATGTTGTTGTGACGTACTTTGATTTATTAATTAAGCTGAATGTGAAAACACACGATGAGATCGAAACCTTGGACATTTATACTTTATTAGTAACTGCTCTAACTCGTATGTACTCGTCATTTAATACGTTGTTAGAGAACAACATTCAGATTCAGTACAAAGTAGATTTTCTTCAGCTCGTCAACCAGCTTCTAGCTTCGGAATTTCATCCCATATTAACAGGATTAGTACGATCGACAATCGATGCAGACACATTCCACAGTATTAATAACATATTGAATACTGAAGTACAAGTTGATGACGATGATATCATAAATATTGGAGACGAAGATGAAATGAATATTGAAACTTTAAAAAAGCATTGTCTTCTAGTACTTGCTGCGTATTGCAGAAAACACGCAGAATATCGCGAAGATATATCAAAACTTATATTAGATGAGTATGAATACAATTTTACATCTGATACGGAATGCGCTTTTCAGTGTATTGAAATGCTTATAGACTCTACAGTTCAAGATCCTCCTTTAGGTAAATACATAGTTTAGTGCATTAAATATTGTATTAATTGTTGTTTTGAAAAAGATGTATTTGATGATGTATTGTTTTCTTATTAGGTTTAATTTTCACGCTGATGCAACGCATGTGTCAAAAACTGTATAGAGATTCGAAGGCGACATATGGGATACTTAAAATACTGCTTAAAATCATGGATCCATTATGTTCTGATGACAGCTCTATGAAGGACAACTGTTTTATTATGATCAAAAGTTATTTGCAACTCTGTGAAGATACGTATTACCCACCGAGAGTTGCTTCTTTGATTTATGAATGTGCAGCCAAAGTTATTGTAATGAGTCGTAAACATGATTGTGAAGTAGCCTTTATTGAACATATTTTGAAGACTATAAAATGTAATGTACATAGCATACGTCTCTTTTGTTGTTATTTAGTGAAACTGATTAATCATTTCCCTGAGGACAAGATAAATGCATTTGCAATTGACTTACTGGACATATTTTTAACTGATGTAAGTATATTTATCAAAATAACGAGTAAAACCTCTTTAAAATTAAATGTGTTTGCCTTAAACTTCGTCTTCGTCTCTCGTCGTAGAGATGTGATTTTATTTGCTTATATTATTTCTTGTATTTTTTATTTTCAGTTACCTACTGTAGAAGAGTCCATACTCAAGGATGAAGCGGCTAACAGGACTTTTACTGTTCTTCATTGTTTTGTTGCGCTGGCGCAGACAAAAAAACTGCCAACACTGACAATAATACTTCAAGTAATTCATATCCAAAAAGTAAAGTCATTGGATAAACAAATTGTTCTGAAGGTATTAAATCGGATCACGCAAGCCTTCGGCATCCAAAATCTGGCAAATTATTTAAATAACAATATTTTGGCTGTTGTTTACTTTTGGTTTTCGAAACAAAATGCATTTGGAGACTTGCCGATTAGCCTATTTGGATTTGAAGATACAGAAATGTTTATAGAAAAACATATGAAGTGGTTGATAGCTGGAGAAAGTTTATGGAGCCATGATGGAGCCATCATTAAAAGTGATATCTTAAAACGAGTGGTGAAGAAACATAACAAGTCCACACAATATATACTTGAGGTATATTGCAATTACTATAATTAATATAATAATATTAACCGGTTGGACTGGTAGCCGACTCCAACATACATAGTTGGGAAAAGGCTAGGCCGATGATGATGATAATAATATTAATATAATCATCGTCATCATAATCCTAGCCCTTCTATGTTTTGGCCAGCACCAGTGTTTTACAAGAAGCGACTGCCTATCTGACTTCCTCAACCCAGTTACCTGGGCAGCACAATATCCTTTAGTCAGGCTTTCTAGCTTCGAGACTAATTGTAATGACTCTCAAAAAAGATTAAATGTGAACTCTTTTTCGTAAAAAATATCTCTATAAATATGTCTCTGACTTTCAGATTTGCTTTTCCAATATAATGGCTTTATGTATGCCTTATATCGTCAGTGCGAAATACGAGATATCCTACTGTGAACCACATAAACGAGATGCATTTAAAAAGTCGATGCAAAGTGCAAATAGAATGTTCCAAACGACCGGCGAAATGCTAGAAAACGAACAATGGAGTAATTTTTTTGTAGAGAATATTGGAGAATTGCTTTTATATTTAGCGTCTCATTTAAGAGACCCCGAAGATGCAGAGAAATTGTTTGACCTTAAATTGCCAAGACAGAATCATGAATACTTTTATCCTAAGAAAATATTTTGTGCCATACTGAATTATTTTGAAGTAAGTATCTAATAATCTCACTAGGTTATGAAAAACAAACGTAAAGTAAAACTTGACAGCTGAGTGGTAAAAGTCACCAACACACCACTCTGCTTGACGTGTCGCGGTTTCCATTCTCGAGTAGGACAAGCGTTTGTGTGAACCACGAATGCTTTATGCATGTGACTGCATAAAGCATTGCTTCGCAAAGCAATGCTTTATGTATATTTGTGAAACCCCTGCGACACAAGGTTTAAATTCGTTCGAAATTAAGTTGTTTAAAAAGAAAAATAATCATTTTTTTTAAATGCTGCGTTTGACAGCTCTCTGTAATACTGATCATTGTATTTCCACTTGTTCTAGGATCTTACAGACGGAAGTGTTTTACAATATTTATGTAAAAACCAAACTATAACAGTGTTTAAAATATTATTTGAACTATGGAAAGCCGTCACTCAAAAAAACCTATTGGAATTGAAGGTGTTAGCTCTACACGCATATGTAGTATTTATAAAAAGTATACCGTTAAACCAGCCTTCTGACGCATTTATATGTAACTTCGCCTGTAACGGTTTCACGCAAGTTGTAAAAGATTGTGACAATAAGAATCAAATGAGGTGTTATATCAAAGGCTTGAAGATTGTGCTTGATTACTTGCTGCCACAGAAAGCAGCGTTAATGCGAAAGGCTCTGTTAGAATTGCTTCCAATTTTGCTCAAACAAATAGAACTTGGCTTTGAACAGGAATGTTCAGAATTTGTAAATTATTTAACAAGTTACATGGATGAGCATATGCGTGAGAGTGAAGATGTCGTTGACTTTCTGGGGTCTATGTCCTCAGGCAGGGCTGATGACGTGCGTTGTCCTAACTTGACTGTATTTAAAGAGAAGCTAAAGACACATAAGATCAGCTTAAAACGTCCAAGGTACGTATTTAGCGACACGCTTCGGCGATACATGGTTGGATGTTGAATACAGAGCCGTTCTTGACAATAAAAATAATTTTCAAGAAAGCAAGTCTATTCCAACAAATCGGTCTAGGACAACAAAATTAGTTACCCATCCAATTTATGACTATAACAACGTTGTGTAACTTCGGTTTTTCTTTTAAACATCATCTGTGAAAATTTCAACTGTCTAGCTATCACGCTTCATGAGATACAGACTGGTGCAGACAGATAGACAGACAGCGGTCTAGTTTTCTTGGACAGAAGAGTTCTATATAAAATGTGACCAGCTCCGTTTGAACTCTCCGAATACGTTTTATGTACATACTTTTAAAAACATTTTAAATAATTTTTAGTTATGAGACGTTGCTGAATATCCACCAATTTTTGTCGTGTAATGTCTCCCACGTGCAACAGTTACATCGCGACTTGGATTCTCGAAACTTTTCAGAAGAATGTGAGGCGACGATAATACATCAGTTTGTTCAGTCACTGTGTAACGTTCTTAAATCAACGTGTGATGATAAGGTAAGTGGACATTCTAAGCGTAACTATCAACAATAATTCAACATTTAATAGACAGGATCCCACCCTGCAACGATTCCAAAATACTTCTCAAGATACAGCGCAAGAAACTCCCTGTCTTTCTAATTTTAATAACTTCAATATTTATATTATTTAAATGAATGCTCAAGGACCTGTGGGACATTGAACTTTATTTATGAGCCGTAAAGTTGATATTCGAAAACTGTTATTTGGATTCTACAATAGGTCTTTTTTCACTTTTAGACTATCATAGAAGCTTGCAACTGTTTATCCATCATAAGCTCATATAATATGAAGACATTGGTGACGGTGCCACCTGCTTACACAGAGCGGACAAAAACAGTTAATCCGACGCGATTCTTTTTGCAAGTTGTTGGCAAATCTCTTCTAGAAGTGTTATTTGATCAAGATGCGACAATTACTGACGAAGTCTCAGTTACCTTAAAAAACTTGTTGAAGTCGCTTGATATTGATGAAATTCCAGGTATGTGTTCAATTCTTGATTTAGATGATCTGTTTAGGTATCTATATTAATATTACCTTGTACCTGCACTTATATATTGTTCTTATGCATAATTATGGATGATCTTAGAAAGTACTGAACCGATTTAATTTATACTTTTACCTAGATAAGCCTAGATAACGGCATTATTTCTGAGTGTCATACGTGAACCCGAAAACTAAGATTTATCGGAATGGTTACGTTCAGCTAGAATTAAACAATAATTATATTTCAGATTTGGAGACACTTGACAAAGAAATAATAAAACCTTTTTCGTCACGCTCTTCGGCGTCAGCGGTTGACACTGTAACAGACAGTATGAGGTTTGAAGAGTATTGTACATCGTATCCTGAAGGCATATTCTTGAACGCCTTGGTCGCTAAAAGCAGTACAGATTGGTTAAAAGAAGTCACTTGTACTCTTCTACAATTTATACATTCACCTACAAATTACGTTAATAATTTACGGCAAGTCTGCTCATTAAAGGTACATTTTAGTCAATTTATATTTCAGTTTACTGGTAATACTACTAGGAACCAATTTACGTATAATTGTTTCTTACTCTTTTGCACTAAAAGGGCTGGATTTTTTTTGAAAACATTTGTTATAAATTCGTTTCACGTTTAACATTGCGGGGTACATGAAGCAATAACCAAAATGTCAATTCCAGTCAAGTGTGTGCCGGAAAATATTGCCATCCCTCGTAGGAGTACTATTACAAGGACTATCTGAAAGGCACGTAACGGCGCTTGGGGACCAAATAAAAAGGTTCTTCAATGATGTTTGGGACCAGACCTTTGATGAAATATTAGAAAACAGTGGAGAAAGTAACGTTAATTCCAAAACAGCTGACAGAATGACACATAACTACATGAAGATCATTCAATATATGCTAGATATAGTCGACTTTGTTCGTATACAGAGAAACTACTACCAGACTCGGTAAGCTTTTGATCATTTTTTCTATTTTTTTCAATCTTATTTCTCGTCTTTATATTATCATATATCTTTTCTCAATTATTTTGGGTTCCCAACTTTTCCAGTCCAACAGGAGGCAGTCGCTCTTTGTAAAACAGTAAATTTTACAAGGAGCGACTGCCTATCATACATACCCTTCAGTTTATATTTCCCTCGTCTTGATACATATAATTTATTGGCTAGAGAAGTTATTGTCATGTTAATATTTTGTGTCACAATTTTCATGAACAATTGCTGCTTACTTGCTTGCTTACTGCATCAGACGAGGCAGCGCGGTACAGACATTAAATTACTTGCATCTTGAGTACGACAAGGTTGCATGGGCGGCTGCGATTATAGATCAGAACTGGGCCGCTATCTACTATGGCGAACTTTGGGCTATATTCCAAAACAATGGCGTGTCGCCATCAGCACCAGAAATCACTTCGAACCTCGCTGGAGGAACTAACTTACAACGGATTTTTAGAAAGGTACCTAAGTATATTATAAAAAATATTTGTAAACCATATTGTATTAATTACTATATATAATGCTTGTACCTACTATATACTTATTTAACACCTTTGTATACCATGTTTAATGCAAATAAACGATTTATTATTATTAATATTTATTTATGCAAGTTATGCACCACAACGCCAAAATGAAAATATTAATCTTAGGAAGTTATCGCATAGGCAGTTATTCTGCAATTCTACGCACTCCAGATATTTATGTAAATTTTTTCACCAACTTTCAGTGTTACGTGTCTATTGGAGAAACTGATGCCATAGAAGGTTGCGGAACCGCCCACCTGACGATAGAAAACGAGAAACGCAAGCATTTGATAAACACGGGCCAGTTCACCGACGCGCTGTTGCTACACGACATAGCGTTGTCGTGCGGCGGCCAGACTGACCCCGCCCTGCACTACGGGGTGGTCAGGTCTCTACACAAGTCGGGCATGCATCATCTTGCTCTGCGGTATATTAAGTCTCTGCCGGAAAATGACCAGCTTAACGATGTTAAATATGATTGCTTGGCGTTCTTGGGTGAGTACTTTGACAACTTCTTTTTTATATTTATCGCTTTATGTATTAAAGTTTTATTTGTTAGAACATATAGCCTGAATCTGTAGGTTCTAGTGCTTTGAAGTTTGTAGTCTTAAATAAACTTCAAATTAATTTCATATAATTATATTATTTGTCTTTACCAAAAAAATGAACTAGTAAAATCGACACATTAAGTCAAGAGATAATTTACCTACTATTTACATATAATTAATTCATAAATGCTTGTATTTTTTTAAGGTGACTGGAGCGATTTCGTTGACACAAGAAAACTAGAAGAAAAATATAAACAAAAGAACTGCAACCACAATTCTATAGTGAAAGCGTTCCAATATGCATGCCTTAAAAGTTGTTTAAACGTGCAAACAACTCCTGAATGCGAAAATAAACTGATCCTGCCATTGAATAAAGCGAAGCTGGCTGTTTCTAAATTGTGCCACAACCTTAACATGAAGAACTGCCAAAACATTTATAAAGTTTTAGAAAAACTGCATATCTTGAATGACGTCGAACACTATTTTTCAGTGAGAACTAACCGCTTACATTTGACCGACTTGCTTCGGAAGTGGGATGTGGAAAACTTACCGCAGTTCAGAGATTTTAAGCACATTGAGACATTCTCATCCCAGCGTGTTCTGTTACTCGAGCACGCTGCCAAATCTCACAGTAATTTTTTGACAGAAATAGTTTCGTTGCAGACACAATATTCTCGTAAGTTCTTTAAAGAAATATTATTATTATTTACCTCGTGGAAAATAAGTAGTGAGTGGGTTTCTTACTCCGAATCAAGCAGAGTAGACGGACGGATGCATAAAATTGGTTAAATGAAGAAATAAAGAATATAGACTTCGTATTTTTTTCAGTCTGTCTCTTGTATATCTTGTAGTTAATATTTGTTTTTTAGAACTAGCACTTAACAATCGAAGGGTTCAGATGGCCCAGCGCCTTTTAGCGGTGGCGAAGAAGTCCAAGTTGTCAGAGGACATAACGCTAGTGGAGAGTGAGATAGCGTGGGCTAAAGGACACAGCGAAATAGCCTTGTCCCTACTTCGCAATATAATCGACAAACATACACTAGACTCCAAGCTTGCTGCTGTTTCTTTGCGGTAACAAAAAACCTTCGCTCTATTAATTTTCTATTGATATGATACGATTACGCTTGCTAAAAGTTACAGATAAATGAATTTGAACGAAGAAATGGTGATTAATACTCTGAATGATTGCTTCAGACGATACGGCCTCTGGATGGCAGAATCGAAACGTGATAATCCTCGAGAAATAATGCACAAATACTTGAAGAAAAGTCTTGACGTTCTCAAAGACGAGCATATAGATGTAAGACTTAAAGTTTATCACGACATTGCGAAGTTCGCCGACGCAGAGTATAAGCAGGTATGACGTTATCACAAGACAAAAATCTGAAAACAATAACAATAAAACAAATTTTGATTCGTAAAATAACATAAAACTATGCTTCTAGGTGGTGACGTACATGAATTCATCAATATATGAAAACAGAGTGAAGTGTTTAGAAAATATGAAAGGCACAGCGACATCTTTAGGTACCAAATCTACAAAAGCATTAACAAAGTGAGTTAAAAAAGGTGTATAGAAGATAACACCGACAATTCTGTATAAAATGTATTGTAATTTAAATTTGTTTTTTTTTTCAGGGAGGAAAGCAGGGCCTTGTCTACGAATAGAAAGTTCAAAGAATTAGATGAAGCTGAAATTGTCAATACTCAAGTAGAAAAGGACAATTACTTGAACTTGGCTATGCGGTACGTAATACAGATAATATGGAACTTGGAAAGGGACGGCGCGATAGATAGTCTAGAGCGCTGTCCTGCTTCCACAAACTAAAAAAAGTGTTAGACCTACTGAAATAACTTGCCTTTGTTATTCTTTCCCAGATACTATTTGCTGTCTTTGAAACAGTGCGACGATAACAACTTGTCGGTATTCAGAGTTATATCGTTGTGGCTGGATAACCAGAACTATGAATTTCGTCCCGAAGGCAACGAGACTTTCGAGGCACTTCTAAATTCGATACCCTCCTGGAAATTTGTGACAGTACTACCACAACTTGCGCCGCGGCTGACCAATGAAAATACGGCGTTTATGAATAATCTGAAGAATTTGATAAGTATGTCTTACTTTATTGTTAGTTGGACTACGGTTTATATCCCACGGTGGGGAACCACATTCGGTGGTGTGGATGTGAAGACGTCGGCCTCCACACAAAACGAGCAAGTGACCCGCCGGCCCATACTACTGGCCGGCGGAAGCCCGCTGTCGGTGTATGAAGGATTGCAAAGCTTTGCCATACACCGACATAAAAGCCTGGATGATGTAGTATAGCACGGCGGTTCAGGTTTAGTCAGTAGGAGTCTGACACTACCCATTCTCTCCCCAGAGGAAGCGGGTTTCCATGAGGATTCCGCCGTCTTACAAAAAAAATCAAATATTGTGTTGCATGTTTAATTAAAACAACGCAAAAATTTGATATAATTGTTATTCAACTTTTCATTCCTAACTAAAATACTCTTAAAATATAAAAATACCTTTTGAATTTGTACTCAGAACGGTGCGCAATCGACCATCCACATCATACTCTACCTATTCTGTTCGGCTTGAAGAACTCTGACAAAGACAACGTGATAATGAACGCGAGCAGCAGTATCGGCGGCAGCAGGCGCGCGCGCGACCACGAGCCGCGGGTCGCGGCCGCGCTCGCGCTCGTCACGGAACTGCGCGCGCGCGGCGGACACATCGCAACCGTCATCACGCAAATGGAGAAACTGTGTGACGGTGAGTAAGCTTACTGGTCCCTCACATACAATATATGTATACTATATTAATCAATGTAATTAGTTCAATTTGGTTCTAAGTCCTATAATTGTGTTGTAGAGATCAAGGGGAAGTAATGCATGTTTAACAAGGTTATTTGTTATGTTGATCAATCCACAAATCCGGAAAGAATAGAACAAAAATCTTTTTTTTTTTTCAGTATCATTGTACCATTTGTCTTATACGTTTAATGTATAGTTCATCTTACGATGTATTGTTTCTTCTTCAGCCATTATAAGCTTCGCCAATTATATGCCTCAATCAAGGCAAAAGAAACAGAAGATACCAGATGCAGAAAATATACACAAGCTGCGAAATTTGAATGACATCCCTGTTCCAACGCTTACCTTGGCTCTAAGGAAAGATTGCAAATACACGTACATACATAGTAAGTGGGACTTCTTAAACCTCTAATAACCTTTAAAAAACACTTTTTCTTCATTTATATATTTTGTTTTATATTTTTTAGCTTTACAATCATTTGATAAATTCTACGAATTAGTTGGCGGTGTCAATTGTCCAAAAAAGATAAACTGCACTGATTCTTCAGGAAAAGTCCACATCCTTTTAATAAAGGTAACATTTTTATATTAAAATATCATTTTTCTCATATTTACGGATCTGTGAAGAGGGAGCAATAGTAATAGTTTGTTTCTCAATAGGGTGGAGACGATTTAAAACAAGATGCTGTGATGCAACAAGTGTTCAACATTGTTAATACACTGTTGGAAAAAGACCCGGTGACACATAAGAACAAACTTTTAATTAGAACATACAAGGTAAGATTAATTATTTAAACAATATGTATAAAACGAAACATGAATAAAATAGTAATTCATAACAGTTTCGAAAATTGCTGGACCAATTAGCTAATTTTAGTATAAGTCTCTAGAGGTTTATACACGTTTTTGAAGCTTGTAGTCACTAACTTTTGTCCATATGCTAATGGTATGTTGATATTACTCGTTCGGCAGGTCGTGCCCATGTCTCGTCTGTCCGGCGTATTGGAATGGTGTGAGGGTACGATACCGATGGGGCTCTACCTTGCCGCTCCTGATAACGCCGGCGCCCACGCCCGGTATCGTCCACAGGTAAGATATGCACATAGCATAGTATTTAAAATACATTTGTTATTATGCTCAAGAATTTGCAAAGTATAGAGAGGTCTGTAAAAGAAAGGATCAGGCCTTTGCCCAGCTGTGGGATTAAAAACAAGCTACATAAAAAAATAAAAGCGATATGCACTGTTTACCTATCCGAACTTAAGGAAAATATGTTGTGAACCATTGAATAAAATGACTAAATGCTGCTTTCTTTTTTGTAGGACATTTCTTGCGACGCTGCACGGAAAAAAATGATTGATTGTAGTAATCAAAGTCACGAAGTCAAGTTGGCGGTTTACAATAAAATATTGAAAGAATTTAAACCAGTCTTTCAATATTTTTTTATTGAACATTATCTTGATCCAGTTACCTGGTACGAGAGAAGATTAGCATACACGAAGAGGTAAATTAAGAGGGCTCACATTTTATTCTTATAAATAAATAAATAATATAAATATATTATATGCTTATTTATTTTTTATATTTCCAGTGTTGCTACATCTTCAATGGTGGGTTACATCCTCGGTTTGGGCGACAGACACATGTACAACATTTTAATTGACAAGAAAACCGCTGAAGTTATCCATATAGATTTAGGTAATTTTAATACAAAGGTTCCGTTTTTGTTATTCATTTCAATAATAAAATACTTACACAAATAAACATTCTAGGTATTGCATTTGAACAAGGAAAAACATTGCGAACTCCCGAAACAGTGCCATTCCGATTAACACGAGACATTATTGCTGGTTTCGGTTCCAGTGGCACCGAAGGAACTTTTAAACGGTAATTTGTAGGACAGTTTTAAAGCACGTTGTATAAAATATATGTTTTTATTGTAGTATATTTTTTCGCACGTTAAATATTTTCAGATGTTGCGAAAAAACAATGCAACTTCTTCGCGATAACCAGGAGACATTATTAACAATATTAGAAGTTTTACTGTGTGACCCTCTTTACTCATGGTCGGTTAAAACTGCGCAGCAAAATGCTCCAAATGCGAGCCTCGATACTACTGCTGAATGTAAGTCTGTTTGATGTTACTACTATTTACAACAGCATTTTTTTAAAGTAGGCAAATAGTTTCGAAATTAGTTGAAGAATCGAAGTATGTTAACACCATTAAAATATCACTAACCTGTTCCAACGGCGCACATCGAAGGCCATGTGATGTCTTCGTTCGCAAAGATTCAATAACTGCAAACTCTTCGTTTTCGCTTATTACTATATAGTGCAATGATTTATTAGTACTTGCAATGAAATAGCAGATTTGTAAATTTATTGCTTCCTTGTTTACAAGCAAGAGTTCTAATATCACGTGGTTACAATAAAGTAAAAAAGCCGTAAAAAGACTGTACAAATAAATTAAAGAAAGTTTTACAAACGAAATGTTCTTGGATTAATTCATCAATAAATAAAAATACTAAAATGGGATTGGGCGGGTCATGTTAGCCGTATGGAAAGCAATCGTTGGGCCAAAGTCACCACACTATGGGAGCCAACGGATGGACGGCGTCGTCGTGGGCGACCTAGGAAGCGGTGGCGAGACGACCTTAACGCTTACCGCGCAGGCTGGTTCCATGCGGCCCAGAATAGAGAGTCGTGGAAGGATTTGGGGGAGGCCTTTGCCCAGCAGTGGGACACAGTGGGCTAGAGAAAAAAAAAAAAAAAAAAATACGTTTGAGTTGAAAAAAAAGGTAAAGTTTATTGAAATGTGAGTTGTTTGGTGTACAGGCGCGTCGAGTTCCCCCGTGGGCCTGGCGGCGCGCGCGCTGCTGGTGGTCCGCAGCAAGCTGTGCGGCACGGACTCGGGCGGCGCGGCCGGCGTGGCCGTGCCCGGACAGGTCGCGAGGCTGCTGCACATCGCCGCGGACCCCTTCAACCTCTGCCGCCTCTTCCACGGCTGGCAGCCATACTTGTGATCTATGTGCCTTATTAAATATATCTTATACTTACTGTGATCTATATGTTACAAACAAATAAATGATTATTTTTTATGTCTTTTTGTTACTTCTTATAATTGGCTTGCTTGACGCCGCACGATATTTAGCTACCAGTTAAAGGTGCAGGGGTCAAAATTACGTGAAAATAGTTTTTTTTACGAAATTGGAAATATTACGAATAGGCTGATGAAGCCCTTTCTGATTCATGTCAGATTGAAAACACAAGACTTGAAGCTACCCTGAAAATTTCAGCCCGCTAGTTTATCGGGAAGTGCCTCAAGAGTGCGTGTATAAAAAAGTGGGAAAAAACATGTTTTACGACAATGCATGTACCTATGCAAACAAATACGATACCTACGTGCTACAACCACGATTCCTTCAAAATTAAACTAAATAATAATAGATATATAAAGAATATCATATTAGCTAGGTACTGCATGAAGTCAATCAATCAAAATGAAAAAGTCTATTTTCTCAGTATCGGAAAATATAGTTCCATTGTAAAAGTGTTGTATAAGATAGAGACTGGTATCGGTTTTAGGTAAAATCTGTGTCACAGATCACGAGTAATGAACATATATTATTATATATTTGTATTTAACTTCATCATCATCGGCCTAGCCTTTCCCCAATTATCTTGGGGTCGGCTTCCAGTCTAACTGGATTCAGCTAGGTACCAGTGTTTGACAAGGAGCGGCTGCCTACCTGACCTCTTCAACCCAGTTGGGCAATACACCTTAGTTGACTGATTGTCAGACTTTCTAGCCTCTGACTACCTGTAACGACTCGTTATGACAAAGATGGTCACCCATCTACGAACCAACAGCGTCAAGCGTAGCTTAACCTGAGATTCGCGGGAAGTTTAAAATAACGGGGTCATGTGACCAGATTTATCGCTGCAAACGAGCGTCGAGCGACTGCATGAGGCCGCACCTTAAGCACATCTGACTTACATTGTATGGTAACACTGACAATAAAAAAAACATGTATGTTGTGATTTCTGGTTGCTATGGTAACTGCGTCTGACAGGCAACAAACACTAAATTACTGACTGAATCAATTATTGATTTTAATTATGATAATATGTGATCGCTACCAAGATTTGCAAAATAATCTGCAATAATATGTGATTTAATAAGAATCCAACTAAATAAGATTCTTCATGGCAGAATTGCATATCTTAGGACAAATAAGGTTCGCTTCTGAATTTCAAGAGACATCTTCGCTATTTTGCCGCTATTCCTTTCAATCCGGTAATTACAAGTCCGTTGTCTATATTTTTATGTTATTAGTGTATGTTTAAGCCGATGTCAAAGTTTTTTTCTCTATTTACTAACAAACCTTAAGACCGAAGTAATGTAAGGCATACAGATACGAGACGTCAAAGAAAATAAAACATTTTTAATTTTATAGGTCCAAACTGGACAGTTGTGTCTGGTTGGCCAGAGGGGCAGACGGTTTCAGGTAAAGTAGATAACGATAAATCGGTTGTCTGGGCTCATCCATTGGATATTCATTATGTAACCAAAGGAGTCCAAGGTATGTAGTTAGATAAACAAAATACTATCAAGTTTCTATGTTGCCATTGTTTACTGTAATTTTTTTATTTCAATTCAGGTTGGCCTAAAATAATTTTTCAAGTGAGCTGCCTTGATTCTATTGGGAGGTCTTGGATAGTAGGGTATGGCTGTTGCAGCTTGCCAGCTGTGCCGGGACCTCACATTATTAATGTAAATTGTTGGGTTCCAACTCCAACTACATTAACAGATAGGATCCGACAATATTTTCTGGGTGGTTCTCATCAACTTATTCAAAGTGATGTGGTTAATTTAGGTTTAAATCGGTGAGTCTCCTCATAATTGTTATGTTGAATGCTTTCTTCTAATGTATTATTTAGGGTGATAAAATAAATGCTCATAATAATTTACCATTATTTTTAATTTACAGATTTAAATTAAAAACTAAATCAAAGGGCTCTATTCAATTACAAGTAACTTTACTGCTAAGGAATTTTAGTCAGTTTGGTGTAGAGTATAAATGAAAACATGAATGTAATGACTTATCTAAGTTTTACAGTTCTATCAATAGTCATTCAATTTTGTGTTATGGATTTTATTCAAGAAAAGTTACAGGCTGATGATGATCCTGCACTTCTGAATGTTAGCCAAAAGGAATCCTTGCATCAAATATTAAAAAATATAAGCCATAAACCACATGCTCTCTACTACCGAACACAAACAAGATCTCTAAAAAGTGCCTCATCAAGAATTCCTAACATTTCTTCTGCACTGGTTACATTGGGAACAACAGAAGCAACAACTGCTCTATTTGATGTTCTGTATGATGATAACACGACAGACTCCGATGTTACTTCCACAACAGAAATGTATTTTACAAGCACTGACTATGACAATATTACAGAAATAACATTTTTTGACAACAAGAAGAACAAGTCATCAAATAGCCCGCCATTCAGTACTAAACCAAAAACAAGTTCTACCAATCACTGTGCATGCAACTTATTGGTAAGCACATTATAGCTAAGAGTTATAATCATATCTGCTATGAAAAGGTATTCTTACTCTTAATGTTGTTGTTGCAGTACAAAGTTTGTGACATAAATTGCTGTTGTGATCAAGATTGTTCCGATAGTGAACACAATATATTCCAGTGCAGTAACATTGCAAAGGCCAATCATAATGAACCAGAAATTGATGGTTGCGTCTCTCATCTATTTGATGAGCGAAAATATGGGGGCACTACTTTGGATAACCTTTTATGCATAGTGAAAACCAATTTGCCAGTGAAGCGGAACATTCAAAAGGTATAACTAGTAAACAACACATCAAATTCTTGAGATCCAAATTGATATTGTAATAATATATTTTTTTAGTTTGATCAGCTTTCTGTGGATCAATACTATAAGTGGCGCTGTGATGACCCGAAGTTTACATCATATGAATTCAGAAAAACATTATATAATTTTTCTGATCCTGTATGGCTATTAAAAAATGAAACTATTTACTACCTAGGTAAGTCTATAAATTATAATAATAGTTTAACAATAACGTAAACTTAAACTACGCCAAATCTTTACAGACTTCCCAACTCCCTCAGTGAACAATTATTGTACTGATAGAGAACCAATAGAATTTCTAAAGCAAAAACAATCCAGGTGCAATGTCAAAATAAAGGATTTGGAAATGTTTAATATCCTGAAAACGAGTGAAGAGGCTATGGTTATAAGTGCTACTGAAAAGACAGCCAACAGCTCGCTAATGGTAATTTATTAATACTTAATTTAAAAAACCACATAACCGAAATTATAATTCACAACTATAACATTGTTCTCTTGTTTCAGAATTGTTCTAATCTCCATTGTATTAATTGGACTATTCTTGTTTGCGATAATGGTTTATGTCAAAATTACAACAAGAGCACAGATGAAGTCACATGCATTGAAGACATTTGTACAAATGTTGCATTGAAAATAGATTATGAATTCTATTATCAAGAATTTAAAATCATTAATGCAACCATAAAGCTATATGTTGAAAATATATCCAGTTCTTTACCATTTATGTCACAAGAAATTAATGTAAATTTTTACATTGCTAATAAATCTATTGATCTCATATTACAATTAAGTGGTAATCCAGGATACATTGAAGGTTTACCAGTGATAGTATCATATGCTAAGAATAACCATACTGAATTATTTTACAATAACACTTTAGCTTATAAGAGCAACATGGTTTTTCCCGACAATAAGAACGGATTGTGTGATATGACACATACTTCAAGTAACATAGTAAAATTTGGAGTAAACAAAAGAACTAAATGTCTTTACGTACATCCCTATGAAGGCGTACCTAAACCTGATATATGTAATACTATTCAAAGTGATATTAACAAACTGCTGAAACTTCATAAAAACGTATCAATCTCTCCATATGGTAATCCTCGCGATTTGAGTGACAATCTCTGGTTGAACCTAGAGATAAACATTGAGAAACAAGAGCCAGTTTACGGACAGTTTAATGATAAGTCCCTGAAACTTCATTGCTATAATTTAATTACCAGACTGTCTTTAATATTTATGTACGCTAGTGTTGATGAAAATGCTTACAGAGGACAGAATAAAATTTTGTCTGTAAAGTATGAAGTAGCTGCTAATAATCATAGTTTCTATGTAGAAGATATTTCAATCGTCACTACTATTGATATTATTTTTATGGATGTGACGAAGCCAAGTGTTTATGAATATGCTGGGAGTCCCCATTTGAACATTTATTTACCAAGAGACTTTTTTTTTCCTTTTCCACCGAATACTTCTGCTCACATGTCTACAACATGTTTAATGATATTACTCTGTTGTGTAATAGTATTTTTTGCAAATAAAATAACTCTTGAATAATAACTAATAATTTTTATTTTGAAATAATTTAAATACTTTTGTTACTTCTATCACTTCTAACTTGGCATCCCCTTCAAGGACTTTTAACGATCTTGAGTATGTGATGGCCTGAAAATAAAACCCATTTTAGGTTCGATTATACCACGGCGACCCCTTGTGAGTTTGGTAAGTATTAGCGCAATTCATGTGGCAAGAGAATTTAATAAAACATTGTATTATTAAAGGAAGTTTTTAATATAGCCGCATAAAGGAAACGAGGTAAACTATCATAGTACATGACGTGAAGGTACTAGAGCTATATTGGTATTTACAATATTTTTACATAATTAATCTTCAAAGAATATTTTAGACTAATAAAATATAATGAAAAGCAAAGAAGACAGTAAATATAAACTGAAGCTGCTTTTACAGAAGTCGTTCGGAGAATGCTGAGATGTCGCTACAAACCTATGCGACGTAGGTGTAGACTTTGCGGTCGTCAGGCGTGCGCGCGAGATATTCTCGCTCAATAAGCCCTTCGATGCGTTTCTTGATGACCACTGGCGACGGAAGGAAACGAGCACGTAGTTGCTCTGTCACTTCGGCGACTAATAGTGTATGCTGTAGATACAACAATTAAGAAATTATTATTACATATTACTTTCAACCTTAGATTATATACCTATAGATGTAACCATTAAAATGACTTTCCTTGATAGAGCGAGATCGTTAATTGTCAGACTTATGCAAAGAAACAGGACACAATATATATTTTTTGTCTTTGTCAACATGGCCGGTCTTGTTGTTTGGCAAGATCTGAGTTTGACAGATTGTGACAAACAAACTTGGCGTCTTGCGGATTTTTCTGTGATTGTGCGAATTTACAGTGTTTAGTGCGTATAAAAATTGGATGATAAAGAATATTTAGTGTAAGTGCGATGGTGGGTTGCAGTGTTTTGGGCTGTAAAAGCCGGAGTGAGCGAAAAATTGAAGGAATAACATTTCACACGTAAGTAGGCGAAATTATCATTTCTTTCGTTAATACAACGCCCTACAAGGCCAGATGATCATTGATTATGATGTTTTGTAATGAATTCAGTGACGTGAGCCAAGAATATTGAGTTGTGATACGTGTTTTCAATATCACAAAATAAAATAACCTAAAACTATGAACGGTTCAGGGTTGCCATAATAGCTACTTGAATTTACCCAAATAAATCATATTTCATTTTTGTCAGTACATACGATTGTTGGGTTGGCTCAGGTACTCATCGTAGTTATGTTATAAATTCGAGGGTTTGTATTGTTGAATGTTTGTTTGTTACTCAATCACGCAATAACGTCTGGATGGATTTCAATGATATTTTGCACACGAGTAGTTTATTACCTAGATTAACACATAGGATACTTTTCACGCGGATGAAGTCGCGGGTAAAAGCTAGTAGTTTAATATTTTTATTGAGAGGAAATTAATTCTTCTGTATGTAAATTTATATTTACTTAGATTTATTTAAGTACTTTATTGTAGTTTATTTAACTTATTACTCAATAAAGATAAACTTTCGTAGCATGTGAATAAAATGTTCTTTAAATTTCAGGTAATGACGTCATTATCTCATCGAGATGAAAGAATCAGAAATATGCACACTAAGTTAATATTGTTTAAGGGTCAATAATTATGAATGTAGGTATTTCCTTATGGTTTGTAATAAATATTTTTATGATAAAGACTGGTTTTATTTCATCATTGAACGTGTCGTGTGTGTTTTATGTCGTGTCGGTCGATGGATGCCCATACGATTCTCCTTACCGCCCTTGTAAAAACGAAATATTAGACCAAGGAGGTTTTATTAAAGTATTTCGTACGACTACGACATAAGAGTTACATTATTGAAGCTAGCATATAAAATGTGCTAATTCAGAATTTTTAGTTTGCGATGTACTTACAGGTACTTATAATGTCTGTTCGCGATCAAGTAGAATTCATAATATTTTTTACCTAATATGTGGGAATTGCCAACTTATTAGGCAACACCATAAAAATCTATTTCTGTTTCAAGTGCGGTCACGCCATGGTTACATCTATAGGTATATAATCTAAGCTTTCAACATTACGGGTTACGTCGGGTCGTACGGGTTCGTCATAGACAATTTTTATTTTTTTACGTACCGCCATTTTCTTCCTGGCTTTCATGATGCGCACGATGGCTGCTTCTATTTCATGTTTACGGTCTTCATCGACTTTGTTACGCGTCTCACGTCGCTCTGGTTCTGATTCGCCTTTAGCAGCTACCGTCTGGATCTTAACTCTAAGAAGAAAAAAATATGTAAATATAAATAAATACTATTTTGTTTATCTTTATTTCTCGTTTGAACTACTGAAACAGTAACTTGTCACTCACCTATGTAACTTAGATGTAAAGGCGTCGTTCACGTAGAATTGGTGAGATGGTTCAATTTCTTTAGTTTTCGGTTGCTTTATAAGTACCCTCTGAGTGGGTTTGCCCATCGCTAGCGACTGCAGGGCCCGGACGAGATCCTTTTCCGGAATATCAGTCTCGTTGAGTATCTCCTGCACAAAGAGCGCGATATGATTAAAGTTTCTTAAAGAAGTTTTTTTAAGTATTTAAATATGTATATTGATAGTGATAGAGTACCTCATATGTGAGCCGTTCGCGCTTGTTGAAGAGTAGCAGGACGCACATCTGGAAGGTGGAGACCTGTATGATGTGGCGGCGCGGCGCGGCGGGCGCGGGCGGCGAGCGCGGCGGCGAGCTGCTGGACGACCGGAACGTCGCGTTCAGGTCCGCGCTGCCCAGCTGCGGCTGCAGCGACAGCTGCCGCCCAGAGTGCTTCGCCAGGTAGAAGCTGCCACACAGCCACAACGTATTCTCAAATATCCACTTATACAAAAATTACAAAAAAAAAAACAATTTAAAGATTTTTACCTTCTGAATACTTCGAATGCATTTCGCGGCGCTGTAGGTATGTTGCATTTGGGCGTCGCGCTTTGTGTGGGCCAGAAGCCGGTGGTTAGTACACGTACTGACAGATCTACGCCGTGAAGGTTGATCTGGAATGAAACAAACAATTATAATACATAATAACAAAACATAGTGATATAAAGTGACAAAATAATATAGTGATATTACCCCAGATGAAAGCACATGTTCTTTAAACTCCTCCATTATAGTGTTTGACACAGTCATGTCTTTGAACATTCCTTCCAGCTTGGATGTAAACTGACAACCGCATTCAGTCTGAAATGTTGTGTTTCTCCCATTATTCATGTGAATCAGTATTGGCGTATATAATAATGTACACATTTACTCACATTACCTACTCTAGTAGTGAGTTCTAAGTTTACATAATATACAGGTAAAACTACATCAAAGCTAATATCGAAACAAATCCTGCTTAAAGTCTCAATTCTCTGCAAAATTCTTTACCTAAATATCTCATTAAAATACGTTTTTAGTGTTAATTTAATTTTGGATTACGAAGCAAAGAATTTTAGTAAAAACATTTCTAAAATCCAAGACTTTAAGCAGACTGTTACTATAGATAAAGAAATACTGGGTTTTTTATAACACTGTGCTAGGACACTTACGAAAAATGTCCATCTATAAATGGTAAAGAATTTTGCAGAAATATGTGGACAGGATGGGGAGGTCGGGCGGATTGTTCATTTAATCACTTATTGTATTCTCTATTTGCGAGACATCTCCAATTATACAATGAAAGTCTCGCGGTTCAACATCCTTAAGTAAACCTTCTTTCTGGGAAAGGTTAAAACCAAATGTGTATAAACAAAAGTTGTTTCAATTTGGTCAAGAACTTGTTATAATATCAAGGGCAAAGGACTAACCTTCAGTTTCGAGATCATATTTTTCTCACTGTCATCAGAGACTGATTTGTTGAGCAGTAATCGTTTTGCTAAATGCTGTTTGTAGTAACGTTCAAACACATCCTTCTCTTGTAGGAATCTGAACAGTACCATTGTCTTGTCCAAAACAGCTTCTATTTCTTGTTCACTCATCTGGAAACAAACCCGGTAAGTGTTGATTCATTCTACTACTACTGCAACATTATAGTACACTGCGTAACTAATACTTACGCCTTTTTCACCCTTCTTGAGCTTCCCATCGATGAACAACGATAAGAACTCTGGCGACTTACTGTTCAAATTGAGGAAATATTCGAAGTCTGATGCAATCATGTGTTTGAAAATTTTATCATTATTGAATGAGTTTTGAAGGAAATGATCGAATCTGTCCTTGAGGTCGAGTAGATTCTGAAATAAAAATAAATGATTAATACACATTAACTAGTCTACTTATGTTAACATTATAACAATGAAGTAAGTATATCAATAATCTAACTAGTGGGAAATGCATTGAATTCATTAAAGAGAGGCATACTAAAAATGAGTGGTTTTTCTACTTTTAGGGAACAAAGAATCGATACCAACATGAAAATACTTATTATTAGTTTGTTACAATGTTGTACAGGCGAGTAAGTACCTGCACGAAGGTGATGGCGTTGGTGTTGTGGTGCGTGTCGGTGACGAGCGCGCGGCCCTGCTCGCGCAGATGCGCGGACACGGCGTCGGCCACGGTGCGCAGCCCCTCGGCCACGCGCGACAGCAGCTTGTACACGCACGCCAGCTCCAGCGTGCGCGTGTGCATCAGCATGTGCACCACGCCAGAGTTCTCCATCTGCACACACATTATATGTTACACTATCATGTTCATTAACATGTTTTGATTTACCAGTGCAGACACATTTATTCTCTGCTTGAAACGCTTTAAATGAGTTAGTAGTGCTGAATGTTACCTCCACGATGGTCTTCATATGTCTCTCAATGAGCTCGTGCTCGAGCACGGACACGACGCGAGGCTCAGTACTCTCGTCTAGATAGTGTCGCGCACGTTCGGCCTCCTCCGCAATGCGAGCCTCCACGCGGTTGATGTACACCGCTGCGCTGTTCTCTGCCAGGAACTTTTGAGATTCCATCTACAACAATAAAACACACATAAATTAGTTACATGAGGAAGAGAACCTTAACTATAACCAACTTGGTTTCTAAACGATTGTGTATTTAACTGAAATTGAATCATGAAACATTCTTCCGATATAAGGTAAAGTTGTTATTGAAGTGTGATTATACAGACATACATACCCTGTAAAACTCGGATGATTGATGCAGGAACGGTTTCTCGAAATCTTCTTCATAGACAGCCCGCGAGTTGATGCCAAGCACCATGAGCATCTGGCAGGCGTTGCGTATCGCGAGGCGGTCCACCACCTCTCCGCGACGCTCGCGAGCTACTAGCTCCAGCAGTGTTTGGCGGAGGTGGTCACGGATGCAACCATAGCGCACTACCTATGTATGCAAGTCATGACATTTAGATCTTGAAACTTGAAGGGAGAAGGCTTTCCAAAAAATTTAAAAAGATTCGAAATAAATACTAATGTTTTGTAACACCAATATCACAATATCTAAAACAGCATTAACATCATTCATAAATGCTTATATCTTATCAGTCAGTCATTTACAATTACAGACAGACATATTTCAGTTGGCTTACCTGATCTCTAAAAATAATAAGTCCCAGATTATAGACATTGTCCACTTCATTCTGTTGAACATACACTCTGTCCATGTACATAAGTATGTCTCGAATCATGACCATACTAGTTTGATGGTCTGTCCAAGCATTGTTGAGGGTCTGAAGGAATCCATTGTGTAATGAGTGCAGAACATCTTCCCTGACCTGTAAAATAAGCAGTAAATAGTAAACAAATATGTAGTAACTTAAAAAATTTACTTGTGAATGTTATTCATGACACAATATTATTTAAACATTGGGTATTTTATGATCAATTCAATATAACATAAATTAGCTAAAAATAAAGTATACAACAATGGCACAGACCTTTGTTTCCAGATGTTGAGTGACCACTTCCTTCAGCCCAGTGTACAGCCTTTCGCCATGTTTATGTAGAACCATGGTGTAGGCATTGCGATACAGCTCTTCAAAGGAGAGACCAGAGTTGTTTTTCTTTTGAATCTCTTGTATTGCATTCTTAAGTAAACTCCATATGCTCTCCACATACTTCTCATCCATAGTCATCTGCAATTTTAATGTAATATGTTGTTTTGTAGTTCAATTCATAACAATCTGTTTACTTATTATGTGTTAGTAGCTCTGTAATCAGTATTGGTGGCCAATTGAAGCAATACAGACCCAAGTGTCTGGATACATTTGGTAATACGGTTCTGAATAGTTCCACACTTGAAATTTTCTTGTCATCTTGAAATCTTTAATAACTTTGTGGGTTAAACAAACATTGTACAAAATCAAAATAGTAGTTCAAAAACATTTAATATGAATAATATGAAAAAATACGAATGTTTATCTTTTGATTGATTTTCACTCCTGTCATCAAAAATATAATTATGACATATTGAATACAAAAATTTTGTTCTAAAAGGAATATAATTAGTTTCTATTTTTAAATCATAATGACAGTTGTATGCATCAAGTGTTGCCAAATTACCTAATTTCATTGTCAACCTCTTTACTTTTTTTAATATACTAAACAGCTTTCATGAATAAGGATAATACACATTTTATATTAATGTTTATAACCTCGCGAAATACTTGCACAATATGGCAAAATATGTGTACTGTTTTATTTGATGAGTCATTAGTTTTTGCCTGCAGTCCCACTGGTTTTGATATCTGTTATAGCTGTAAAAACCCTGTTTATAACATAGGGTGTCAGCTCCCGTCAAACTATTATTTTTTTAATGGTCAAACAATTGCAGTTTAAATGAGTCAAAAAGCTTGAAATGCATTTTATAGGACTTTTAGACTCATTTTCCTATTGATATGTCAGAATTAATGAACAAAAGATAGTTAGATAATTATAAATCTAAATTTTTGTATCAACATAAGACTAAGTTTTAATGTCTTGTTTGTTTAGTGTATAAAATACTTATTTATATTAATTGCTCTGAGTATAAATAACATGTATTTGATGGACGTAAATTATGAAGATGAGGATATTTTTTTTTCGACAGTGTTAAAGTAATTTATTTCAAAGGGACAATGAAAACATTCGTAATTTTCAATCATTGCTAATAATAAACGAAAACCAAAGATGTCTTATTTTATAGAACAGCTTTGTCATATGATAATTTTAATAAGTATTTGTAAATATAGCATGTTTAGAGTTGAGTAGTAGTGATCAGTCGTCCGGAAAAACGTTTGATTCGACAAAACTTACTGGGAAGGCTCGGATCCTCATCTTGCCAGGTTTGTCCTTAGGTAACGTATTCTTCATCATCGCGGCTACGATATTTTGTACCAACGAAACACTACACAATTAAAGCAGATTTGTTCACTGTTCATTTGTTGTCGCGATAACACATCGTTACTCTCATTTACACCTGCAAAAGGAATAGTTTAGTAAACACAGAGAACAAAAAATCATTTCATGTACCTGATCGTTGGGAACCTTTTTGCTACCATAGTATTCGATTTAAGAAGAGCGTATTTTAATTATTGTAAATCGATTTTTATTTACGTACGATTTCGGGTTTGATTCGAGTAGATAGGTGTCAATTAAAAATAATAAATTCTAAGACTTGGTCATAATTGTGAACAGTCTAATGACATTGACAGGTAAAATAGCTTGCATCTCTTTTACTCTTATGGATAATGTCGTATACAATAGCGCCACCTCACGTTTTGTGTGTGACGTTCTTTTTTGATTTCCTTTTCTCTGCAATGGCTATTATTCAGATTCGTGCAAACACTATAAGCAAGAATTTAATAACTTACAAGTAATGAGATTATCCACAGCTAGTATGGTCACAAGTATTTCACTATCGCAATATTTAAAGTACATGTATTTTTCTGCTTTAGCATGCCTATTATTTCTTCAATTGTTTCAGCTTTCTGACGAGACCATAAACAAGTGTGAGTGTTTTTTAAATACGTTTGGTTTATGTTTGGGTCATTGGATGTTTATACTGTCTGGTCGATGGTCTATAAAATGGTAGAATATTATTTAAGGTATATTACTTATTATTCCATTGACATTAATTTGTTATTTTTAGGTAGATAACTACTGGTTTTTGAGATACGAATGAACAAAATATTGTCGCTTTATCCGTGTTCATGGTTGGGGGTTCATGGGGTTCGAAAATAGTATGGATAGATAGTACACTAGGTATCTTAATGTTATAAAATAAAAGAACACCTGGAAAAATATAAGAGTATCAGATCGATTTAACACGGTTTCAAATATGGCAAGGTAATTGAGATTCAACTTAAACTTATCACGCTAGTTTCCATCGAACAGAATAGATGGCACTAGCTGTACATTTTAAGGTTTCATTTCAAGTTAGTGTGTAATTTCGTTGTTATTATTTTTAATCTTATCTTCCTAGTTATTGCGAACAACAAGGAACATATTCAAATAATTTAACGCGTTAGCGCTGTAGAAGGTAAACAGCTGCGTAACTGTAGGTAGGTTTAAACAATCTGTTGGGGCCCATGGCAAATAAAATTGGTCGGGTGAGGCCCTCGGAAAGGGCTTAATTTTGGAGATTTAAGGAATCTCTAAAAAGGAGCCCTTTCTGAGTGCTAATTACTGATTGAAGGGCTATTGAGGTAGGTTCGAACATAAAGAACATTCAAATGATGTCATCATTCTGTCGTCTTGCTTCCCTATTATATAGTTATGCCACTGCGGCTAAATCTGACCTTCAAGATCTTTAAGATCAGATCTTAAAATTACGTTTACGCTACAAACATTAATGTGTGTATGTGTGCGTAAACCCTGTGCAGGAGTTATATAGGACAAGCAGACATGAAACTAGAACAAAAAATAATCTTAAAGTTAATATAACATGCACATTTATATTTCTCACTCTGGCTGAGGACAGTGGACAGTCTGAAAGCAGGAGTGTCCTTCCCAAAGCGCAACGTTTGGTCACGTTCAGTAAATAGGCAGAAGCAAAATAAACTATTCTAGAGGAATGTGAATATTAAACATTAATCATTTCATATCGCCGCTTGTAAGTAACATGCTGGTAGAGATTGCTTGTGACATAAGCAGCACCTCTGTACATCTTGTAACTATTATGTAAATTAATGGCAAGCGACCTGTGATTTTCAACTAATTATGTCTCATTTAATTATTAGTGCACTGATTCTAGACATAGTACAATCTCAGGAAGCTTGAAACTTGCTGCTTTATTCAAATAAACATTCAGTTCACGGCGTTCACGCCAAAACGCCGACGAGTTTACTAATCCTACCAATAGATATTTTGTAATAATGTAGGTTGTTTGTAACAATTTTTCAGCGACCTCCTTAAAGTCTAATATTGTTCTGCTAAATCCTAACAGATGTTTAACAAACTGTTCCTATAAACAATACTGTCCCCAGACATGGAGGAAATTAAACCGTCCTTGTTTTTGATAGTCTACGAAACATGCTGATTCTACAGAATTCGAAATTGTATTCTCAGTCTCTTTGTATCCATATTTATTTGTAAATCATCAATTTGTTTTTCAAAAAGCAAACAAGCTTCCAAATTATAAAAAGAAATGTTTTAATTGATGCCTGTGACTTATCTGTAAAAGTATTTAGGTACCTTCTATTACCATTATCGCGAAACCCTCTCTCACACAAGCGACTTTTGTTTGACAATAGTTTAATAAAGGGTGCGGGAAATTATTGCAAGTAAAGCTTGTTCAAGAGTGTTTCGTCCGAATTTAAAAGTTTAAAGCATGGTTTTCTTTTAGTAGGTTATGGACTTTTCGTTTTCATTTTTACCTTTCACACCTCCACACTTTCTGTCACGTGCAGGATCTTTATATAATTAACTTCAACGAACAGTTTGTGGGATATTTGTTTACGGAAAAATAATACAACGATGTAACAATAATATATTTTATTATAGCCAGCTTTCTTCTTTAACATTCATTAAAAACACATGAGGGTTTGTTGTTGCTTAAAATAAATAAATAGACATTTAAGGCGATACGTGTGTCTAAACTTATCTTTGGATGATGGTTATGTGGCATCAGCAAGCTATTTTTAAGTGCCAATTCGGTATTGTCAGTCACCAATATTTGACAAGGTAATTAGTTATTTTAGTTTTTAAATACTTACAACAGTGATTTTACGATTTACATATAATAAATAGAAAATTATTTAACTAGGTATGTACTTATTTTGATTACAGTCACAACCACCATTACAATTTATATAAAATAAGTTGTGAAAGAACCACAAAAATACCTATATATTTGCCTATTTTTTCATTACGGGGCTTAAATTCAGAATTCCTATTACTTATACTATAAAGGAAAATTGATTTAAGCAAAGATTACAAGATTATTTTTAGTTTTAATAACTGCCTTTTTTCACGCGTGTCTGTAGCTAAAAAGCATAATTTCATCTACAAAAATAGTAACTATTACCAGCTAATATTACGTCACAAATTGCTAATTAAACTAATGGGACCTTGGAATAAATAAGGGGTAGGTTCTATAACTCATTGTAAGCTGGATGTGCGTGGAGAACCCATCGGAACAGCAACAGTGTTAGACAGGCTAACACGAAGAAAGACACCATCACTCGAAGTGTCTTTTCCGAACGTTGGTCCCTCTCACTGGCCCGCAGTCGATCCACCAACCCATTCTGAAATAAAAATTCGTATTTAACAAAAAGGTTTTATATTCCTATCATTTTGAAACAGCTTAAAAGGGTTTTATTTAGATTTATTATGGGTATATTTCAGTTCCCTGCTGTCAAGAAGGGAAGTAAACGATTATTAAACAGCTTCCCCTTTAAATTAACGCTAATAGTCGTAATCGATTAACGAGGAAAGAAAAAAAGAGATATCGTATAAAAGTTTACAAAGCTGAGTTGATAGAGTTCAAAAGCCTCCATGGTTTAATTGGTATAGTGCCCGGAGAAGCGTAACTGCACGTTGTTAACTGCACATTTAACTTAGGGACTTAATCTTCATTTAATTTTTAAAGTCTTACGCTATAAATATGGGGTGCCCTTGATATGGCCGGCATAGAAAATGAACGGTTTTCCTGCCTTCCTATCTGCCAAAGGAGGTACAAATTAGGGACGAAAGCAAATGTTGATTGATTAAATTATAAAGTTCTCCTAAATGTCAGTCACTCGAAAGATGGTGGATTGTAGTGAATAAGTAATATAAATTTGACATTCCACAAGTTCCGGAAGTCACAATGGTTGTACTATGGTTACCAACTTCCTATTAGCGGTAGTCTCCTGTGTAATATCGACTGCTCTATCTTACCTAAAGTTCCAAAGTTATTCGTGTATTATCTATGGGAACTTATAGTAAATGATGCCGATACATACTGTTTATCAATAACTTCTCCTTTTGATTGCTGCAGTACATAAAGAGAGACATAACCCAAGCTTGTAGGACTTTCGTGATCTAAAGAGCTACAAAGCCTAAACACAAAAGCCGTGTTACTTTGTAATCCTACATGACAAAAATCGGCTTACTTGTTAACCGTAAATTTTTATCGTTCCAAGTTATGATTGCTCTTCTTCATACGCAATTCTAAATAAATTTTGCCTGCCCAATTGCTACGATAATGGCAAACAAAGGGCAAGAATTAGCCCTTTATATTTTATATGAAACAGTTGATTGACATATTAAACCTCACAAAAGTTAAATAATTGACGAAATTCTATAGCTTTTATTAAGATTGTAGTTTCATCTTGCTTACCCATCCGCCATGAGATGCGATCCAAGAACCAGGGTCCTCATGCAGTAGGTCGGCGAGTGCGGCAGCTGGTGCGGCCACCAGCTCCAAGGCTGGCTCACCATCCGCAGCCTCCGCCGCTTCTCTGGCTAAAGCACCACACACGCAGTATACAGCTGCTATCTGGAGACATTTAAATCCATAAATGGGCTGTTTATTAACTTAAAATGGGGAACTGAAGCGGCAAAATATTAACCACTGTGATTCATAAAATCTCCGCTCGTTTCCAGTCCCTATTAGAAAAAATGGCCCTCGTCGTGGATGTTCTTTTCTGTAACATACCTATCTAGGTCGAAAACTGTCTCTTCAGCGTGGTCAAACGGGTGGAATGGCATTCATTTTCAAGTTGAGCTACGAATTAAACTACATACACCTGCCTGGGATTACGACAGTTTGCATCGCACCCCCGTGGTCTCAGGCACAAGGGATCGGTGAAGCTATCAAGGTGGTTCTAGTTCGAAGAATCTGGTAAGATACCTATCTGCCCTCCCCAGTGCGGAGAAAGTCCTGGATTTACCCGGACAAAACAGGATTCAAACTACATAAAAGTGCACTAATCGGAAGCCGCTCTTTAGAAGGTCGGCAGTTCAATTTACTGCCTTAGAAATAACTTCCAGTAAATGGTCTTAAGCTAATTTATCTTGTGCTAGCTTAAAAGATCTAGAATTAACCGTTATATTGTAATCCTTGTTTAGTATGATAATTTTATTCTTAACTTTAAATGCATTTAAAAACTAGGCTTCGCGTTAACTTAGCTTTCAGTAAATCTCTTCAAACTTAGTTAAACTCTTAAAGTAGTTTTCTTGTACACACTGGTTAAAAGAAAATAAGCGAAAGAAAATTATTTTCATTTGCTCTGCTTTAATTATTTTTCCAACCTTGAGGAGAATTATTCTAGGTTTTTATTATATTTCGAAATACTGCATAGGTAAATTGTTCATCTTTTTTATTTTTAAAGTAAATGTAAAATCTGCATTTTTCCGAATCCATGTCCAATGTAGAGCTGAGGTAGCATTCGAAACCGTATGAGTTTGAATTAGAACTAGACTAGTTTATTGAAGTTTCTCCTGACCTCTAACTATGAAAACTTTCGAAATTACGAGATGTATCCAAATGGCTGTGGGCCTACAATTGTTTGCTCTTGTCAACTTTATGAATAGTAATGGTTATAGGTTCTGTGCTTATTCGGGAGTTGTAGTACTTTGTGATAAAGAGTTAGAATCCCAGAACAGTTTTAGAGATTCAAAAGTAATAGGTTATAAATGACTAATCAATGAGCGACTTAATTATTATGAAAAATGTTTAAAAGGTACCTTTGACCACGTGATGTTTTCTCTAGTGATGCGCCTTGCTAGTGCAAGTGCTAGTTCTGCTAGTGCTGTCTCTGAGCGAAGCATAGCGGAGGGCGCGCGCGTCGCCTGGCGGGCAACATGGCGGAACGCATCAGGCCTTTTCCTTTCCAAAGCTGCGCAGAGGGCCCGAAGCCCAGCCAACACTCCAGACTCGGAGTTACTTACAGCCTCTTCACCACATTCAGTCTCCAACATTGTTTGTAGGCGTTTCATGACTATTTGCTGTGGCAGAAATTCCAACGTAAGTATACCATACTAATATACTAAATAATATCTTAATTATAAGTGTAACATGAGGATTTACCTTATTAGCACATAAAGAGGATCTTCTAATCTGTGTTTTTATGTACTGCAAGCATAGGGCACGTCCTTGGCGGACTATTTGTGGCTTAACTTGTGTGGGGGAGGCCAGACACCAGCCAATAGTTGCTGAGAGCCGCCGGGACACTGCGACAGCTGCCGCACTTGACACCATCGTACTGAAGCGACGCTTCGTCCGATCCAACGGCGACAGTGTCCTTGTTGGCGAAGTACGAAGATCTATAATTAAAAACAGCAACATCATAAATACCTAATCAAACTGAAGTAAGAAATACAGCTCTAACTTAGATGGCTTAGTTTAATGAATTCCTTCATCCGGAAAATTTTAAATCAATTGTTTTGTTCAGTGGTTCTCCATTACCTTTGATTGAAAACTAGGTAATTCTAATAATGTGTAACTAGTTGAAAATACGAAGAACAGAAACCATGCTTATTATTCGCATTTTGAGAAACTAAAAATATCGGAGAATATCGATTTCTGGGATAGCTAAACATTATCAATATTAAAAGAACATAGAGAGCTATGTAGAAAGCCTGAAAACAAACTTAGTTAAACTAGATTCAGTTTATTTCCTTTATACAATGTTAGAATACCCATTAGTATTAGAAGAGAAGAGCTACGAATATTGTCAGTACAACAGGGGGATCATTTAGCTTTGATCATAGAATTTAGATGTCTGACGAGGGAACCACATTTCTGACGCAAATTGATAGAGCACTACCCATGCCACACAGCAGCGCGAAAATGAAATATATCAGTCAGTTTAACAATTGAAAATTCTTAACAAATTGCTGAAACATATTTTCTTTTCTTACTTGACAAACTCATTTTGGTAATTGCTTGTCAAATATGATAATTGTTCATTAGAACGAATGCGGCAGATTTGCATATAAATCAAAGCAAATAAAAAGTCTCGTTTACGCCTCTGTACACGTGTAACCAATGTTCTTACTTAGTTGCTCTGTTGAGAGTTTATGACCCTATAAATCATAAAGGGTATGCTGACAAAAGCAATTTGTTTACTAAGTAGAAAAGTTAAGTAGTCCAAGAAAAATAGAAATCAGATTCACACAGCATATTTCACGGCGGTAAAAACGATTGATAACCTCTTTTCGTATAAACGTTGTTTTGCTCTATAAATAATTTCTAGAAAACTTCAAGTACAAAAACAACATAAGAAAGAAAAAAAAGAAGGTTTGGGGCTGTGGGGGGGGGGGGTCTACGTAAAAGGGGGCTTATCATTTAGGGCTACAATGGATCTGTTAATTTCAATATACTAATTTTCTATGGGTGTTGCAATTGCTTGAAATATGTAGAAATAAAGGGCATCAAAATTCGATAGTCTTACTTGGTAAATTAATCAGTCCATCTGTGATTCCGGGCAGCGCGCTGAGCGGCGTGCTCCGTTTTCGGCGCATGCGCAGCGCTGGCACGAACTTATCTTCTTCGCCATCGGGTGGAGTGACTTGTATAGCGATGTTGTTGCCTTGTGGACCTCTTGCACCTCCCAGTGGCCATCTTGACTCTGTTAGTGGCCCTATCTGTAAAAAACGTTTTACCGATTACCATCTCATAAAACACGCGAATAACTGACTCTGTTTTTGCAGTTCATTGTTTACAAACAACACTGAAAGCCGTTGGATTAAGAAAGATTTACTTCTTGTTAGTACGATTAATGCTGAACGAATTTGTGCGAACAAAAAACAGGTACCTAGGTAATAAAACGGAAATATATTTCCACAGTGTCGCGTAAATCACTAAGGTTTACTATTTAGTTATATCACAATAACAAGATGTTGTAAGGCGTCGAAATGTATAGTGAATGGAACAATACAATACCGGGTAAATGCAGAACCTGGTCAAAGTCAAAGAAAGCCCCTGCGGTATTGTGCGTTGTTCGACATCGTGAATACATTCATAATTGAGTGCTTCGGTGGGTAGAGCGAGGATCGACTGCCATCAGCAGATATCTAATATTATCCTAAGGGATTCCTCGTTTATATATTGTGTTTAACATTTCCAATTTTAAACGTTGCTTGATAAGGGAACTCGGAGGACTTATTTATTGAAAGGAAAGGGAGGTACAAGAATTTATAATTTAATATTATTTTATGCAAACTTATATTTTGTGCATTCTTAAAATTAACAATGTTGTCAAATTATATTGTGATGTAACTGGATAGATTAACTGTGGACAAGTCGTCCGTGTTTGCAGGTTGCGGAGCAACCGCGGTTGTCTTGTCTCACAATAAATGTCGTAATGTCCACAACGTCTTTTTCTTTACTCCCGTTCCCGATAGTTCCCCGAGGTTCGGAGACTTCATCAGCTGATTTCATTTTTAGTAAGTTTGCTTTTCTTTCTCATCTCATATCGGCCGTTTTGCTCTTGAATTCAAAGACAACATAATTTTCTTTAAGAGCCTTTCAGCCTTTGAAGCCTTGTCTTTAGTCAGCTAATAGCTTTTTACTGACGTGGGCGAGAGCGTATTATTATATAGCATGGTTGTTAATCCCAACTAAATTAAATTTATTATGTTTTTTAAACATTTGGGTGAATTTCAACAGGTCCAAAAAAATCTTCATTTCCGTGGATTTTTTATTCTTCAACTTTAGAACAATAAAAAATAGTGTTTTCTCAAGTTTTCGATCAGATATGCAGTTTTGCTTAATATCTAGCAGATAGCTTAAAAAACTAACGAGATATACAAGATTGAAAATTCCGTGCCACGGCGATGAAACATGCATGCACGGCAATGAAACAGGCGTCCATGGCAATGAAATGTTATTATAGTGTACAAGAATATTTAAATGATAAAGTTAATCATTGAAACAAAAATAAATACTATTAATTTATACGCAATAATAATAGAATATAATGTGTAAAAATCCAGTCACACATGATATTATTTTTATAATATAACTATAAATAGATACATTCCTGTCTAGTGGCGAAACAAACATAAGTCACGGAAATGAAACACGTGGCCACGGCAATGAAAGGAAACTGTTTTACAAGGCACGGCGATGATATTTTTTTCATTCCCGTGTATTTTTTTTCATTGCCATAGCAAATTTTGTCCACGGAAACCACGGAAATGAGAGCACGGCGATGAAAATCAAGGGGTATAATTCAATTTACTAAAAAACTGGTAATAATTCACAGTAATGAACACTTTACAAATAAGCTAAATATAAATGGCATTGTATTGAATGCTCAATCGAGATTAAAAACTTATTGAAATAGAAGTTAGACCTATCCACGGCGATGAAAGAAAAAATGTCCAGTACCAAAAAAATTGAATACTTTTAATTATAGCTCGAAAACGCAGGCACGTACACACGTCGTTCCTTGTCTAGCCTTTCGACGTTACTTATATGCAACGTTTAACGCAAAACGGGAGCGACGCAAAACGTTAGAATATGCAATATTCTCAAATATGTTTAGGACATGGTGATGAAAGGTAGTTCTGGGACAAATGGTTTTTTATTAACCATACGTTGTATTGTGTAAATATTTGAATAAATGTATTCCGAGTCAATACTCTAACTATTCACGAACCAAATAAAACTAAGTTTTAATATAAATAACGATACATTTTTGATCAATGATGACTTTAATACATCAAGGTGAGTCGTGGACAAACACGGCGATGAAAGATTATGTGGTTTAACTTTTTTTTTTGGAAAACCTATTAATTATATTAATAAAATATTTAGTGCTACAGATAGATTTTTATGTCATCTACCTAAAAAAAAATGTTAGAACATTATAACAATGCTTTTTAGTACCGATTTCATCGATGCCACGCAATTTTTGGGTCCGGGAAATTCACCCATTTATGACATATTTTTGTGATGGCTTTTTGAATAAAAGGTCTTTGGCCCACAATATAATACAATCTATTTTTATGTCGAGGAAGCCGTATTACTCTGAGTCGAGATCCCTATGAATTCATGAAAGTGACTTAACAAAAAAGCTGGTAAAGTTATTCAAAATTGAAGCTAAAAATGCTAAGCTTACATCTATAAGCGGAAAAGCCCGCAGGCACGCATAAAACCGACAGATGTTCATTTGTTTATGTACCCGTTTAGTTGACATCATACCATCATGTCAGTGACGTTATGTAATTGTCAACACCTGTGATGTCTTAATAGAAAATCTGGCATCGATAATGTTGTAAACCTACGAGTACTTACTAAATGCAAATGTTACGTTGTTACATGTGATGGAGAGAAAAATAAATATTTTATATGAGGAGTCTGTTCGGAAACCCTCATGGTATCTACTGGAATGTTCCACGATAATCGATCAGTCTCGTCTACGAAACCCCTAGAAATGCCTTTGTAAGAAGCAGTCTGTGTACAATGTTATATTAAAATATCAATCTTTATTAATCCGCAGAAAGTTGACGTTAAGAAACCACGGTTAAGATAGGAAGGGGAAAGACCACGTTGAAGTAAATTGCACTTACAAGAAGTCTAAAATTACGAAACTAGCAAATTGAGTCCAAGTCTAGCAGTATACAAGTTAAATTCTTAGAGAAAATCCTAGGTACAATACAAGGATTAAGTAATTGGTTAAGTAGTTGTGTAGTAAATAAGTAGGTGCGTACTAAGTATACCCAAGATTTAATTCTTACGTCACGATCACGATGTCAATGAACGCCAAGAGAGCAACAGGTACTAAGGCAACTACGACAGTCTGTGGTTCCTTACAATGGAGACAGTTCTCATAAATATTCGTTTTCAAAGACGTCTAACTAATTGGACTGAAATATTACCTTGATGACAAGTTTCTTACCAAATTGCCAGAGATATATCTAGATTTAACTATAACACAGATATTGCTGAGAATATTAACATCTACGTTACTTGTCACTTCATTATAATGAGTAATTAGCGACGAAATCTCTAGATCTCATTGTAAAGTGTAATAAGTAAAGAGCTGGCAATTAGCAAGCCTATTGTATTACAAGTGTAGATAATTGCCCACCAGGTGAGTCACACGATGTTTCGGAATGTTAAACGTTTGAATTAATGTTTCTTTTAAATATTACGTGTACGCACTCCACAGACTGGTCAAACAAGCTGCAGGTGATAAAAAACATTTGGTTTCGGTCTACCGCGGTATACGTCACTTTTGTGTAATTGAATGAAATTATAAATTCTTTTTACCACAACAGAAGGGTAAGAAAATTAGCAATTTTTGTGCCAATGAACGGAATAAATGTTCCCTTCTATTTTTTAATTCTAAACAGTCTTTTAACTACAATAAAAAAGGATAAAAGTTGCCTTTAGTTCCACTTGGCCTATAAATCTACAGTAAATTATGGTATCTGAGACACTCTGCAATTCTCTTTTACGACACACATCCAAGTATCTAAAGTAACTCAGAGAAAAAGACGCGAAATTCAGCATTTTCCCAGTTATATCAACTTAGATTAATTTGCGCTGGCAATTGTTGCCTAAAGTAGAATAAACTTCTTAGGACTTAGGACGTAACTAAATTATATGCAAAGAAATGATCAAGGGCCTACAACGTACCCTTTTCCTTTAATTAATTGTTTTTATAGTCTTTGTATTTCATTTTACAAAGTTTGACGTGATTGACAGTCCTAATTAATTTATACAAAACGAATTAGTTTCTCGCGTATTTAATTTATAAAACGCCGAATGCGCGAATAGCTAAATTAATGTGTCCACAGCTTACGTGTAGGCAATCTTATTTAGGTCTACAAGATAGTCGTTTTGATACTATGCAGACGCTGGCTAAAACGTAAAAGTCTGTAGTTAATCTTTCTATTTTAAGCATCTTAATTAAACGTGCAGATAGACGTAGTATTCCCGAATTCATTATTGTTAGTCTTTGAAAATACTTTTGGTCACCAGACTTAAAATCTAATTTTATTTTTTTACTGATTAACGTGAACCGCCCAGCTACGTCATCCGCGCTTCTATGTCGGTGTATGGCAATACATTACGTTGCGATCCTTCATAAACCCTCAGCACTCCTAGAGTTGATAAACAAGTCCAAAATTCCGTAAGACAATAAGCTGGCAACAATATACCAAATAAAACAGTCTCAAATCACATAATATTGATGTTTCCGATTGGCGTGATGAATGAAATAGCAATAAAAGCGAGGTTTAATATCGATTTCAATGTCAATGATGTGTGCGATCGGTCATTTGTATCGCTTATCGCTCGCTGATACAATAACATTTGCATGTGAAGGCTTTCATTACGTCCTAAGAGACTTCGGCGGTATTTATTTATGACCCCTTTCTCACTAACATATTTCAGTATAAATGGTACTCAACTTGACAGTTAGATATACAATACGAACGTGATATAATTATACCGCTAGCATTTACATTCAAACATCGTCAATTGTTTTCGTTGTGTATTTATGTTATTGGCACTTTATTATTATTTGGCTATCGAAGAAAGCGCTTTGTTCTTGTAGAAATATATTGAGATCTTTTGTCTTAGCCTGTAAATGAAAAGTTTGGGCATAAAGGTAACTTGACTGGAATTACATGACTAAAAAACTCCCATAATGCTGAGTTATGATGAGCAATTTATTCAAATGCGGAATCCTTGGCCATATTGAAGATACTTATATCAAAAGATTTTTTCCATAACGTGGAAAAATATAGTTATTAAATTCGTTATAAATAACAAAAGAACGTTCGACATGTGTTTTGGTACAGTATGCATGGCTAGGGACGATTAATAATGCCAGCCTGCGACGGCCATGACTGCCGCGCTGTCGGCAATGTTAATTCAACAATTCAATGTTACTGATATCTTATCTGATGTCATCGGAATACCAAACATCGTAGGATAAGGAAATGTGATGTGAAATTAGAAATGATACCGTCTGTCTACCGGTTTGTGACATTTATGAGGGATGGAGGAAGTAGACGCATACTTGTCACTATAAATTGATATAGATCACGGAAAAAAGAGGTTGATTTTTTCTTTTAAAACACAGGTACAAATGCAAATGCAAAAAATTCAGAGGAAAAAATAATAATCTATTTCAGCAAGACTTGAAGCTACGACATCTTGAAATACGCACCATCCTTTTTTTTTAATTTCCAATGGGTTTAGGAATATTATCCACTTTGCAGGAGTTTCTGAGTTTTAAATAAAAATAAAATATTCTGAGTTGGGAAAAATGTATATCAATAATATTTCATCATTAAAATAAGATCTTGATCTCGTAGAGCTACTGTAATCACAATTTAAGTGTGCAGAAAGGCGAAAAAGTATTGTTCTAAAAATCTTTCTTTTGTTTTTGCTTAAAAAAAATATTCAATTCCAAACTCGTAAAAAGGATTTTACATGTATTGGATAGGATTATCCAGACTTTGTATTCTTTTGTGAAGAAGATATAGCCTGAATAATCCGTAAAAAGGCATATAAGTTTTGACTATAACTCACAAAGACTTTACGACTTTGCTCAATATATACGGAGTCAATTAAAGGAGTCGTTAATATGCTATAAAATTTGCGGAAATCCCGAATGATAGTGACTCATTGTAAGATAAACGTTTGTTGGTTTAAGTCACCTTGGTGAATGTGGCAAAAAAAGGTTCCCAAATCAATGATACCACGTTTCTTAATTTCTTTATGATAATAGTGTTACATATACCAACTTATTTTATATTTCATTACCAAACTAAACTTGCATAGCATAATTAAAAAAAATTGTTTAATAAAAATAACATACATTTACAATTCGTCAAAAAACGGACAGCGTCAAAAAACGTAAGTATCAAATCACCACTGCACTATAAGTTATAAATAGGTTCGTGATTTTCTATTCTCTACCGCTTATGGAAAAACGAAGTTGGCGTAGAAGTTTATATATTTAGTTTTTAAGGGTTTTGTTATGTGAAAACATCCTATGGGTCATCTGGCAGCTTTTTTCCCTGCATGATATTCAAGGAGTAATTTAGGGGATAAGTTTTTACGACCACCGAAAGCAGGGTGAGGCATTACACAACACATTGTTTTTAGTATTTCTCAAAAATATAGAGACTTTTTTGGTTTGCACGTAGAATCACGTTAGACAGCTTCTAATACAAAATATTCTAAGAAAAGCTTCTATCGTAATATATCACACAGTAAAACGTAAAATACACCTTGCTTCGAGAGTCGTAATTCGAGATTTCAATCTTCCGAATGACTCTCTCTTAGATTAAAAAATAATATAACATCTAAATGAACAAATCAAATGTATTCCCATTAGTGTTTGTACCAGTCACCTCGTTAATTTCCGATGATCAAACTTAATTACCTATGTTTTCGGTATTGTTTATCGGGCGGGCCACGCGGGGCGGAGTGTGCCGACCGATGCGGTTACTTTAATTTTATATTACCCAGCGTACACACAGGGACGCTTTAACAAACCTTTCACGAACCCAATGTTATTTTACTATACCAGTTTTGCGCACTTGTTAGCTTTATGTTATTGGCTTTTAAGCCAGCCCACTAGGTAGTCCAAAAAGGTATAAATTATGTTTAGAATTGACTGAAAATGTTTAGTAAAACTAGCCAAGGTCCGCAAAATACAATAGGTAAGTAATTTGAGGTCAGCAGCAGGATTCTTTAGTTCGATGATTTCTGATTTTCCAGTTCCATATTTTTTTGCTATATTCTTTTTTACAAAATACCTACTTGTTTTGCTACCAAATAACTTTGAATTTGAATTTTGTTTATTGTACAAAGTAAAAAAGATGCTTAATATAAAATTCCAGTTAATTGAGCTGTTACTCATGACTACATAGTGCATGGTAATCTACCTGACGTACAAAGTTAATCTCTTCAAACATGGATTTGGGTATTATAGTCGGCGAAACTTTCCAACGATGCTTGTCCGGTCTACTTATCATTGTGTTGTTAAGCGTTTATCAATGATAGCCCGCTGATAGCACGCTAGTGCGTTATGATGTTAAACTTAATAGCCCATGGAATTGCGGCCCAATTTCAGCCAATCGAAATGTTGATGGAACCCTTTATAAAAAGATAGATGGTGTTCTGATAGGCAGTTTATCGGCGCGCGTAGCCGATGGAAATTATGTTACAAGCAAACAATTTTGTTTATCAATGCACGCTGTGCAATAAAGACTTTATCTAAAGCTCGCTGTAGGTGATTTAAATTTAAGTAAATATATCATTCCAGGATTCCGAAACCTAAGAAAATATCGGAATAATTTATAGTATTTCCATAGTAAAAAAAGTTTTAAGTAATTACAATGAGATTTATTAATTACGGCAGAACAATAAAAAATATTAATAATAACATACTCTACTAAATAATAAAATCGGAGGGTATTTGGCGAACAGCTAATGTGAACCCTCATTCTTTTTTTTTTCGATGGAAAATCAGACTTTTACTGAATAACCCACCTATGTTTCTTCCTTACCACAGAGCTTGCTGACATATCTATATGAACCATCATCCCGTGCCTCATAATGAGACAGTCGGCAACCATCATATTCTCAATTTGTTTTTCCTTTAGCTTACACTGCACTGTCGGTCAGTGTCGCAAGCAGAAATCGCACTTGCATATTTTTAGCTAATTACAAAAATAGTCAAAAGCTCTTACTTTATATTTGAGCGTGTATTTTTATCTTAACAGCCAATACAAGCAGTAAACTTTCGAGAATGTGACACTATCGTGCCTTATTTCGCGAAAATGCTCTGCACTCGGGCCAAAAATAGTCCGCTTACGGGGATCTCGAAATATGCATGTATAAAGTCGATTTCACGTACGGGCGCGCTTTGCTGTAGCAGGAGAAAGTCTTTGAGATGACGGGATAGTCTCGCCGTGTTCGTTACATGGCAACAACAATAAAACTTGGTCCTCACTGTAAGGATAGTTTAGTAGAATTTATGGTGTAACATGGTTTTACTGGAATTGTGGTAGTATTTATTGTTCCAAGAACATTACAAGTCAAGTTGTACGATGTACGTGGAGTTTCCTGGATTGTTTGTTTAAGTTCTGAAGTTTTTTTAGTATGCAGAAAGTTTTGGAATGCTTTTCTGTAGGTATTTTTTTATAACACGAATACTATCTATTATACTGTCTGTTACATCAGCAAGTTTTTTTTTTCTATAGCAGCCTGATATAATACATATACAAATAACATAAGAAAAGATTAACATAAAAGATTTATTTATAGAATAGTAAACGAAAATACGCTCCCTAATGTGCCGTGGTAATGTACACAGATTTATTCATAAGGTTACTAGGGTGAACTAACTGGGTGCTCCTATGTCACGGCTGATCTCATTCCTGATATATTTCGAGAGATATTCCTATCTGTTACCCAAATCTTATTATCCCAGGAAACCTATACAGGTCGTGCGAGCCATACCTGAATTTTCAACACGTTTAGTTTTGCATACGGTATTAATCTGTATGTCTTATTTAAAAGACACACACACTGTAATTTTCCTAAGACTTGACCTTTGCCGTTTAAAGTACATAAGCCACAAGCATCTAGAGAATTAGTGTTGATCACGATACTTGATCATTTAATACTAACACAAATAATACTTTAAAGAAAAATAAAATTAGTTAAATGAACCTGTAAAAAAAGTAATCTGTTCCTTTTTAAACAGTTTTTCGTTATATGCAGGAAGAGTAATTAAATACACGAAGTTCGCTTTCAACTCAGTCAAAGTTTGTAAAAGCCTCGGAAAGAAATTCAATACCGAAGAGAGCTGACATGGCGCAGAGAGTAGGTACGAGCAGGTAATCGAGGGAACAGCCTGCGAGCACGATGTACTCTCAGATACACGGCACATAGACACAGGATGTATCAGCAGGTTAAATCTAAGCAACACGACGATTTAGCTAGTGACGTCACTAAGTCGACATGATTATTTATAGTCCTAAAAATATGTGAGTTGCAAAACGATCTTGTTACTATTGGAATTTGAGATCATTTAATTCTATGTAGAGCAATTAAAAGAGATAGCACAGGATTAAAAAAGATGGGAAAGCTACACGGACAAGCAGTTTTTGATTTTGAAATGAATCACAATATTTGTCCCTTTCTGAAATAACAATAATTTTATACTGTAAAATTAGTAAAACTTCTGCCCATTTTTACCATGGTACGCCGTAGCACCGGTTTAGGGACCTACACATCCACCGTCCAATTTAATTTGTCAGGTAAAACTTTTAAAATCGAATCCAGTTGATATTTGTTTGACCAAATACTGTCCATTGTTTTATCTATTTCACATTTAGTCACGAAAGCAAATGGAGATATATTCGATAACAGTCCTTCGAAGCAATTTGTAGTCAATTGAAGGAAATGAGTTATTATAGTGAACAAGCGATGTTCTATCAACGTATTTATGTTCAATTGTGGTTCTTGAACTCGTCATACTTGTCCCAACTGATACACCCAGTACATGAATTGCAATTCTAATATCTGAATTTAAATCCGTAGATTTTGCTTTGTCATAGATAGCAAAAGTTGTACCGTTGCGAAAGAGTTTTCCTCATGATGCCATTAAATATATGCGTCATAGTACCTTGATAAATTTCACCGTCATTACTAGCTGCAAATGTACTTTATCAGTAGGAAATGGACAGATCACGGTTAATCGTTTTCCAATCGGGCTCTCGTGGAATTTCTGTGATGGTATTTTAAAACAGACATAAAATACAACAACTTTTGGAATGTGACGGCACGGACAGTTAATGGGCCAAGGGCTTTGCCCCGTTATAATGCCAGTCAGGTATTTATGCGTTCTGATAACAACTACTCGAACTAATGAAGGAGACGAACGTTTATCTGTTTGTGACTCGAAACTTCTATCAGGAAAATAATATGAACAAAAGTAGGGGCATGACGCATCGAGTTCACATAATATATTCAGTTGTACCAATGAAAAGAGACTTTGAATCGTGTATTGTATGGTATCACTGGTAGAATATTATATTTACATAGATGTAAGGGCTGCATGACTGACCGAGACTGCTGCACTGCGGTATGGACCAGATGTTGTAAGATTAAATTTGCATATTTTCATTGTTTGGCGAGCCGTATTATTACCTGACTTTATAATTATCTTATTTCGCATTTGTCTTCCAAACTTATTAAACTTACATTTTAGAACCAAATAAAAGGCCATAAAATTGATATTGATCCATACTTTATCATTTCAAAACATTCTAGTACAATAGCAAATACGTGGTTTTTCATTTACACCGTGAATTCATTTCCTGTACGTGAGAAGCAAAAGTACAATGACTAAACACGAATAAATAAAGTGAACCATTGTCAATGGGATCGAGGGTACTGGTACACATGTAATAGACTTGTCACGTATTCTTTGTAGTTCTTGCATAAATCATATGCTTAACACGGAACAATACAGGCTAATAATGGCTCTTATCTCCATGACAAAACAGGGGTTGTAAACTGAGTTACATAGGTAAATGGGTATGTTTCAAATTCACTCCCATCTTGGAATATCATACTAGTTATCTAAGCACGCATTGATGTTTTCGTAACAATAGCTCTGTAAACTACTTAATGCGACATTTACTTGTTACACTTCTAAGAGTAAAGTTTAAATTGATGTCGGGCAACGCTTCGTGCGGCTGAACCTAAACACAATTAGGTTGTCGTAAAACTCGGTTGTTGCTTTATTTTAATTATAACTGCTGGAACGCCTAGCTTGAATTTTACCATACAAACTGGTTAAATTGCGTTTGATATTTTGTAATACATTAATTAAACTTTCTACTCTTTTTAATATTTTCGTTTAATTATTAAACTGCTAAGATCATTTCTTGGATGAACTTTTGAAAACTACTAAATAAAAGCACAACTCAATTGGGTAAGCGATCCAAAATATGGCGAAGGTTGCGTTCGTGTCCGATGTAGGTAAATTTTAGTAAGCACGAAGTATTTATGATTGTTTCAAAGTTATACAACTTTATGATTCGGAGTTCTAGGTGTTTTAGGAATCTCACTTAGAGGGTACTTTAACTAACTTCAAAAAGAAGGTTTTTCGTTTATATTAAGGCGTATATTTATATTTTTTCCTGCTTCACTGTGTACTTCCCGTTTATTCTGGGTTTTTTTGGTATGACCCCATTAGCAGGGCGCTTTTTGGAGATCTCTGATATTTTTCACGCTCACTTATAGTTCAATTCACGTCCACTTCGAACGCATGGTGCATATTAAGTGTAACATTTACATCCTGGTTGGTACACATGCTTCCAGGTCATAAAATATTACAAGCTTAACTTATTTTTTATTCAACTATGAACAATAGCACTTGTGTGATGCACAACGAAATGTATGCATTTATAAAGGTGGGTTAAATTGACCTGAGAATGATAATTGTTCAATAGCTTTTCATATACATATTATAAGTGAACTAGTTTTAATAATACCTTAAGGGTAAAAAACCCTTTTCTCTAAGAAGTAATAGCAATAAAATGTAAAGTTGGGATCGTAGAATATTTGAAAGACGAGTCTTGTTTTACACGTTCAAAACTTGTTCACATGTTTCTCAATGTTTGAACATAAATCTGTTAGAAGGGATTTAGTTATGGCCTGTCAGATGCAGTGACACATTCCGTATACAGTTGACCTTACGATGCAATCTCTAGATATTTGATTAATGGATAAAGGGTCATCTCCCAGCAAAGTACTTTTAAATGAATTAATGGTTGTGTGTTCGTTCTTGTGAATAAGTATTACTAGATGGAGTTAAGAAAATACATCGAGATATTTTTTGTCCATAAAATAAATTACTTTTTTCTAGGAGGCTTTGTTCGAATCTCTTCCAGAAATTATCCGTTTTGTTGTCAAATTATATTGTTGTATGGTATCTAAGTTATTTATTAACTACTTTTTTTATTTAGCACAAAGAAATTGTTAACATTTCCTAATAGTTTGTAAGTATTTAAAATTTTCAAAGAAGAATTAGAAATAAAAATAAAAAATTTGCACGCCACCAAATAATTTTTGTTAGATTTTTGAAACTATGACTTGATTTTAGAAATTTCACATTGCCCCTACAAACCAAATGAATTACAAAATGTAATTAAATCAAACAGTTTTAAGAAATCTCAGTGATAGGTACCTCATAATTAAATTAGGCAGATTTTTTTCAGACATAATTGTAATTATGATGTTACTTCTAATAAGCTTTGTGAAGTAAAGTTTAAATTAATGAAGACTCGTACATTTATACTAGAACAGTATTTTTTACATAGGCCTTCTAATTTGCGAAGAGGTTTATTCCATTTGTATTTTAAACAACAAAGGTTGTTTGTAAGCAGTCTTACTTACATTTAAAATGTAAACAATATGTTTTTAAGTTTCTTTGTATTCAAACAGCCACATCTATTTACACCTTAAGTGGAGATGGAAGCATTCATAACAATTAGTGCCTTTATATAAAATATAAATATACAAATTACATTTTTAAATACAGGTGTTATATACCTATAACTAGCTGTTGCACGTTACTTAAGCAGTTAGGTATGATTATAAGCTTTGTTTTAAAACAAAATTTATTTCCATAAAAGTAAAGAGGCAAATGTTCCCACGTCTTTTCACCTGTTTTAGAGTAACAATTCCGTCATACACGATTTTTACGTAGGTCTAACCGTTAGCGCAGAGCACGCAAAAAGTGATAATTTCTCCCCGTTTTTAGTGACATTTCTCATCACTGCTCTACTTGTCGCCTATGTCCTTCCGAAAGAATGTAGCTTTATAAAGATGAAAGATTTTTTTAAGACAAAAAAATAAACGTTTCCCCGTTGTTATACAAGTAAACCAGCTTCGGGATTTGAATCAAGGCTGCCTCATAATCATTATGTTGATCACTATAATCTAATATTGAGTAGAACAGTCCAGTATTATTTCTCTTTTCTAGTTAAAACCTGATTTTGTTTAAATATGATGATTGATTTAAATACCTGATTTCTGTTCCTATATTGACGGATTATACGGAGTTCGTCATCACTGTCACTTGATTCATCAAACTCATGGTACTTGTTGTGATGCATGACCATTATAATAAAAACACGTACACTTTAATAAAACACGACACAAAAACAGTACGACGTTATTCGGTTTAGTTTCTAATAAGTTGTAGTTCCAAATGAACAGATACTGTATCGTCTTCCTAATAATTAATATTCTTTAACGATCATTATTAAATGACTGGTAATATACTTTTAATGCGCCATTAATGTCAAAGCCTAATTTACTAAAACTACGAGAGAAATAGGCTGACGATCGAAGTAATATGATCGCCGGATACAGTAAAGTTAAATGTAAAAACGATTGCCGGAACATTGTGGAAGTAATCGAATAAAGACTGAGCTTACGAAGAAGGCCTGCGGCGTAAGAATGAAATTGGTATTCGATATCAGGACAACTTGGCAGATATGAAATAAATCCTTACTTATGCGTGAGAGTAGCTTGTGCGAATCAAATATTTTGATTTGTAACTAGTAAATTTTGTAAACAAATAATTGCCGTTTTGGCTATTATTATTTAGCTAGCATTTTTTTTATTGTAAATCGACTCCGAAATCCTTGTGTCGCTTGGAGTTTTAACAAACATTCAAGTCACGTGCCCAAAGACTCCGGACAAGCATTCGTGGATCACGTGAATGCGGTCCTCAACCACTCGGAGATCTGTGCATTCAAAAGTCGTTATTGGTGTATAACTCAGTACTGTATGTAAAGGTAGGTGATTAAAACTTAGATTAATGTTATGCTTAACGTCCTTGTAAAGTTGATTGTAAAGACAACTTTCCTTTTTTTTCGATTTGGCTTGACTTCACAACGTGTCAAGTGTCATTTGTGACATTGAATCTATTAATATGTTGAAAGCACTACAAAGACATTATTAATTTCAATACATCTGTCTCAAGGGATCGCTCTCTTGAGGGATTTATTTAGTCCCAGTAGTAGATGGCTAATTGTGATGTGTTCTAGGCTTCCCATCAACGGCTTTTGATCTTGGCTTTGCCCGCCTGTGTGTCGGTTATAACTACAAGAACTCTGTCTGTCTGTCATTCGAAGTTACCAAAATGCAAACATAGTCGTCACATACTTTTGCATTTATGGGATTAATGTGATTTGGTAAATCCTTTTTAGGTGAAAGTCATCGATGATTATATTTTCTGGAGGCCTATTGCTATGTTGTAAAATAATTTGCAAATGTGGCAGCATGATAGAGCACTATATTATGGCATAGAGCGGAGTTCCTTTTCCACAATAGCAATAAAATTACTTTAAGCGGTTTTGGTAATCCCTCTATAAGTTCTTCCACGAATGTGTACCTTCTGTCTTTCCCAGAAGGATTAAATTCGCTTCTTAAATGAAAAGCTAATATGATGGTCAGAGTACCTCAAGGATTGTTTGTTAAGCAATTATTTATAGCTGTTTGTCTTTGTTGACATGTCGTGTAACAATTAACTAAACGTACGCCACTGTTTGCTTGGCCACAACCCTTTATTTGTATATTCAGCATTGTTTATTTACTTATAAGTTTAGTAACTGGTTGGCTCACACCTTACTGAGTTTTTAAAGCCGTTTTGATAATGTTACTTTGTTAAAAGTCACCCTTCGGTGTCGTTCTGTCTTTGTCACTGTACAACGATATGAACACGTCTGAAAGACATGTTAAGGACAACATTCTGAAGTAAAGCTTTTATTTGTGAGATGTTATAATATTGCTTGATAAAAAGGCAAAACTCGTGTTACGGCGCAATAAGATAGAAAAAATCAAATGTACGAGAATCATCCTTCTTTTCGACTGTGACGTCTCATTAATTTATCTGTTTTATTTCTAAAATACAACTTATTACTTTATTTTTATAATACTTATCTAATTAATATAATAATTGAATGTACACTTTAATAAAATTTGAATCTTTGATGTTCCTAGACTGATCACATTTCCATTTCACATAGCCACAGTTAAAAAAAAAACTTATCATAATATTCAGTCATGGCAACATTTGCTTCCGACTTCTATGTTAGCATTGCATTATACATGAGCTGCGGGGGACTTTATACCATTTAAAGATGATTACTATACTCAACATTTTACATAACAAACATATTCATTGTATACCATCTAAGACATCAGTGTATGCTTACGTAACATAAGAAAATGATCGTTTTATAATGTTGGTGCTTGCAGTAATTGATGACCTATGTCTATGTAATAGATTGTCAAGTAAGATTACATGTATTTTTCTTGTTCAATTGCTATAGGGCCTTTATCGTCATCATAAATTATGCTTTAAAGATTGTGCCCTTACAGTTGAATTGACTTGTTTATTTGTTAAGTGTAAAATAATTAAATGAATTACGTTTAGGTAGATTTCAGTTTAAAATAATTATGAAACTAAAATAAGTTATTAGACAAAAAAATCTTAATAAACTTAGACTTGGGACCTTAAACTAAAAAACCTAGTAAACGATTTAAAGTTTACTTATCCCTTACAAATTTTCCAAATATTATGTCTGAAAATAAAGCTAAATTTCTGTAAAGCTTGATAAGCGTGGGGTCAGTACAATAAATTAAATTTTGAAATGTTAACGATTTGAAAATAATTAAAAACTTTGTAGAGTTACTATTAAACATATTAAATTATTATATCGATATCGTCTAAAGAAATATCAAAGAGGTTCGAAATTCTGATGTTGAGAGTTTACGATTTGATGTCATCAGAGAGATTACTTATTTTCCTTACCGCTCAGAGTATTGATTCGAAACAATTCATACATTTTTAGACTTCTGGCTTCGCTTTGGATAAACGAAGGTAAATAACTGATAACCCGGTTACTGTAAACTCTGTATAAGAAACAATAGATCCGTCTAAAAGTTTGGATAGGCGTTAATTAAATCCTTTCATAAATTGACGGCGTTAGGCCTTAATCCTTTTAAGTTGTAATATTTTGTAGGTCTATTAAGAACAATGGTGGTAAAGATTTTTTAATTGGGAAGGACAATGAGAGACCCAAATAAGTAGAATATTGGATGGAACTGTTGTTATTATGGCTATCCTCATATGGCTAGCTATATTTATACATGTGCCTTTGTATGTTTTTACAAAATTTGTACAAAGTGCAAGTCTGGCTCTTAAAGGATTACGGAAAAAATCCATGTGTGCATGTTTGATGACTCAAAAAGAAAATTATATGCATGGTAAACGTCTTTTATGGAGATTTATAATAACTTCGACCAATCCTATACAAAACTGTTTTCTTAAATTGGAAATTGATTTCGCGTGTGTAGCATATCGAAGTGATTTAAAAAAACAATGTCTCGAATAAATTTAAAAAGTTAGACTTTGACCGGATTACATGTCTTTGTACGCAGTAAAGGCGTATATAGGTTTGGTTTTTTTTAAGTTAGAAATCAACTACCTTTTCACATAACCATTAGAATGTTGGGTCCATCGTAAACTTGCGTTTAAATAAATAAATTAAATTTTTTTAATACTGTACTTTTTATTGCACCTTTTAGAAACTAAGAAAAGCGTTAGTTTCTGACAACGAGAAACCAAACAAACAGTCAAACAAAAACCATTTGGTCAAGCCCCGTTCCCGGAATGAAGCAGGAAACTAAAACACGATAAAAATAAAGTTGATTCAAAATTACACAATTCACTAAGTTTTTTTTTGTGTTCTGCGCTTCGCCTTATTAGACCTTGACATAGACATTTTATAGACAGCATATAATGTTTACTTTTCTAATCAAAAGATAATAACCAAAGGCTGATTAAGGCATGATTTAATATTTTAAAATTATGCGTTTATTCAGTACCTACCTATAATACCTATATTCAAATTGTTCAGATGATGGTTATTTCTTGTTTTTGTCGTAGGTATTTGAAGTTATAATTGGTGGGTTTAAAATTAAAATCCATTGTTATTTTTTATACCAATCGAAAGATACAAAAAGGTTTGTATATTTATTTTAATATTTATTCAAAAGTTTTTACTAATTTTTTTGACGGTATTTCTAAACGAATTCGAGGTAGTGGCTCTGTTGGACTACTGTCCCATTTTAAAGTAATATTTCGCCGTTTTGGATTCAGTGGTTCTATCATCACTTATGGTCATCGTGGAAGCGTGAGGGCGCAATACACGGGATAGAACGGCATCTCCCTTCAGTGACGACAATAATATTATTCTAAGACATGGTGATAGACCCTCAGGACAGACTAGTCTTCTCTAAGTCATATTACATCTATGATAGTCAGTATGTGTGAACTTCATAATTAAGATTGAGATATCCTTTTTTTGCTAACAAAACGACATATCCTCTTGTTATGGTAGTTAAATTTAATATTCAAATATATTCGTATAAGGTACCTATTTTTTTTGCTAAATCGGGTAATCCTCGTAGAAACCCACTCCCTCGGGCGAGGAAATGGGTAGTGTCAGACTATTACTGACTAAACCTGAACCGGCGTGCTACGTCATCCGCGTTTCTGTGTCCGTGTATCGCAATTCGTTGCAATCCTTCATATACTCGTATTAGGTACCTAATACATGATACTTTTCATAAACTCTTAAACGAAGACTTGCTGTTGTGATAGAGACACCACTGCACCTAGTATTATAAGTTGTCCCTCTGCCACTCTGCTTTAAAACAGAGTGGAAGAGGGACAACATATCATAGTACAGGCATGGATCATTAAAAATATCGACACACAAAAAACATCGCACTCTTTGTTCTCTGTTTAATGTGATAATTGTTTACGGAGTGCGCAGGAGTTGTAAACGGAAACTGATGCGCTGTATCTGCGCGTACGCATGTAGCGATAACTATGTAAACGGAACTGCTATCTAATGATGATACGTTGTTAAGCTTTACTCTAATTGTTTGTTATGAGAAATTGTATCGTCACTGGAAATGTTAACTTTATTCTTTTCGAGTTCATATCCTACTGTTCCTTTAGACGGAAGAAGTCTTCTTTATAAATCTTACCCACTCTGTTTCCTTTCTCTGGGAATCAACAACATGTCTATATTTCTTTTTCAATAGGGATGATGACTGGGTATAAAAAGACAAAATCTCATTAGTCCCTCAGTTAGATAATTGAAAAGTATGAGACATTTATTTTTTCCTTTTTCAGGAATACTAGAATTGACAAAGATAAACTGCTTTAAAGTTTAGGAGAGGGGGCTTGTGACGTAACGATATGGTAAAATTTATACTCAATCGTGACGTCACGCGTAAGTTTCATTCACTGTAATTTGGTATATTTATGTTTGCGGGACAAATTAAAAAATACGTATCCATTATTATACAAAAAACTTCAAGACGGACACTGCAAAAAAAATTTGTCATCATCCCTATTATTATTCATCTCTGCCTACATATAAGGCTCAGTTGATATTAATCATCAGCATTATTTTTTCAGTTTTTCCTTATTCTCCGTCTTTTTTCTATTCCTATCTACTAAATATTTATTTAATAATACTGAATATAAAATAATCTTACAAGTTAATTTTGTAAACGACAGTTAAAAAGTTTATACAATCGATTTGGCGTAAATCTACGGTAGGACGCTTACCTAATTTAATTACTTAAATAAAATAACAAACGGCGATGAAATTGCTCACGCCTTGGTCCGAAATTCCGAACCACGCTTCCCATTCTGCCAATAATTCCACGGATTATGAATATTTTAGCTGTACTGTTCCTTGTTTTTTGATTTGAGCTTTTAATATCTATTCTTAAATTTACATTTCTTATTTTTCACGAGACTTTTTAATAAACACGTTTTTGAAACATTGTATACAGTCTGAAATGATAATTATGTCTTCAGGACTTAATAATAATGGGAATAAATAAATGTGTTTGAAAAATATACAAATACAATCTAATTGATTTCGAGCTCTACGTTCTCTAGGGCCGGTGAATAAAAAATCCCAATGTACGATATTTGGTGGATAGTTCAAAATTTATTTTGTAAAAAGTTTTTGATAAATTAGCCGTCGATACGAATTGAATAAATATTAATAGCTTTTTTACGGAATTATATCATATTCGAAGCAAAGGTATAACTTTATTCTGCCAATTTTGGCTAAGCCTGAGCCTGCAACGATGTCGTTTATGTGGTATTGTTAATGTCTTTTGACAAATTTCATTTAAACTTTGTAATACTTTAATTAAATTACAGAAGTTTGCTATACTCTAGTAGAAAGATGAGTAATTTCATTTCCTCCTCCTGGGTCCTGGCTCTTACATAAACAATTTCTTCCTACAAGTGTTAATGCCTTTTGAATTTCTTTGTCAAACATAAAATAATGGTTTTTGCCGAAGCATTGTGACATTACATGAAGGATCTAATTATATGTTAATAAATGAGGTCCCATTTGTTAGGAGCGTATATTAAATACCCACATGTATCCATGTTAATTTGTAACGGGGATATTGGATAAAGCCACTCAAGTTTCATTGTGTTAATTAAAATGTAAATAAAATTAATTTTCCAAAAAGTAACCCTTGTTCGTTTTGTTTTACTGTCTACGTCAAACAGATGAGTTAATATTCGACGAAGTTAAATTTAATTAAAAATAAAGCTGAATAAAAAATCTCGTTAATTTAAACTTAGAATAAAACAATGTTATTTGTAACGTAAATAAAAGAAAATTGCGTATTTGTAACGGAATGGAATATGTAGATATTTTATTATCAAATCCTTTACAAAAAGTTGTTTTAGAATTTGGGTAAACGGAGTTCTGAATATTGAGTTTTCAATTTGATTTGCAACGTATCATTACCGTTCGGCCAGAGGATTTAAATGTGGGCTCAAACTGATTTGTTGTGTCACAAAAAAAATCAAATATTAACATTGGCACCGTTCGAGTTCGTACCTTCTTTATAATTTCACAAAGTGGAGTATAGTCAAATTAAAAAGATTAAACGAACCGCCTTTTCATAAGCGTGTTGTTTTGAGTTGTTGCTTGCTACAGTAAATCAGTAGAAAAAATACCGGAACCATAATAAATATTGCTTAACAAGTTCAAGCATCAGTTTAAAATTTAAACTAAGAAAGAATTGAGTTTATCACTGAATTCTGTATGATATTGTTTGGTATAGGGTGTTTACATATTCATTGTTATGTTTTCTCAGTACATACGTTCAAGGCTGAAATATGCATTAGTCACAAAAAACCGGTTCACCCGTTTTCCAGTAACAAGGGTAATTATGTCGTATTGTATATTAATCTTAATAAAAACTGCCATCAATGAATGGAGCAATTAAATTTTGCTGCAATTTTGTCTAAAACTATATTTTACCCTGAGAAAAGAGGTCTGTGGTTTTAAAAGTAACACTAGACATAATAATGGACGTCTCTCCAAAATTATTTGTAATTTTTATAATAAGGTTAACAATCTGTAATGTTAGGTGTCTGAGTCTGAAATGTGAAAACACAGACTTGTTTTTACAGACTGCCCAAAAAAAGGGTTTATTGTTTTCTCGTGTGTTAAAAGAAGGTATAATTTTTAGGGTTAGTTCTCAAGAGCAAAATTAATAAGTATAATTTGTGTAAAATATATTTTTGTCTGTCATTTAACCTTTAATTTATTTTTAACTGAACCGATTTATTTTTATTTAGCCTGTTTGTACTAAATCCTCAATGTCGCGAGTCCGACTTGTACATGAACGGTTAGTTAAAAATTAAAAGCATTGCTCTCTCTTAAAAAGTGACCAACAGCGTTGTTGGTATAAGAAAAAACCTACAGAATTTTTCTACGGCCGTATATCATTCGTTTTTAATAAAAATGTATTTAATCTTTCAACTCCTTCTAAAACAATTACACCGGCTTTAGAAACCCAAACATTAGTGGCATATCATTACTTGTGCGAGAATACAAAACCACAGTCTGACGGTAGACGGAACAAAACACAAATTTGTTCCTACATCTAAAATGTAAAATACCGTACGTAACTAATAACCATATATTCAGTAGCTTTAATTTATTTAAATAAAGCCGTATGGGTGTCAAGCGTTTTTATATCACCTTTTTTCAAATATATTCAACTATTCGGATTTGTTTTTGTTTCTTGGCTATCTGGAGCCAACAATCACAGCGGCGGATCAGCGATGGTTCCGCATTTATACGAGGATTATATATAAATTGAAGTTACTATAGGGACGAAGCTCGAATATCCCCGATTTTACGATGCTGTCCTTTTAATAAATTTATGCTGGTTCTACGAACTAGTAAATAAATATACATTTTCCAATAATCTCTTTATTTCACTTCTTTGGAATGACAGGTTTTTTTTCTCAATGTCCGTCATGTTTTTAAATGAATAATAGGTAATAGTACCTAATACGTACTTTTTCTTTTGTGCTACGGACATAAATTTCTGAAATTACAGTAGAATTTACGCGTGACGTCATATCTGTTCATAAATAATACAATGGCGTGTACGTCACAAGCCCCTCTCTTAAAGTTAAAAGCAGTTTTTTCCAAAAAAATGTGTCTAACAATTTTTGCTTATCTATCTGACGGATTATAATTTATGATTGAAATAAAATTTTAACTTGTGTTTGGAAGTAAAACTTCGTTCCTATATATTTTCTTGTATGTATATAACATACACTCTGAGTGATCTGCGATTAACACAAATGATGAATCCACAGAATAAGTGAGGGATTCGGATGCTTGAGGTCATTAACGATAAGTATTGCCTTAACTATGATTAATTATGACCATGAACTAACATAATACGGATTTCTTTACGCTTAAACAATAAGTATATGTATATGTTAAATAAAATCTAGGAAGATGGAAATAAAATAAAAGTATAGTTTAGTTTAATTGTCCAAATATATTGTTTAAATAAGTAAAAGAGACTGCGTGGCAGAATAACATCAAGTGTCACAGAAAGGTACTCTAGCAGGAACCTGAGTTTTTCAAAAATTGATGTCTGCAGAACTGCAGAAATATCAAAATCACTACACTAAACACTTTAGTTCCACTTATTGAACATTTTAGTTCTCATGACTTTTGGAATTAATTTTTCTATCTCTGTCGTTTTAATACCGAGGGCCATCCATTCCTGTGGTTGTCGTAAATGTCAGCTCACAGGATTAAGTGACGAAGACAGGTCGCCTTTTTAGCTAATTAGGCGTTAAAAAATCGTTAGCCGATCTGAAAAGATTGTTGATTGACGTAAATTATGAATGACAGAATTTTGAATGAGGTAAGTTTTTTGATTTTTAAGATCGACAAAAAACGTGAAACTTGATAGTTCCAGATTCTTTTCCCTCTCAGATGATCTGAGAGAGAAAATTAAGAGTAATTGAATTGAATTAGACTTACCTATGTATAATCAAAAGTATTCCAACTGACTAGTTCTTGAACTAGGCAGATCTAACGGAGTAACCACCAAAATGATAAAAGTAATTGCTTTTTAAGATAGAGAAGAGGAGAGCATAAAATATTGCCATCTCTGTTGGGTTCTAAGTTTGAATTCTCTTACGTACATAATAAGTATGTTAGTTCACTGTTAGAAAATGGTCATAAGATGAAATTCATTCACGTTAATGTCTTTTTTAATTCATGTGAGTATTACAAAGTACCTTATCACTTGCTAAAGTCGGTGAGAGGAAACAATGTAAGGAAACGAATAAACCTTTTTTAAGGGTGTGTTAAGCTACGTCAGAGTCCCGTGAATTAAAAGTTTGACGCATGATTTCAAATACGAAAAAAATATTGTTCCAAGTTCTTTAAATATTAGTCATATGAATATAATAACTAGAATGTTTAGTTTCTGCAGTTCAATTTGGTTTATTGACGTGTTCGAATTTCCAATTTCAGGTGTTTGTATTGGGACAGTCAGGATAGGACTTCTGGGACTTGGCGGGTCTAATTAACTAAAGTTATATCAAACTTCAGCCGCTTAGGAACGTCTTAAATTAAATGTTGTGTTCTATTACCTTAATCGGAGTATATTGAATAGCAAGATTCGAGTAATCGATAGTAAAATGATTTCTCTAATATCTACTGTGTTTATTGAGCCAAACATTTTTCTTAATTTAAAACAAACATCGACATAGTTGAATCAGATTAGAGCAATCTGGTTATCACATTGTTTAACTTAGGACGTAATTAAACTGTGAGATAGACTGCGTTTTTATGTTAATTTATTTAATCTGAGGATCGGAATCTTTTTGGGCCGAAGAATTGTCTTTGCAACAAAAACTTGACTGACAAATTGGGATTCTAAAGCGGCAAACTATCGAGGTTAGTACACAAGGAAAGTTAAGTTAACGCACTAGAGAGTTACTATGTATGATCAACAAACGAACTAAGTTATTTCGCTAAACTAGCTTTAAACTATAACCAACTAAGTATATGTTCGAATTGCTGTTGAACTTGAACCAGAGTCTGTGTTCTACTCACAAACGTTTTTAACTCAATAAATCGCGAATGAATTAACGGTCGGTTCTTGGGACATCAAAATGAAAAGCGACGAAATGAAAATGAAAAGTTTATTATAAACTTATAAGAATATTTAAATGGTGAAACAATAAAAAACGTTACACTCTAAAATTGACAACCGCAGTCCGTAATCAATGCCCAAACCTCTTCTATACATATATGGAAACCGTTTGCCTGACAGTGGGACATTTTAGGGCTGCTAATATCAGTACAATGATGAAGCAATATTTAGGGCGTGCTAATATCAGTGTCACAAAGAATAAGCAATAGTTTAGGTTGGCAACTCTACAATCGTTAGTGTCAATAGGAAACGGACAAAATTACGACAGGAAATAGCATTTCGTTTGATTAAATATCCCATTTAAGCTAAAATACCCTAAATTTTAGTTTTAAATAGCCCTAATTACGATGACCAATTTATTGTAAAAATCCTATAAAATCCTTGTTTAGTTTCTGCTCCTTTTCACTGTATTTATAATGCAAAGACCAAGTTAAAATGGGAAACATTTTCACGCATAACATTCAAGTACACAAGTTGTTTGTAAATCCAAATACAATTCAATTACGAGTTTGTTTGAACTGTGGTGTAACAAGGTGTTTGCGTGCGTGCTTTTTACAATGAGGGGAGAAAATGGCGGCTCATGGGTGAGAATCAGGTTAATACCGCGTCGATTTTGTCTGCCTGTGAATGATGTGTACTCGAAATTCATGTGTATTTCTAAAGTTTCCACCCTTGTTTAAAAAGCATTGTAAATTACAGTTCACTGCAAAGAAGATATTATTTAACAGGTTCCTATTTCCTCATCGTTACTTTATACTCGAGAATCTTGTCGGCAAGTTGATTGAGTTGTGGCTCCGGGTTGTTATAACATCTTTTACAGTCGTTATGGGTAGAAGCTAGAAATTCAAGCAGCCAGACTTGCGTAACGGTATTGTGTTGCTTAGGTAACTGGGTTGAGGAAGTTAAATAGGCAGTCGCACTTTGTAAAACACTGGTACTTCATTATGTATACTAGAAGCTGATCTCAAAAATGTGGAAACCATCAAATTGGATAATGACGCTATCATATCGGCATTTATATTTTTTTTTTGGTTTTAGCAAACCGTGAGCAAATGCCTACTACCACCTGGTTTTTGATAATTCAGTTGGTGTAAAGCAGTGTCTCTCTGAACAACTACTATCTAATAAGAGGTGGTTACAGGTTCTCTGAAAACAAAAAAGGTGGCAATAACGAAGGTTGTATACTTATACAAACATGATTGTTATCTGCCCAACAAATCTAATCTTGACAAAGGTCATAAAAAAAAAAAAACGTTTGTCGGTCTCAATTCGGATAATCTTATGCCAGTAATGTCAAAAGTATTTTGTGTACTCGAGTCAATAAATTTCTTACTCAAAAGAACCACGGTTGCTTCGTGATTCTATTTATTTGCACTCTTGGTACAGGTTTATTTTTATTGTACGAAAATAATATTTTTAGGCTTCCATGCCCAAATGGTAAAACGGAACCCTATTATTGCGACCAACAGTAATCATCTAATGAATAGTAAAAGCTAAACAATTGAAATGTTTACAATTTATGTGTTTTGTACGAAACCCACTGTGTCGTGAGGCCGACTCGCACTTGACGGTTTTCATACTCTGCCATTAATAAGCTTTTTATTCTAGGTAGTAATCTTACAATAACAGGTTTATTTATTTTACCTGCACTACAATTTTATGGTTGTCTCAGAAGTTTTATTGACCTTTATTTTATAACTATATTATAAAGTGTTGATGACGTAGTTTTGAATTAAGATTTATGCTTCTTTAATTATATGAGGATGTTTGATTCGGAGTCGTATATCGGTAACATTTATTTGTGTGTATGAATATTGTATGTAGTACGAAGAACATTTATTTTTGGTTCTGTGAATCTGACCTTGGAAACAATGCCTAGCCTAAGCATGAAAGTATTTATTTTTCAGGTCGAACATATTTCGTTTTTTAAACCGTTAACAATAGGACCTAATAATTGCAAATTAAAAATGACTTCCGTCGCAAAGGTTTAAAAAAAAGGTTTATGTATTAGTAGTTACTTAGTTTACGTATTTAAAAGATCTTAAAACAACTAATATATATCACCATGCATTGATACAGTAACTTTTAAATAATAATATTGTAATGTAATGTTTTTACAAGTTGTCCTACATTTTCCATTCATTCCCTGAAGGTTGTTTTCATAGCTTTCGCGAGCTCTTTCGAGGTGAGTTTAGAATCGTAATAAATAAAAGAAATTTACAGATCTCTATTTTTCTTTTCATACATAATGTATTTAATCAATCTTAAAGAGTTTTGTTATACTGTTTATTTATTACAGATGATAAAATCGATGTGTCTTGTACTCCACTTGTTTCAAGAAGTAATAATCGTGTCTTTTTATATCATTTATATTGACCCAGAAGTTATTTGAATCAACATTTTATGAACAAAAAAGCCGAATCGCGCCAAAAGTTTTTCTAACGGTGGTAGCGACAAACATTAATATTTTTTATTTATTTTATATGATCACGTCACAAATATTTATACCTCTTTCCATAAACATGACAGTCACACACAAGGTCAGCCATCTATTTTAGTTCACATTTTGCGACACCTAGATTAAACTTAATCATTCCACATATCCGAACTAAGTAAATAAAATCTGAATAATTTCACAGGCATGTACTAATTTTGTCGTTGTGTGATTTTATGAATTCGTGATTCAACAAAAATGCTTATAATTATAGCAGTCGCGACAATCTAATTATGAAAAGTGACGTATGCTTGGTACCGGTGGGCAACGTACCCTTAGCAATCGTATTGAGAATGGAATAGTACTAAATTTGGAATTATTATAATAACTAATGTGAGACAGACAAAATTATTTGATAACAGTTTAGTCACGCGTATTCATCAAGATCGCTCGACTAGTTGCTGACAATCCCGCTGATAAATACGCGTGAGTAAACCGTGCTCAATTTAATTAGCATTTGGAATATTGTTCCATTCTAAAGTTTAAAGGATCATTCAGATGTTATGATCCCATATGTTAGAGTAACATTAAACCTTTAACTAGCTGTAAATACTTCAGTAAAATAAGTTGAACAGTTCCAGGTGAGAATATTTCTGCGTCAAATCTCTTTCTTTTGAATAATGAGATTACTAAACTCTTTAAAACCGAGTTAATTTCGTAATTCTCGTAATCTTTGTATAATCGCGCTTCTGAGATTACCGCTAACATAATGTTTGTGAAGATTACTTTGATTTATGGATGAAATTAAAGAACAATTCTCAAAGTATTCGTAAGACTAGTGTTTAAGAGGAGATTATGATCATTAAACGATGGTTGTTGTATGCAGAGTGACTTCATAGTATGGGCTTTTAATAAACTTATATCACTACTTGTTGTATTTGTGTCTTGTTTTATTACAGCCGAAGTCAGTAATGTTTGCACGTTTGACAAAAGAAACAGATTAATCGGACAAACAGATTGTTACCTCGAAGGAAAACATAGCTATAGTAAATTAAAAAAAGCAACTAGTTACGGATATAACTCACTCGTAGCTCAGACACAATCAGAAGGAAATTAGGAAAACAAGTGTGAATAAAGAAGTACAATTTACGTTAAAAACAACAATGTGGCGCTCGGCGGTGCGCGGTGCGGCGGGAACTACCTAGCGCATACTTTTTTGCGGTAATGACGATGTTGTGAGACCAGAAACAACTAATGTTTAAAGAATAAACTTCGAACCGAAGCGATACTCATCTTACTTTATTACTTTTGTTGGTAAGCACGTTTGTTATTGTAAGAAGATTCTTGATACTCATGAAATTTCGAGTGTCGACTTACGCATCCATAGTCGCATAAATCCATACTTATCAACTTATTCGCATCCATATTCGAGCAATGCACTCGTCCCTTGTCTCCAATACATAATGTATTTATGTAAATAATAGAGAATAGATGGTTATTTGATATACCTTGAGTCAATTGTAATCACAATTTCTTGTGATATATGGACCGGCTCCCTTCGGCTGTCAGCTAATGGCTGTCGCGAGAGAGGTTACCAATGTATTCTTGATTCCACTTTATAACTTTTGGTCGGCATTGACACCACTCCGAGAAGATGCACAATGGGAACGAACTAAACTGGTGTGTGATAAGAGGGTGTGCGCGTACGAGTGTAGGTGGTCGTACGAGATGCGCGCAGGCACATGCGTCGCGCGCGGCTGGCGGTTATCAACTAAACACATTAAAAGTCAGCGTTGGTACACAACCAGCGACTACTTTTCTTGAAATGTATCTTAACAGCCCGCTGCACTGTTGATTCGACAAGCTGTGATCATCTCTACTATATTTCCTATTCGATTCTCTTTAACTATAGATAATCGATTTGCAGGAATGAGTAGCATTATCTCAAGGTCACGTTGATTTCGATCGATGTTTTATTGTGTTGATATTACTACGTTCACTGAAACGAATTTTTGTTACGTTAGTTATACGTTGTACATATTTTGTGTCGGCATGTATTTTCATTAGTCATCAATTACCTCAGTCGCGATTCAAACTTACTTCTGTTATTCAGTGTCTAATTCTGATCTAAAATTACTTATCAAGTTTTATGCAGCCTCGTATTGATATCACCTCCCTACATTATTGTTAACTTACCATATATATTTTCAAGGTTTCTGATAAAATAATTACGAAAGTCGTGTGATCAAGTCCGCAGGGACATTCAGTGACCAAGTGGATGGCATAACGTCGTAATAATATAAATGAGGGAGGAAAACCGTAAGGATATGTGATACTTATTCTGCGTTGCACTAGGTACCTAAAGGTACCGGACTGGTACCGTAATAGTCCTCGAAGGACTTCTGACAAGATCATATTTAACCACACGATACGAATATTGATTAATAATTTCCGTACGTGCTATTTATTTTTGTAGAATGATTTATTGATCATCAGCTATCCTCAAAGATCGACTTTTGTATCAGAAAGATAAATGTTTATAGATTTTAGCTTAGATAAAAAGGTCCCGAAATATGTAACATCGTCTAAGTAATTTAGGCGCCTATAATTAAAGTACTTACGAAGACTGAATGATATATTATTCGGAAGTCATTTGTTTAGTGAGTGATTGACGGGTAAACGACCTTTGCGGTTAGCAGGAGTCGAATGAACCTGTCGGTTTAACGCTAGGAAGGTATATCCCACTAGTAGAGTATTCTGAACTATGTACTTTAGTAAATAAGTGTCCGCATGGGCTGGTTCGAGGTGGCATGGGTAGATGGGTGATTCTTCGGAAAAAATACACTAGTTAAGGTCATATCATTATCCTCACCAACTGGTTCACTTCATTGTGATGCTTAAAATGTTTTGATTCTTACTTCATCTAATAATAGTCGTAGTACTTTACAAACTTAGGTACAAATAATATTAAATCAAGCAATCTGCAGTATGAAAAGTGTGGTGAGGATAATGATGTTCTCAATTTGTGTTACTTTTTGCCGGAGAATCACCCAGATGTGGTCAGATTTGGGAGACAAAAACGACTAAAGGAAGGATTGAAAGAATATATTCCAGAGGTACCTAAGTAAGAAAACAACGAATGAAATCATTTTTGTTACTTCTCGTTTGACGACTTTTTGGAAAAACCGAGAATTTATAACAGAATAAATTACATAATTATATGATTTGTACGTACAAGACAAATGAGGTTGCTCAAAATAATAAATTACATTAAAGAAAGCTCATTTCAGATTTCAATTTCATGATGGCCCCGTACACCATAACAACTGACCCATTGGGAAAATTGGGAACCCATACTAACCAGTACACGATGGTAACGGGTACCCATTTTCCTGATATAAATCCGGAGATACTCGGGTTGGAATCGGTAAAAGGTTATTAACAAATGAGGGATAAAACACATGTTACCTACCGATATTATTTATACATACTACTTTCGATTATAAGTATAAAGCTTTGTCCATTCTGGAATCATCCTAAATGACAGTTATTACCCGTATTACAAAACAATTTGGATGTTCCGAAATCAAGATAATATTTGACTTCAATGTATTGACGATAATCTTTGTGGTCTGCTGTAGATTAATACTTAATACCTACTTTGACAATAATAACGTGTTTTCTTTAAATAATAAAATTTTACTACTAACTAAGCCAGCGACTGTTCGCGAGAGAAAATTACTTTTGGTAGATTTTTTTGGGTCTGCTCTTGCACAGCCACGTTCACATTAAGACAGCATTCGCTACCCTTGGAAATAGAATGCGCGAGTTTGGTCAATTACCGAAAACAACAAATAATCATCATTATCATCAATTTTCAACTATATTGCTCTAGCTACTGTAGTTAAATATCTACCTACCACCTCCTTAAGTTAGCTTACTGCAGTTGTGAAAAAGACTTGTAGTGCTCTGTCTCATTTCCACAACGGCAGCAGTCTTGCGCGGTATTCACGGTGGCAGAAAATGCCGGTCAAGTTTGAATAGGCCTTATGCAATCTTAATAGGTCATTATTACATAATGCTTATCTTAAGTAAACTTCCTGCTGTTAGCTACCTGTAAATTATGAAATATACACTTTTCTTATCATAACAGTCAATTAATTAGCGTTTTTTCCCTAAAATTTCGAAAAGAGGTTTCTGATATCGAAACGGTATGCGTAGGTTTCAGCCTATTCTACTCGTTGAAGCTATAGATTACCTAGGGCATCTAGAATTCATTGCTCACTGAGCCAGAAAGTTTCATAAAATTAGAAGTAAGTGGGTATACTTACTTACGCACATAAATTTTGTTTTCCGATGACTGTTTCGGCAAAATTGTGAAATGATTTTACGCCTAAAAATAATATAAATATTTTTCCTTTCCATGAAAAATACATTATTTATTTATTATCTCCGCTCGAGTCTGCAATACTCTCCTTCGGTGCTAGACAATGTAAAAGTTATTGCCCAAATGCTTAACAAGCATGTTATGAGTTTCTACCGGACTGTGCTACTAAATTACTAAGTCCAATTGAATTGAGGAAATAGCAAACATTTTCCTTAATTTAATCGGAATTGCGTTAACACCGGAATACGTTCTAACTACTAGGAATGCACTTGTTTGATCTGGGGCATGCTTGAGGTAAATAGAACTAATTAGTTTTATTTGATGTTGCCGTAAGTTGACTTAACCGAAATTAAGCTTTCAAAGTGCATAGCAAGGCTATTATCGTTATGACAGCGAGATAGTGAACTACATTGCATAGTTAGCTCGTAAAATTAGTAATAAAATGTAAGCACTTTGTACTAGATGCTTGTCTAGTGGCATACTTCTACTGATAGTGCTTTTAGTACCTAAGGGCCGTTCTAGGATGACAATTTGCGATCGTCTTCCTTTTAGCGTGTCGAATTTGGGCATTGTTGCTAAAAACCATCCAGTAAAATATTGTGGTATTTACAACGACAAAAGATCTCGTTTTATGTATTTTGAGTATTTAAATTAAAGTGAGGCTGCCACGTATAAGGGTCAAATTTTAATTTGCACTGTAAATAATACCAGCCACAGGTCAGTTCTCATCCACGAAGGCTCACTCCGCGTTGGCAATGTCAGATTCAATTTTTTTGACTATAGCTTACCTACACCGTTTTTCAGTGGTGTTTTTGAAATATTAAGAAAATACATGTATCTTTGAATATCCCATTACTACTTGGCCGCGGCACCTCGTAGGTAGAACTGCAATTCTAACCCAGCACTTAAAAAAATACAATAGGTCACAAATATGTCCATAGTTATAGCGATGGTTCAACAGTATAGTTCAGTAAACATGCTAAGACTGCTAAAACTGTAGTGTATTTAGACGACCATTGTGACCGTGTTCGGAACAAATCACACTGCTCGTTTGAAGCAAACATTATTGCATTTCATTGGATTTTGTAGACGTACGATGTGTGAGGTCACGTTTGTGATTCATTTTAGAAGCTTTGTAGTGCACAACATAAACTGAAATGCAAAATGGCGTGCATTTTTTTTTCTAAAGTGAGTTTTTAGGAAGATTATATTTCATTCCATCAAGATATTTATCAGATTGACAAAAATTGTAGGTTGAAGAGATTGTCAGTTTTTTAAGGTTCACTTTGGTGGGCTTAGGCTGGTTAGGGCAGCTTGCATTAGGACCTAGTACTACGTACATATAATATTTTTAAATATGTTTTAAAGATATTACAAGCTTTTTACACGTATTTCTGTCATTGCGTCATTGGTACTACTTAAGTAAAATATAAAAAAGAATAAAAAAATTGACCACTAAGATTTTACTGATTCGTATAAATCCTCAGGTTGCGGGTTCAGCTAGATCTGACGGCCTATAGCAACGGCATAAAGAAAAACGGCTGTGGAAGCAAGACAGCGCACTACAAAGCGTATAGCGACGTCCTGCTTACACAACTGCATCAATATTATTTTAAGAGTTGGTGGTTGACCCGCTGGAGTCCATTTAATTGGATTTTAGAAGCCAGATAAGAGTCGCTTTGTCTAAAATTCGAAACGTCACGCTGTCATAGTGAAAGCTAACCCTATTGTCAGTAGAACGTATTGTTGAGTGTTGACGATGGTAACTGCTGTCACCGTATATGGAAACAGATTTTTGATTTCGGGGAATTTGCTAACGATCAAAAAAATATATTGCAATTCTAAAAATAGACATTTCCAATAACGTTAAATCTTCTTGAAGTTATTCACCTACAAAAAAAAAGTAGGACTCGCACCGCTCGCACGCCGAAGGTAAGTGAAATAAATAAGGAAAAAATAAAGAAAAAACGCAACGCTTTTCTTTGTTTACGCTAGATAAGATGTGCTTCGTAGCAAATTTGAAGATCTTGAATTCACAGGAAGTAATATTTTATTGATCCCCTTGTGAGGGTCGAAATTTCGTGGAATAAACGGCTGTATCTTCTGATTGTGTTTGCTAAGAGTAAGAGATCAAAGTGATCCTGGCTCCCGTTTCTTTCTTTTCGTGGTACGGAAAGCTTAAGAATGCTTTGCCTTTCAATAATAACAAAAATCAAACTACAATAATATTTTTCATTGATCTATATTACGAAGTTTTGTCTGAATTTCCATACTAACATTCTATAATGTTACACCATAAAATTATGGGAATAATGTTAACAACAAAGTTGAGAGAGAAAATAATTGCGTATTATTTTTTATCGCAACCCACCAAGTTGATCGGTGAGTTTGAATATTAAAATGTTTCTTTTTTATTTCCTAAAGACAGGAAACAAAACTTATTTAATATTTTTGGTGTTGTAAATGCGTGTACTTTTAACCTTCACACTGGTACATTTTGCCAAGTTTGGTAACAATACATACCTAATATTGTTAAAGACAGGTTATGTTCAATACAGCATGTATTTAAATTATTTGCTAACCCTGTGTTTATGAAGTTGGTATCAGAGCGATCGTTTAGTTAGGTCGATGTATTTTAAAAGCCTCTCGTGGCTAATCTGTTTCCAGAGATAAAGCACCCTAAAAGTTATTTTATCTTAAAATTAACATACGGCCTCAACTGATAATGATTAGGAAAACCTTCAAAAGTTCCAAAAATATATTTATTAAACTGTATTTATACATACTAAATGCTGTCCCTGATACCGACTTTTTAAGATGATAAGATACCTTCCTTTTATTCCGAAAAAAGGTCCCATATCAATATTGATCCGCTGTTGACATTACATTTTACAACATTGTCATTGTACATTGTTCAAATTGTAAATTGAAACTTGTCTTTTATATCAGGCATAAATATTCTCTGCATCTTTCAGTAACTTTTTAACTTTATCCAGATTTCCAGGCCGCTAACAAAAATTAAATGTTGTTTTATAAAAATAATTTGTAGGCCGTATGATAATAAGTTATAGTAAGTAATATTCTGTTAAAAGTCAAGAAATTGTTTTCCTTAAATTATTGCTTAACTTACGTAGTTCGGATAAAACATAAAGTTAATTCAAGGAAATTTCATAAAACTTTCGAATATTTCATTATGAGCTAGTTATGTTTTGGTGAAGTTCTTTTGTTAACATGCTTGTTGATAGTTCCATTAAAATATTTCGTTCCCTTGGCGCTAACCGTTACTGAATTAACTAGATCAAAGCCTGGATATTTCTTATTGCTATTGACAGATTATGATTTATTTATGAGATTTTGTCTAAACCATGACGAAGAAATTAAGGGTTGAATTTCAGTAGGTATTCCTGGTAGCTATTAATTGGGGTATGAACCCAATGTATTTGTAGGAAACATCGTCTGTCACCACCGACTTTTATACAGAAATTGCTTCCACATAATAAATAAACCAATTAAATGAGCCAAAAGTACTTAGTTTACAATATTTCTTTTAGAGTTTTAATAAATAAAAATAATTCTTTTAAGGACAGATAAAATACAATTGAATAGTCAACTTTATCCACGGCGCGTCTTTTAGTGACATGGGTCGCTTAAATTGCCAATCGATCGTAGATTCTATAAATGAGTATTTCTTATAGATTTATGTTTTTTTTTGGTATTGTCGGGCTTTCCTTAGTCGAAATTTAACCCACATAAAACATAATGTTTACAAAGGGCTTTAGGTAGTAGGGCTTAATGCTTGGCAGTAAAAGGTTTCATCCGTTACAAGATTTGTTGTTATATTTGAAAACAGGCTATTATTTTCTGAATTCTGTATTGGTAAATTTATTTATTTTCTTTCATATTTTTATCGTTCCGTACCTCAAGGGTAAAACGGCACAATATTACTAAAGCACGGCTGTGTGTCTGCCAGGCTGTTTTTCATGAACCAGCATAACTATGACAAAAAATTTCGTTCTAAAATATATTTTTTTTTGTTTGAGCAACCCTTAACACTTAGGGGTATGAAAAATCAGGTCTGAATACGCATATAAAATTTGGTAAAAATCGGTTACGCCGTTTCGGAGGAGTACGGTAACTAACATCGTGACACGGGAATTTTATATGTTAGAAGATATACATAGTTAACGTTTTCACAGATGATGTGCAACCTCTATGACAAAAAATACCTACTAAAGAATAAATTGAGCTGAAGTAGCAGCTATCACGGTTATATATTTGTTCGGTGACAAATCAATTTGTGGATACTCTCTTGTCACACAACCGATTTATTTTTCCTTAGACCATTTGTACGAAGTGTACGAACAATCTGTGTCAGAGTCTGACTGGTACTTGACCGGTTTATAAAGCAATAAGATGTTGCCAAATAATCAATTTATTTTTTAAAAAAGATGATATCAAATTATAATAAACGTTTTGAACAGTTGCATGTAGTTCTATATTACGATGCTTTGAAACGAATTTTCAAAGAGTTTTTGAGTAGATTATTCAAGTCAGACTGTCTGAAAGTCAAGGTCGCTATAGCTTCAGGCTTATAGGGTAAAGTTGCCCAAACAGGGAATATGTGATATCGGTTATTGCTTCTTTGATCCTGCAGATCGACTACCCAAGTGGTGGGCCTTATCTTTAAGCTAGCAGAGGGTATCTATATTTTTGTGAAACGGAACAGGTGGCAAAAAACGGAATAGGCTACCAATATACCTTTGTATATATCTACTGGTATACTGTGTACTGATCCTCGAAGGACATCTGTGACAAATGAGTGACTTGCCAAAAGTGCTAAAAATATTGAAGAAAAAAATAAGTCTATATGTAACGTCAAAATATATATCTTTAGTCCATCGTTAACGGCTAAATTACCCTGAATTCTAGCTTATTCTTCTAAACTAGCAAAAACAGTTTTAGGTAACCCGTACGAGAATTATTCAAAGTTAATTAAATTGACCAGAAAAAAAATCCTTTTGTATTTTCCAATAAATGAACACAATTGATCGAAAAGGTATTTTAATTAATACATACCTACCGTATAAAGTTAAAAAAATATTTTTGAAGTGTTGTAACTATTTTCTTAGAGAGTACTGCTGAAAACGTCACATACTGGCGTATTGAAGGACTTTCATTCTAGTGGCGCCTGCTCGAAATGTCAGAGCCACGAATTGCGTTCGTCCTCTTTACTTACATACGCAGATATTTCCTGCAGGAACTGTTGAAAATATGGAAAGCTATTCCGTTTACTTTTCTATAAACCGACCTATGGTAACATTGGCAATAAGTAAGTAACTCAGTAAACTTTAATGACACTTATCTTAAAAATAATTCTTTAACTATAGACGAGCTTGTTCAACGATCTATGCACGACATCGTTAAACAATTTTTAATATTCCTGGTATCTTAGAAGCTTTGAGGTACTAACTTTTCGATGGATAACTTTCTAGGCCAATCCAAATTACGTTACTAAATAGAATTAAGTACTGGTACCCGCAAATAAGTTTAGTTAATGCAACCTAATACCACTTTGCCTTGTAAAAATCGAATATGATAGAAGTTCTTTAAGTCATCCAATCTTTTATGATTTGAGGGACACGTTATTGGTAACTAATTTAAACCTCGCATAAACTCCTCTTGTCAACAAAGCTTTAAAAACAGAAGTTGGAAATTAATAGCGACGTTCTTAATTTAGACAAATTAGAAGAGCGCATAGCGGCATACAAAATTAAACAATCGTTTAAACTATAAGATTTAGGTACTGACAGAAAAATGATAATGTAATTTAAGTTACATAGTAACAGTATAATGTGACACAACTGTATTAATACCACGCTGAGATTATACAATCCGACTGCCAACATGATGTTGATTACGTAATCTGCTATGACAATCTATTGTGGCTTCCTATCATGAATTCAGCAACAATTCGAATTATGTGGACAAATTGTCACCCATTATAGTCCGTACTATAGTTACAACTATTAACCAATACTTAACAATTAAAGGTTTGTAGAAAATAAACGTCCTAGTGCAAGTCAGACTCCACGGTTAAAGAAATCAATCCCTTATTATATGTTCTTGCCAATTCTTGGGAAACTCGATTTAGTCGTTAATATTACGTTACTAACTATGTGTCATCACTATTTTAAGCCTTAGAGACGTCATGAGATTTTACCGCCATTAAAATGCGATTGACTTTTAAGTGTCCAGCCATAACCAACAATTTTTTTTAATGATTTCAAAAAGAATTCGGCTGGTTTGCCGTTTGTATATAGAACGTTAAAACGGAACCTTATTTCTAAGGCTTCGCTGTCAGTCCTTCTGGCCATCTACGTTTTTGTCAGTCTGTCTGCCACCAGGCAGTATCTCATGGCCTTTCCAGATATATGAATTGTTCAAAGATGATGTATTTCTGTTATACCTGCAGCTAGGTCAAAACAATAAAAATAAAATGAAGTTTAGGTAACGTGAATAAGACGATAACTTTGATAGGACACATTTTTTTACAAAGATATGAGGTGCTCTATATTCGTGTACAGTTCCTTAGTTTTACAAGTCAGATTTGCATTTACACACACCTAAAATACGCATACACAGTACACATACGAACACACTATACTAAAACTACAAAAAAAAGAATTACTGTGTTTCGTATATTTTAGAAGTTTTATTGTGTTTTACTATCTCTAGAAGTTTTATCCTACATCTAAGCTTACTTTTAATTTTTGATTGTTTTACAAATATTATTCTTTGTACACAACTTTTACCAAGATCCCTTATTGTTTGAAGAGCGGGGCCTCCTAACACAGGTATATGCTTACTTAAAAGGAGGTCTAGGTAAGACTGAATGTAAAAGGTGATTGTTGAAGAATAAACAATTTTTTTTTTATTTGGCCGATATTTTTTTCTTCATGTAAACATAATCATTTCCAGAAAAATTGTGCCTTTCGAACGGGTATCATGTTTAGTCGGCTGACAAACCGGATATTTGCAAACTTGGCTTACATTTAGAAGTTATCGATAAAGAGGTAGGCATATATTTTGTAAGTTTTCCCCTACTGTAGCAGTTACCCTTTCTAACGACATTAGTTCGACATAGAACGCGGCGAGAATCTCAAGTGTTGGTAAATGGATTTTTACTTCGAGATTTAGAACTTTTAGCTAACTTACATAGTTACTGGGTACCTTACTATAAGCGATTTATAATACTTAGTTATAATAAGGGTTATTATTTTTTTATTTAATTTCTGGACGAAGCTGTGACATACCTTTATCGTCGAAACTAAAATTCCTATCCTCTTTCCCAGTGACAGAATTAAGAAAATTAATTATAGTTTAATCAATTCAATCTCTACATTTATAATCAACTTATTCAAAAGTAGGTACGTAGAATATTAAAATAGAGAAATATTAAATTATTATTTACTTAAAATGCTAAAAGATTTAATTAGCATGTTAACAAAATGGGTTCTAATTGATTTTATAAGGACTAACTGGAACTTCTGTTGTGCTAGGAATTGAGGCTTAAAAGTGAAAATAATTTTGTAACAATTCAAAGTGAAAACAGAGATAAAGGGTTCCCAGGAAATCGTTCTTGTTAATAATGGTCACATGAAATTCGGGACAAATATTCCTAAAATCAATTTCCATACTGTACTGTATTTGTAGCCGATGAAAAGCTTAAAGCCGAATAACCTACTACCCCGGGTATAGGGTATTCTTTATTCTGAGCTATAGAGTCCGTTATCACGTGAATGAGCCTTTGATAAGTTAAACATCCATATAACTTAGACGCACAAAAAAAAATACATTTGTGACGGCAGCCATCTGGGTGCGGTTTTCATCAGACTTAGCTTAGAACGCGCACGACTACTTTACCTTCCGAATGATAAAATAAAATTGGTTCGAGCGATACGTGGGTATAAACAAACACATACACACCAAAACACCCTTCTCTCTTGCTTGGTGGCTTAAAACGAAAACTAAACTATATACGGAAGATACGGATACAGCCTTATTTGTATAAATGCAGTGAGAACTGTTAAATACTCTCATTTGTTCTCGCTGGCTTGTTTAATGGACCTTTAAATTGCTTCGGAGGTAGAATTATTGTGAAAGAATGAGGATCACAATTAAATCTTTTCAGAACTTGGTTCATTTGACTGAAGCACTACTTAATGCACTTAAGTAGATGCTCATATTACTAATGATATTTACTTGCAGCATAAAGTTAGTGATTTTCTTCTTTACAGGGGCACTAGCTTTTGCCTGCGGGCCCAACCGCTACAAATCGCTAACGATCCCTTGTGAACAAAAAATCTCCTGTCTATGGAGTTATCTGTACATGGAGTTTCGTATCCGTTCACTGGTCTATTCGTACAAGAGGAACACTCATGTTAGGTATATATGGATATGCGATACACACGATAAAATACTCATCCGATACACGAAAGGTATATACAACATTTTGTGTATCGCATGAGTATTTTGCGCATCCCTAATTCTGAGCGATGTATTTATACCTAAGTAATGTTAAACCTTCGGCACGGTTTTCAGGGAAAACTGTATCTTACTTGTGGTAATGTATCTTTGTAAGCAAGTTATCCTAAATGTTGGAGTCACGCAACCAGATGTACCTTTAATCAAAGTTTCGGTGAATACGTGCCCGAGACCGGTATCCGAAACCCTCAGATCTAAGGTCACGCATTTGGCTCTTACAATGTGCAACTTGAAGTGGCATTGGATACTTGAGTGAACCAGTATTTGAAATACTTAAAGGCTATCGTATTCAAGCAGGATTCAAAGAGTTACTATAGCAAAGTTGACCACGGTTAATAAAATATCTTTTCATTATTATTCTCTCTTTTTGTAACGTATCCAATATTTTTTGGAAACTTATCTGACGGAAGTAATTTTTTATAGTCTAGCTTTATATCTAGCTAATATAAAGCGAGTTTTAACTTTTCTTTATCAACTTTCATGCTATACAGCCTGGTAACAGAAGGACAGAAGGCTGACAGACAACGGAGACTAAGATAGTTATAGAATCCGTTGGATGCAAAACCCTTAAGACTACAAATAAATATCGATTCAATAAACAACAAGAACTAATAATGAAGTAAGTACTATTAAGCAAAATGTATAAACATTAGGCATTCGCTCCATTATATATTTTAAGTAATCACTCCCGAACGATCGTTATACTCAAGAGCAACTCTACCTACACAGAGATTTGAACTTGACAACAACTTAATTAATAGACATACTTCACATTATCGATTTATTAATAGGCAATAATTATTTATCAGGATAATTTGTATTATTATCGAATTTAAAAGACAATTAGGGACTTAAGACTCTTATCCTTCGATTGAGAAAGTTTGATCCAAATAATAATTAGTTAGTCTCCCATTATACTTGGTGTGATGTCTGTTAATCATGGAATCACAAATTCTGATATATTAATCACCCTTTCATAATCCATTACATGAACGCAGAAGAACGTACACTCTCAGACGCTTCATAAATATACCAACAGGTTAATCACAACGCCTCCGACCTGGTTCAAAAAACAATATTTCTACCATTGATCCAAAGATGACAATTTGTTGTCAGAAAATAGTCAGACGAAAAGTATAGACGAACCTATTTATATTATTTATTATGTTAAAGAAGAAGGCTCCATCGAAAGACATTTGCAGTAGGTATACAGAACTATACAGAACATGTCTGCTGTATTCCTTGAAAAAAAAATACATCAATTTTCCCAACTTTAAGATTTAATGATGCCTAAGCTAAATTAAATGGCTCAGCTTTCAACTTAGTTTCCAAAGTTTAACTCGGATTAGTACTTTTAGAGTAATTTTGGGAAGCAAATCTTTGTACGCAAGGTTGTGTTGAATAACGTAGATTTTGGTAGGATATTTATTTAAATAATAAATTCATGGAGTCTTTAACAGGGTAACATTTTTTCATATCATCGAGAGTGTGTTTAACTCTTCACTATCAAACGATTGGACTAGTTTCAATGAAATTTTACAAGATTGCTAACGAAGGCGAAGCCACAAGCAATAGTTTGTAAAATTAATAATACGGTAATAACGTAGTTCAAATATTCGAAATACTTATTCAATTTTCAATTCGTGTCAGACAGCAGCGTATAAGTAACATTTGTGATTAATACCCGTGTACTGATACAATTCATTTACCAATTTTCGTTGATATAATAACTCTGAATTATTCATTTATTTAATTCCTTCCTTACATTCGGCATTAAATTGATGTGGTTTGTGTCGTGTAAAAATGTAACCTCATGAACAGTTGCACTCGTTTTTTTAATCATCGGCTCGCGCTATAGACCCGTAACAAATTATGTTAACTATATTGGGAATGGATTTAAAATGTGTTTCGCGTCTGTATCATTACAGCATTTCTGCCGCGGTGATTGTTTTTTTGTGAAATATGATAAAAAATCGCAAGTTTTGTAGGTATAAGGTACCCTCTGTGAAATAGATTGAGATTCAAGTGTATGACTTAACGATTGAACTGAGCTTTCCTATTTAAAGAGAATTACTGTGCTTGTACGTGCAGTGTTTGTAGAGATGCGATCCAATGAGGCGGGCGAAACTTAAGTTTTATCATCTGTTAAATTTTAACATCCCTTTATCATTTTTATATTCATATGGAAGTCGAAAGCCAATCAAATTGTATAAATCCTTTTTCATACAAATTTTGGATAGTTACGTAATAGGTCACGATCTCGTGTGTCGAAAGTTGTTTTTTAATTTTCCGTCAAACGCTGTGGTCTCGTCACGTCCGCCGTGTCACGTTGAGCTGTGTTCCCTGAAAGCTTTCATACATACGTGAAGGATTTATTCATAAGTTTTAGCCCCAAAATGATTTTGATTTTGTTTTATATAATATTTTGAATTGAAATCAAATGGTTAAAACACTTATTTAACTTTGAGCGCAAAATAAAACGAGTATTGTAAAGGAGGATTTTTCTTTTTTGTTTTAACAAATTCGCCGGATGTACGAGGCGCTTTGGCTTGTGACGTCACAAAAGCGATATACGTAATCTTTACTTAAACTCCGATCTGTAAACCTTTAAGCCTCTATGGTATTATCTGATAAGTGGTACGAAAGTCACGTTTCAGCCTAAAAATAACGACCTATAAAAATATCAAAGGGAACAGATTAATTCTTCGACAAAATGGTATTTGTGCACAATATTAACATAGAAAAGGTTTCATAAAAAAAGAAGTTTGAAATTATAAAGGAGGTCAATTATTGGAAGTGAAAATAAGTTCTTGGTACTGAAAATGCTATTGAAAAAAGGTACTTAAACGATCGTACTAATACATCAACATGAAAAAGACTTAATTTAAAAAAAAGAGGCTTGTTGAGGCTTACTCATAAAATCATTCTAAATTTGTGAGATGGGATCTGAAGCGGGATAGCGTACTACACAATATCGAGTGACGGATATCTTCGGCGATTACAATAATTTTAATAAATGAGGTGTTTGTTCATCCCCCGAGTAAGATCATAGGCACTTCGCAGAAATTAAACTGTTATTGTTGTTTAAATTGTCAATAATAATCCTAGCGGCGGCGGCGGAACAAAAATCAGGCATTCTCGTTAAAAAGTACTTAGTAATTTGTCTGCCTTTAAACAGTATCTTATGAGCTTTGATACCTAGACAATTGAAATATTCGCAGCTGATGTAGGTATTGGTAGGCCATTTTACGGGACCCTCAGTGTCGAGAATCCGACTCGCACTTGGACATTTTTTCTTCTGAGATTTGTGTTTGTTTTGGACCTTAACACTTATGAAACACACGATATCCATCTGATACGTTTCTCACCTCAATACAAAATTTTACAAAAGTAATTGAATGCTCATTAATCACTAATTTGCGTTAACTTGAATAACGGTCATCTTGTCACAATCATATTGGATCATGCCTAAGTGTCGTTGAATTAGAAATGATCCGAAACGGGAAATGAATATATTTAATAATTCTTCGAGTTTAAGCAATCCGGTTTTATTAAAACGTTGGTCCTTTGGCTGTACCAAGGACACTCTTTCAACAAATAATTGAATTTCGCGTAAGCACACTCAAAATAATTTCCAAAACTCGAGTAATTCATTTAGGTGAAATGAATACAATTTCATAAATAATAGAAACCAATATTAAGGAAAGCTTCTAAAATTCATATAAAATCTTTTTCAATTTGGCGAAAAGCACTAAACAATTTGAGGATATTCTTGACATATATTTCTAGATAAAATTATCTATATTTTACATATTAGAGGTGAAGTTTTAAGAGCTTTCACATTAGTACCTGCAGTAATACTATTTACAGGCCGTTTTAAATGGTTCACCGCAGCTTGTTCAAGAGGCAACTTAATTATTCTGCTTCACCGGGCAAAAAAAGCCAGAGGGAAATAAATAACGCAATCATATAATTCTCTTTAAATATCCAGAAAGGTTTTTTTTTTAATAAATTTTGCTAGCGTTTATATCATACATGCATACGGTTTGTAGTCAAATACAATTTTATTTTTAATAATGTTTGGTTGTAACCAGTCAGTTGTAGGTATAATCTAACCTTCACTTAGCAAGAAGATTCATGTAATGTCTTTCATTGCAATTGACACATACTGATACAATTGTAACTTACTCATCTTCTTTCTTCTAATATATAAAATTCCCGTGTCACGATGTTAGTTACCGTACTCCTCCGAAACCTCCGACTTAACCGATTTTTACCAAACTTTATATTCAGTAGGTCTGAGAATCGACTAACATCTATTTTTCATACCCCTAAGTGATAAGGGTTGATCACACTAAAAAAAATATTTTATTTTTGGACGAAATTGTTTGTTTTTTTTATAATGGGACATTAAAAATACATACAACTAGAAAAAAATATATTCGGCAAAACAACGTTTGCTGGGTTAGCTAGTATTATCGTAGTAACTATTTAGTAATCCGTGGTATTATTATAAGCGGAGTGAAAATAAATGAGTATACTCGGTTACCCAAAAAAGTAACCGGGTCAATACCCAGATGAACTGTATCTTCTGAAAACCTCTCTAGCTCTTATAGTAGGTAAAGTATTAAATCTGTCCCTGATAGAAGAGAGCGTTCTATTGGCTTCTATTTGTTCTCCGCAGTACAAGGTATTGAGAGTGAGTTCTCAAGGGGCCTAAGTTGGTCCATGAAGTCAAAGTGCACACACTCTCGACTCGTTGGAGCGGTTATAAGCTAACACTCGAGCCCACTATGCAGTTCCCGCTAACTTTTTTCATTTCATTTTAAATGTAGTTGAGTCCGCTATACTCGAGCTAAGACCTTCTTTGTTGGGCCTGATATAGAAAATTAGGGCATACTATTGAGCATCGCAATCTGTTCGGAAAACTAATTTGGTTTCAAGGAATCCTCGTGATCCTTTAGACCTGAATAGAACCTTCATGTCGAATTTAAGAGAAAAAAATAAGAATTTATATTCAGAGCGACAGAAATGTTGCATAACTCTAGAATAAATATAAAAAGGTCAGCGTTTAAAAATGAATGAGATTTTAATATAAGTTAAGCGTAACTGTGGTTCGTCATACTCATGCTCATGAAGAACTTTTAATTAGTTACGTCACTATCTATCAAACTTGAAAACATTCAAGTTACAAATAGTTTAATTCAGCATTTCCTTCGGAGTATAGAATTAAGGTTTCATTAGGGACTGTTGTCATCAACATACCAATTATCTTTTTTTTTTAATGAAGAAGAATAATAGTCATCTATATGGCTACAGACGTCTTCTCTTTGTAACAATTCACAATAACATTTGGAAGTCGTTACAACACTTACTATGGAAACCCAATAACACAAATAAACAGCTAGGACTAGACCAATAAAACGGTCTAACAATATTGGAATTCAATTTGTTTGAATGACGGAACTGTAATGTGTGTTTGCTCCGAACGGTTACCGCGAACTTGGATAAAGGATATACGAATTTTAAGGAGATAACGTCCCTACCATTACCTGGAAACTGCTCGACCGATGTCGAAATAAAAATGGTTTATTAATATCGTCTACTTTGTTAGCTTGTGAAGGAGAGTCGAAATGAAAAAAGTATTCAAGCAATCCGTGCAGAGAACCGAAATTTAAAATATGAAAAACCTTATTTGACAAGTACTTAGTTATTTACCATTGAATGATCAATAATATTACAATTAGTTTAAGCTAACATTACTAATATACTACAGGTAACATGGGAAAACTGTCTTGGTAGTATTTTGTAATAGGTTGTGCATACATTCAGTATTATCGACATTAGCCTTGAATAACCCACTGCTGACAATGCTAGCGATGCTTCCGTTTGCTTGTGCCTTTCTCCTCTGTCTTTCAGCATTCTACCGTATTATATATCCGATGTCAGCTTCAGAACAGAGTTTCTTTCATAATTATATAGTTTTAGTGCTTCCTTTTGTCTTATTTATGACATTGACCGACGTTGTAGGAAATTATTTTGATAGAGCTCTTAATATTGTTAACTACCCACTTAACCACCTGTTGGAAATTCCCAAGTGATTTTAAGAAGTATCATGGTTCACAAAGAAATGCTGTTAAAAACGTTGATAAGGTATTAGAAGTAAGAATCTAATTAGGTAGTAGTTACATTATAGAAAATAAAAGTCGTAGGTAGTATTTTGTTTTGTCAAATTATCGAACGATAAGCTCGCTGTGCGTATAACTTTTTAGACTGTTTTGATGATTAATTTGATGTGATACTTAATTAATAGAAATATGTTATTGAAGTTTCATGCATGTTTGTTGTTTCTTTAAATTTTAAAACATTTCTATATCGCTTTACCTAAAATAAAGCTCGGAAGGGCTTGCTTCTTATAGTCTTCTCGAGCAATCCCGATAAATATGTGTGAGTTAACCGTTGCGTCATTTAATACTCCCTATAATATTTAAAGAGTAAAAACGTGATACCTATTAGCTCTCAAACCAATGTTTATATTGAGTTTCCAAGTCTTAACAGCTTAGATCCGAACGCCTTTAAAGTTAAGATTTTTAATTTATTGGAAGTCCTTCCTAAAGTGTCCTTAATCGCCCGTAAACTTTCCGGAGCTGGTTTCCCAGTTTTTCTCTAACCCTGTTGAAGGAGTCTTGAAAAACTTTTTACAACTTGAATAGCGCAAACTCATTCAGTTTTTAACCCGTGTAATTGAAATTGATTATAGACGCTGTTAAGTGTAAGTGATTAAAATATTCTCGATCAAAATGGATAGTTTTTACATACTATAATGGCATTTATTTTTGTGTTTATGACAAAAAATCAAAGTCCTTAAGAAATTATTGCGAATATATAAAAACAATGTTTTATGCCCATTGTGTGCGAGGCCAGCTTTCAACCACCTATTGTCCATCCCAAAGACCAAAGCTTTCAGAGATTTTCTTTGCCGTGTAAGAAGGTTCTTAGTCAATCAATATTTAATAAATAAATTTTTCGTATTACGAATTCAATAATGTATAACGATCATCATTATTATTCGCAGCGTTGCTTGATTTTATATCGATCTTTTTTAGTACTTGTTGTTAAGTCCTATTAGCTACATAGCAGATAAGTCCTATTTGAAAAAAATAAAATAAAATTAAACAAAAAAATATTAAAAAGAAATTGAGTCACAATTTCATTATTATAATTGAAATAAAGAACATAATATTTATATTTTTAAAAGTAACACTTAATATGAATACAAAATAAACATAATTAATTTACAGAGCGTCAAAAAATACATCTTCATCCCTGTCAAAGTCGCAAAACGTGCCCAGAATTTAATGAAATTGAAAGCAGAAATCAGGGCTGGGCTGATTTCGATGAAATTTACTATTAAGGTAGCTGTCACCTTGATTTACTCTCAGGCTACTATTATCCGATTTTGAGGGTAACAAAATGCATCTATATCCGACATCCACTTAGGCAAAGCCGCGAGCAACTAATAAGTAACAAGAACTAGAATAATATTTAGTATTTGTAGTTTTTAGTTCTTAAAGACACTCATAGCCGTTTAGTAAGTAGCTACACTACAATAGAATAAAATTAATTTTGGAAAAAAATAAAAACCGACTTCAAGACTACACTAACAATATATACAATTGAACTAAAAAGTATAAAATAATATTTTAATTACAAGCCAAAGAACACTAAAGGAAAATCAACGAAATTATTGATACTTATGCATACTATTTACATTTGAAAATCAGTTATTTTTGAGATCGGTGCCAAATGCGGGCAGACGCGTGAGGGCAGAAGACGCTGATGGTTGTGTTTTATGTTTGTATGTATTAGTTTATGTTTCTTTTTTGTGTTATTAATAGATAAATTATTTTATTGTCTTCTTTTCAATTATCGGTTGTTTTTCAATTATTTATGTAATTTCTTTTTGTGTCATTAATATATTGTTTTTGTTTTGCCTGGCACCGACTCCAAAAATAACTGATTTTAAAATGTAAATAGTATGCATAAGTATCAATAATTTCGTTGATTTTCCTTTAGTGTTCTTTGGCTTGTAATTAAAATATTATTTTATACTTTTTAGTTCAATTGTATATATTGTTAGTGTAGTCTTGAAGTCGGTTTTTATTTTTTTCCAAAATTAATTTTATTTTTCACTTTTTAGTGGAAAGTTAGTGATTTTTAGTATAGGTACGCCTACTAAACGCGCTGCCCAAATGAGTTCTTTACCCCCGTGAAACTGCCCAGAATTCCCAGTGATATTTGTTCGAAAGCCTCCACCCAGTCTGTTACCATTTGAGAGTGATGTTAATTATGGAGGCCATTTTGAATAACCGAATATCTCATCAGAACAAACATCTAATTATGTTTATTTTAGTTTTAGTATTGCGTTTTTTGTAAAACTTTGTAAGTGACCTTGAACATTATTTTTTTTCGAAATAGTTTTTATAACCTTTGTAGTGAGTACAGGCGTGATAATATGTTGTGTGATGGCGTAAACAATGCTTAGATATGCTATAGCAACAATTGCGGTTAATCTGCTGTTATTTATTGAAGAGTTCCCCCGATTTCTACAAGATCCCATCATCAGATATTGAAATGGTGATAATGGGACCACACGGGAAGCACAAGCTTTCAAATAAAAAAAGAATCATGAAAATCGGTTCACCCAATCGCAAGTTACGAGGTAACAAACATAAAAAAAAAAAAAAAAATACAGTCGAATTGAGAACCTCCTCCTTTTTTTGAAGTCGGTTAAAAAGCAAATTGTGACGTCATGTAAAATGTAAAGATGAATAGTCCAATCTTGTTCGGTAATATGTCGGCGAGGCTTCGACCGGCACCAGATGCCGCTCCATATCAAACGTCTGACAGTCTGACGTCACCAGCCGCGCACTCTGACCTAAAACTCAAATTAGGTGTCAGACGTTATAGTCCTAGGTCACTTACTTTTTGCCATATATGTGATTTCGTAGGTTTATTTGTTCTTAATGTTACAGTTGTGTGTATGAATCGTGTGCCATTCCTTCATTTTATTTTTGCCTAGTTCTAATAAAAAAAATAGTGTGCTTAAAAGACATACATTGATTGTAAGAAATTATTTCTTTTAATATTATGATGAGCACTACAAGCAATTTACTAACTTATCCATACACTGCGAAAAAAATGGTTTATTAAAATGAAAACCCTTGAAGCATGATATACTAGTCACTTAAGTAGCAGAATCTATTTGATCAGATACTAAGAAAGCAGCAAAAGCTTTAATATCTACACCTCAAAAATCGCTGTTCAACAAATTTGTTTTCAATTAAATTATGCAGACTTAATTACTCCACAGTAATTATATATTGTTATAATAATAGTTCGAGAATCGCAGACTCATCTCATATCAAACGATTTGCCTCTAGACGTCGAAGTTGGTTTGCGTCGTATTAAACTTTAATAGTCTTGTCTCCTTCATCGGTTAACGACATTATTATATCTTATCTAAGTACATGACGTGATGCCTAAATTATGGCTTTCCTAGGCAATGCATAAGTTCCTGTCATGTGTGCGCAAGAAACGTTTATGTTGACTATGGAATATGTTGTATGTATGAACAGAGCCTGTATGTAATTTGCGTATCAAAATAAACAGCAGTTGTTTAAAAAGCTTTGGTCAAGTTTAAAAAAAATATATGGTCACTATTATCAGGTATTTATTATCAAGTTATGAATGAGGTTTAACAGTCTTTTCGGAATCAATAATTATGAGGGAACTAATCTTTGCGGTGATACGACTTTCATTTGTTATAAATAGAATTTTAAATAAGAAATCAGTAGAGTACCTAAATTATTCTAAGTTAGTAAATTGTTTATAAATAGTCAATATTTTTTTTTTACTTTCAGTGCTAGAATAGACATATACAAAGTAACTTTGTACGAGTAAGGTGGAAAAAACGTGTTAATTTTAAAGCTTCCATTAACCTACATATGTATAATGAAAAAACCTGTAGGATAAACACATAATGTTTTTACTACGGCTTCGTGTTTACCGTGCCCAGTAAGCTTAGAGTTATGTTTTCATGTAACATTATAACGGAAGTAAATATTCATGGCTATTCATTCAAAATTATCGTACTCTCGGCAAATATTCTGAATTAATAATTTTAATTAACACCAATTATAAAATCAAATAAACTGTAGATATAAAATATTAGGGACTTACAAAAAATGGTATAAAAATATAAAAAGTTAATGTAAAGTTATAAATAGTAGTAGGTACAGTGCAGTAGTGAAATATATAAATCGCACTGTCCTATTAAGATAATAAACGGGAAAGCTTGTATGTAAAGATGATTGTTGATGACGTAAAAACCACTGAACGGATTTTGACGAAACTTGGTAAAATCAAAATCAAAAGTTTTTTTATTTCAAGTAGGCCGTTTTCCAGGCTCTTTCAAAACGTTAAAGTGATGGCTCTAGTTGCGCGGTTCAAAGTGTCACTCTTATGGAGAAGAACCGGCAAGAAACTCCATAAACATAACAAAGATAGTTTATAACCAGGACCTCATGGGATCATTTTCAATTTGTGGCCGTATAGTTTTAACTCCTTAAGTGCTTATCCTCCAATTACATCATGCTCTAAAATCTCATATAAATACATATAGTGCTTGCCCGAGTTTTTGTGGATTGTGTCGAAGCTTTGGAAACACACAACAATACATACTTTCGATACTAATTCGTAATTGATGATACCCTAGGGTCAAATTCAGGCTAAGTATTCCTTAATCATCGTATCGTTAACTATATACTTAATAGTGTTTATTCGATCACAATGGATCTTCCGCTTATCATTATAATAATTAACCCTGATTTGGAAAAGGGAATTTGCCATATGGGTAAATTAAAGGGCAGTATGTGGGGTCATTTAATTAAATATATTTGTATTATCTATTGTCGTATTGTTTTATTTGGCTAGCCTGTTGGTCTGGTGGTTATTGGCCCTGAGTGCTGTGTCAGAGGTCGTGGGTTCGATTCCTAACGAGGACAAAAATATCTGTGTTGTGTCTCGGTGTAATTTATCAAAAATATTTATGTTTTTAGAAACCCGTTCATTTATCATTGTCTTGTCTATACAAGCTTAACTTAGTTGGCGTTGGGTAAAAATTGTAAAGAAAAATGTTATAAAGACGATTTAAATAATAATACTGAAAGATCGGCCTCATACATCACGCTCGGATATAAACTGCACTTCTGAATACATTCGCTATACGCTGTGGTTTTCTAAAAACGAAATGCAAAACCAAATGGAAACAATCTGTTCTCTTGAAATATAACCAGGAACAATTCTCGTCAGAGCAATTCTAGCTAAATCCTCGTCTAACAGACTCTATGTACCACTTCTGTCCGCATAGTGAGGCATCTAGGTAAGGAGTAACTTCCCGGTATTGCAGAGGTCACATACGTCTCGTAAATAGTTTCCCAGCACACGGAATTCCCTACTTAAAGAATCTGATGGCCTTTTTGCCTGTAACAAGGCAAGTAACTGACAAGCACAGCTGAACATTACTTAGCGTTTTAACAAATTTTAAAGATCAAAGCGTCAACGTGTTTCTTAGTTCATTAATAACGATGGCTTGACTTTAGTAATTAATCTCTTTTTCAAGAGTTTTCTTACTTTTTGTCGGGCACGAAATATATGAAACTTCTTAACTTGTATTTTGTGATCTTGTTGAAATGAAGCTTCTTTAAAATTAGAACTGAAGTAAACAAAATGGTTTTTATCGCTATTCATTTGTTATTTCAGACAGCGCGGGTACGGGAGGTTTATCCCAAAACAAAAATGTTTTTAGGAATAGGTTCATTCTGCGCATTACGGCTTGTGGCATACATTCGGAATTAGCCTCACAATATTTATGACCCCAGATTTCGAGTGAGTAGCCAGCACACGTTCGGAAAAGTACTGCGGTTGGTAAAGTTTCGGGACTTGCATAGCCAACTGGGAGTGTGCTGAAAAATTGATCAAGCTTTACTTATTGTTCATACACTTTTATACATATCTACACGCTATTTTCTCTAATATAAAGTAACCGTGTGAACTAAATCGGCCTGAACTCGGGGGTTACGCACAAGCTGAGGGAGATAAAAGTGATTTATTCAGAATCGGTTGAGTAACACCTTCGAAAAATCCGATACGTACTTACTTTGCTTATGCGCCCTTCATGAAGGTGGAAGTGCGGAGAAATTTGTGCTTTCTAGCGCTACAATGCGGTACAAAATACTCCTCATCAGAAAGCTATCACTCATAAGGAACATGATGTCAATCAGACAAACAGACGGGAACAGAATTATACAACCGGACGCTCTCGTTGCGGTCCCATAAATCAACGATATTCTCACTTCCAAAAATCCGGAATTCATTTAGAATTCCAGAACGGAATGCCTGATCATGGAACCGGTCGGTCTTTGCTACGTGCACACAATAGGTACGGACTAACCGAAAATATCGATAGCTTCCTTCACAATTCAAACGTAATAATACGGTTGAATATTAGAGTGCTATTCGATATCCACGATTTTCGGACTACCTCAAATATGTAGAAAATAACAACTTACCTAGAATAGTTTTAGTTGTTTAGGAAGCAATATAACAAGCATGAAATAACAAAAAAGTTTTGAATATTTTTATACGAGGCTTATTATGTTAATAAAAAATCCCACACATTCTAATATAGCTAATTTATTACGAAAAATGCTGTTAGAATTTCATTGACACCGTATAAAGATAAATACTGAAGCAAATAAAAACCCACAACTCATGCAACAATTTGTCACCTTCCAAAGTTATTATTTTGAAACTGAATTTATATTTCGTATATTTGCTTCTTACAACTGTTGTTTCGAGAACGTACAGTATACAGTACTCGTGGAGCGACAATATATTCAACAAGCTCATTACTCTTACGACACTTGGCGCTAAAGTAATAGGCTGCCATTTTAGTTTTATTTTTTTAGGGCACGTACGTAAAACTCTCGTAATTTATTCTCTCAATTTCACAGGAAGTACGAAATTACAAATGTTACATGGTACAGTCGACAGCATATTATAAAACATATTCTAAACGAAAAAACAAACCGGCGCAATGACAGTTTATTGTTTACAAAGTGAGAATGTGACTTGACATTGACATTAGACGCTCGATATTCATCACTTCAATGTTGTCAGCACAAAAGTGACTATCTTCCTTTGTACGCGAACTTAGTTTTATTTAATTAATAATATTTATGGTTTCATTTATTTAAATAAATCAGTAAGCTTAAAAAAAATATATGTGTTATGTAAGTTATAATTAATTATGAACATGTTACATTTTAAGCTCGATGTCTATAGTGACGGACTTTCCCTACTTTGTTCTTTGTGAATATTATATGGCAACATTAAGAGTACTTTTGAGTGGAGTACAAACGAAGAAAATCTTTTTATTGTATGTTTTTTTCTCCCGCTGCTACAGTACATTGAGCTATTTTCAAAATTCCTTATTCGTTTTTTTATAATTATTGGTTTTATTTTGGTTCTTGTACACTCTGGGGCAGAATCCGGCCAAGTCCTTTGATGAACAAAGGCAGGTTAACAAAATGCCGAATTTTCAAAATATCTACAGTTTTCAGAAGACTTCTTGTCTTTAAAGTTTAAACTTATGTATTTCCTAGTTTAAGCACAAAGTAATTGTATTTTATTGATAATCAGGATCCCTGTACCTGATTGTCTGATAGCGGATATAGGATTTTGTCGCTGACCGTACCATCCTTCCTTTGTGGATGCCTAAAAAGTATTCAGGTGCGTAATTTAGATTGAACGAAGTCATTACCATAAGGACTCGAGGGTATAATCCCTTTAGACTTAGCCTAGCTTGGCACGCAGCTTTGTATCCTCATGGCTCAAACTGTGATGAGACTTTTTCAGATATTGGGTACTAAACATGCTTAAAATAGGCTAGGTTTAGTTATCTAAGGAAACTAGATTTGATCTTATCGATTTAAAACCTCGTTTGCATGCATACTTTGAAGATTGTTCTGGCTTACACTAGGCTATTGATTATAAATAATAGACGGGAATTTAAAATGTTGGCATAAATGCAGAGATACAGATGCCAATTATTTTATAATTGGGTAACACAATACGAATGTTTGTAAAATGAAATATATATTTAAATGTTTGCTCCGATTTCGATGAGCGTAAGAGTTTATTGTGTGCACTTTAATTATTTCTTTAAATTCATCTCTTCTGTTATTATAATATATTAAGAATAGGATACAGGCTGTTTAAAGGAGAAAAATGAAAGTTGGAAACACTTGTTTCTTATTTAGTTAAGTCCCAAGAGTGGTATCTGCCCACAAGGTAATAAGCCATTGGCCCAATTAAAAGTCAAATTGAACTGCCAAGCCCCTTAGACCACTGAAAAAAACCTCCGGGGGTCTACTACGACTCGCAAGGAAAGAAAAGAGTTTGTAGGAAAGAGAAAGCGTGCACGGCGTAGCGCGGCATCTCTTTCGTTAACTGAAACAGTGTACTTAAACGTTTGTGGTAGGCCCCTTGGGTTATTTTATCTTTGAGATAACTTAAGTTAGTTTCTGTAATTTTCTTAATCAGTAAATAAAAAGCTTTTACAAAAGTTTTGCTACATTTTAATTAATGCTTTTTAATAAATCTTTCATATGGATTAATTTAGCTAACCTTTTTTATAAACAAAAAACTTGCCGAAGATCCATTTTTTTTTAAGTTAGTTTGTCGTTAGTTAAGAACAAAAACATATCTATACTAATATATAAAGCTGAACAGTTTGTTTGAACGCGCTAATCTCAGGAACTACTGGCCCAAATTGATTTTTTTTTTGTGTTGAATAGACCATTCATCGAGGAAGGCTTTAGGCTATAAACCATCACGCTGCGACTAATAGGAGCGAATGTGAAAAAAACAGGGCAGGTATAAATCATAACTTATATCTTCTACCCACGGGGACGAAGTCGCGGGCAACAGCTAGTTTATTTATAAAAAATACTTTTCTTAGCGACTTTCACCATGACTGCTTCGATAAATTGTATCAATTAGTACAACACGACGCTTTTAACCGTAACAATCAGTTACAGTGATTTATAAGGAAGTAAACGGGTTCAAAAAGTAAAGTTAATTTTAGTTTAAAACAATAACTAACCTCATTTTTTTTTAACTAAAGGAAATCTTATTAATTAATTTTATCCAATTCATTGTCGTGCGATTGGGGAGGCTTATGTCCAGCAGTGGACGAATATGGGCTGATGACGATGATGATGAAAGGAGGTCTATTAATTTGTGACTTGCGCACCCAATTTTGTATTTAGCCATCACTTTTTCACTTCACAGTACATATCAGTGTCTACCTTCCAAGTTTCCTCGATGTATTTTTACTGCGTATTAATACAATATTAAGGAAAAAGTACTATAGCAATATAGGCAAAATTGGCTCGAGGGGAGAAACTTTCACCTGAGTAAATAAAAGTAACAAGTCCAAAGTTACCGTATATGTGGCGTTGCAGATAATGTTCAGGGTTGAGTAGAAAAGTTCATACACGACGTGTGTTCACCTAATCATACTAATATCGTTCAAAACTGTGCATGAATATTCCTTATATTATGTATTATCGATTATTTTACTTTTAATGAAAGTTCAGGCAAGTTTGCTTTCTTTACTCATTTGAAAACTTGTCTGAACTTTGAAAGAGGTTATGATCCCTGAGTTTGTATCGACGTTTCTATTTAGGGTTGCCAACAAAGAAATTTCGACTCCGATAGTTCAAAAAATTAAAAATCTACAGTACAGATCTACAGTGTACATAATTAAGTACACCTATTTGCAGAGTAAATTGTTTTTTTTAAGAAAAGATCTTTGCGATTACTATGTCTTTTGAAACGTCGCGTCGTTTAACTGGCAAAGATATTAAGAAGCCTCTGGAGCAATCTGAACGTTTGAAGTCATCGCACGACTTGATCGCATCATGCTATCGTGCGAATATACTTTTTGAGATGGCCGTGACGCCTAAAAACTGATCAAATGAAAGAACTGATAGCATATCACAGTGATAGCAGTGAAGAGCTTTTACAATAATAAACAAACTGCTTTGAGAACTCACAGTACAGCCACTGTCACGTACATCTGACTAGGCACAAAAAGTAAAAATCTTTCAGTGAGATATTTAAAAATTATTAGACATATATTTTTACCTTTTTCTGATCAAGGAAAATTTACAAAGTTAAAACTGCTTTAAAGTTTAAGAGACGGTGCATCTGTCGTAACGATTTTGTAAAATTTAAACACAATCGTGATGCTACGCATCAGTTCCATTCACTGTAACTTGATCAATTTATGTCTCTGTGCCCAATACATACGTATCCATTATTATGCTTTAAACTACAAGATATATCACCCCAATTGGCGAGGAAGGAATTTCTGTAAGAAGCTCGTATGTAGGTAGAGCCAGCTCCATATAAATCAAAAGTTTTTCGGTAATTACTCGTCGGTACCAGAACTACATAGTATTGGTCTAAGAAGGATCCCTTCAAAATTAATAGTCTGGTACACAGCCTATATGTCACGTAAGGATCATGCTGTCACCTTAAACTTAACATATTGCTGTTCTTTCGGAGTAATACACTACAATATTCTCGGTGTTCTGGCTAGGGATATAAAAATGGGACATATTGTACCTAACACAAAATGAAGACAAAAAATCTCTTTTTAAAGATAGCAATTTTCAAAAATAAACATTTTAGGAAATATAAATCAATAACAACACACTATATAATTCATTTCAAATATTACTCATTTTACCAGAAAAAAATCTGAGTTACCCATTCGTTCAGAAGAATTACGACTATCAAGTCGAAATTTTGAGGAGACTTAACAAAAGGTCTGAATCTAAGGATTTACGACGGACATTAAATCATAAACACATAAAGGCAGACCATTAAGCGCAGCCAAGGAAAGATCAAAGTATCGACTGGCTTTTAGCAACATTGTCAAGAAGGTTATAATAAAAGGAACGGATGTATTACATTCAACTCAAGCGCCCATCTTAAGTTCATATTTTGATGTAATTTTTTTGGCGACCTAGATTGCACATTGAAATTATTATTTGCGGTGATCACAGAGTTGGCCGGCAAAATATGAGTCTAATTCGAAAAAGTCGAAAAAGATATGATCACATGCTGTTGATACTCTTGTGTTAGTGCTTTAGTATAAAACCACTTAGGAAAATTAAAAAAAGGTTATTTGCAATTCAAACTTCAAACAATGTTTAAAATGCTAAAGCTAAACTTAAGTAAACACTTCGGTAATTAAAGTTTGCAAAAAGGGGTTAATACAGCTATTCCAGATTCAAAGTGGTCTTTTGAACCTTGTACAGGTTTGATAATGTAAATTCCTCAATTATCTTACAAAGTCGTATTAATGCAAGCCAATGCGTGGGGCACTGAAGATCGAATATAAATGAAGCGGAATAAGGGATTTCTAATCTCAGTTAAGACGGGGTAAGCCGAATGGGAATTTGAGTTCAAAGCTATAAGCTGCAGAATGGCGCAAGTTCCTCCGTTCCGGCTTGTAGTCCCCACTGGCTACCTTTTTATTAATAGCCTTGATTAACTCTGACGTTGAATGATAGCGTCTGGTGTCTTCAGGTGTAGCTTGTAACACGTACCAAATTGGGCAATCGCCAAGTCTTTTGTGTGAAAATGATGGATTTGTTGCAAGAAAACTTGAGGAAAAACTTTTTATCTACGTTTTTTATGTAAGTCTTTTATTGGCACAGGCTTTAGTGAAAAAGTGACAAATTACTTTTTCATCCATCAGTATGACATGATTTTTTCTTGGAAAAATAAACGAAAACTCTTTATATTGATGCTGTAAATCAATTTTCAATAAAGTCCTCGATCGTTTCCGGTGCAACCGCATGTTTGGCACAACTGCATAGTAATTGGCGCTCATTTATCCTAAACTCCGAACATCTGTTTTGAATATAACTCGAGTACTATTTATTATTGAAAAAGTTAAAGATGGAGTGTTCTTCAAATTACAATATTTGATTTCGAAGAAAGAAAATGCGGATTACGATTTTCGTAGCTAATAGCACAGTTTATTAAATTATTTTTGAATACCATTTTCTTTCGTAATACAGATTTATAATTTAATTCAAGACAAAATTACTTTGGCGTAACCTCGTTGACCTTATTTAGCTATTTAATTTAAAGTAGTAGGATGGACGCTGGGGCCTGGGATTAACATGAAAGATGTGCATTAGCCATTCAAAGGTCGGCAAGCTTGATTTTCGTCATTGACGGGTAAATTAGCTTTCAACTTATAGAATAAATCGATTTATTAATCGACATTCTTCATTTCTGCAAATGAATTGCACAATACAGGGATTAATGCTTCGGACGACAGCTGAGAAATTAATTCACGAAAACGAGCCGTTCCATGCGCCAATCTATCAACGCCAAATATATCACAGTGATGATTATTGTTTCTATTCTAATCTAAGTGATTGTAAATAGGTTTTGTTTGTTGAGGTCGGCATATGATCGCATGAGTAACTCGAGCGGTAGAGTAATCCGCGGTCAACGTGATTGTCACATAATGGCGCCCGTGGGACCAAACATTGGCCGCGTTTTAAATACAAAAGCTTAAGAGCATGACCAAATTGTTGCGGTTTTCTGAACAAATTAAAAAAAACTCACTGCAGCAAATTTCGTTACATAAAGAGTTAAATGGTATTTTAGTATACTCGTGGTTGATATGCAACCATTTATTTATATGCAACGATCCTTGGTACGAGTAGGTGCGTGTAATTACATATTTCATTTTAGTTCTAGAAATAATCACAACAGAGTAATTTAAGATTATGAATAGACCAGCAAATATAAAGCGCTATGATCATCATCATCAGCCCATATTCGCCCAGTGCTGGACATAGGCCTCCCCAATTGCACGCCTACGAGATCTGTCTTCGGTAAAGTGCAATGAGGTTACTCAAGTGTCGGGTCGGAAAAATGAATTTGCATTCAGTAAATTACTGAAAATTATATATAAGTAAATTACAAAAGGGTCATTTATCAAGAACTAACAGTGTTCGGTTTTACGTGCGACCAGCAATTGGGTCAAAAGTGTTTTATCATTCCTCTTTGTTTTTATAACAATATTACTTTCAAGTTCAAGACAAGTGAAACCTTCGACTCTGGCACAACAGTGCCAGAGTCGTTCGTTTAAAACCTTTTTTCTAATTTCCTAGTTATTTTTAATGTAGGTACCGGTACATATCTATTTTAATATATAAAGCCGAAGAGTTTGTTTGTTTGTATATACCACGCTGCCACTAATAGGAGCGAAGATACAATGGAAAATGAGGAAAAAACAGGGCTAGTATAATTCATAACTTATATCTTCTAACCACGCGAACGCAGTAGTGGGCAACAGCTAGTAGTTATATAGGTATGTATTAATAACATGGTTATACCATAACATAGTTCTATTAGAACAACAGTGGAAAAGTTGAACTTTAAAGTTTCGTTAAAAATTAACTGTTCATATTAAATTATTCAGTTTGTTTTGGAATTCGTTAAAATGATGTTATAACAATTAAAATAATATATAAATTCCTGTAAATTCGTGTAAATGTCTCATATACTTTAATAGGCCTTCAGTTTTCCTGTTCGCAGTAAATTAAATAAAACCTTTGTTTACGAAAACGCTAAAAGTATCAGCGAGAAAAAGTTAACGAGTCGCTAACGGCAAAAATACTGTTTATTCGCTTTGAAAAGCTTGTCCGATAAACCGATTTTAACAATGTTTGGGACAAAGCGCTTTTTCATAGTTACACTTAATTAAAATAGAGATTTACTCTTTTGTCAGTCGAACGCGTCTAACGAGGTAGTTTTATAAAATTTTACGTCATAATCGGACGGTTTTAACTTTTAGGGTTTCGTACTCGGAGGGTAAAAACGCTTTATTACTGAGAAACCATCGCTATCGGCACGTCCGTTTGTCTGTCCGACCGTCGATCATCAGGCTGCATATCATGAACCGTGATAGCTAGACATTTGAAATTTTGACAGATAATGTATTTCTGATCGAGCTTAAAAGCAACTGTTGTTACAGTCGATTTGGTTTTGTCTGTTAGAACTCTCAGCGTCGTGAGTCCGACTCTCACTTGGTCTTTTTATTGTTGACGGAGTTCCTGGCTTATTTTAATAGATATATATATAATTATTTTAATAGATATATTATATATATCTATTAAATATATATATTATATATTTAATAGATATATATTATATATATCTAATGGATAATTATCACTTTATTTACCACATTTCGTTAAAATGATAACTTAATCCTGCACCTTAACAATTTGATTATTCAGCGATGCTATTCAATCAGAAAGTGTTCTACAGCCGGTAATAGGTAATATACATATCTTACCTTCTTTTTTTGTTTCTAACACCGAATTTCAACAAGAAACGAAAGACTGTAATTTTGACTTGTCTGTGTGCGTGAAGCTTCGTGAATAATGTTAATTTTGTTAAAAAAAAATAAAAAACCCAATATATGTATATTTGAGAAACTCGATTCAAGATGTTTCTGTTTGCAAAATATCTCTCAAATAATTTCATATTTTCCTTCATATTTTTTCAGAACTCTCTGAATCTGTCTGCCAAGTGAAAGGGCTTGACTAATAACATAACATACTATACAAATTTCAGATTCAAGTATGTAGGAGAATTGTTTAAATTTATGATTCATACTTATTCTATTGTTTACTGTAATTTAAAAAATACTTCTATATGTAAATAAAAGACAAATTTAATATGTATTGTGTTCAGTACAAACGAAAACGTTTGTAAATTAAGTTTGCTCCTTAGTGATATAAATATCATCAAAGTAAATATTAATATTACCATAGGGTAAACATCAAAACAAACGATATTTCTTGTCCGTATTACGTATCTAGCAATAGCAATGATCTTAGCAAAATATTTGCAGTACTTACTGTTCAAATAACAATGATAAAAGATATTATAAATATCGTCGTACACATTAGAATTTTGTCAGCGATAATTGCACAATTTATTTAATAATTGCTGATGCTTGGTATTTTGAAGATGCGTAATACCTTTGGTTTAACTTTTGTTCAGTCATAAGTAATTTATTAGCACTCGAGTATATCGTCTTGCTCAAAAGCAATTTGTTTCAATCATTGATAAATTTGTTTGAAGGAATCGCTTATGCTGGTATCTTGACATTAAGAATACATTTATAAGATGTGGTTAGAAATGAAATTTTGCAAAACCGATGCTGATATTAAAAGGTAATATGATAAACTGCGAGTAGCTGTCTAAATTGTTTCAGGTTTTATGTTTGTAGAATAGTCACATTCTTATAATTTTATTCAGAAAATACAATTTAATGTCCACGGAAAACAGCTGCAGGAGGCTTTAAAAAGAAAACAGAGATGTAAACAGGAATGTAAACACATATGGTAGAGTCATGTTATCATATAATGTACATATAAATACACTTTTCGTTTTGCTTCACAATTTTTTTGGCGAGCTAACCCCTTATTGTATTTTTTCATGACTGCCAAAAAAAAGATATTTTTCCTCTTGGTTCATTTACCTTTTTTGAAAATCCAATAAAACACGATATTGTAGAACGCACCTGGAACAAGAACAATTTTGATTGGTAGTCTGTGGTTACTTTATTCCATGTGTTCCTGTGTTTCCTTTGTTCCATAACATTTGAACAGCATCGCGTATCGCGATAATAAGTTAAGTGTGCTGGAGTTAAAACTAGTCTATAAGTATCCTAACTGCCTCCAAGTCTTTTTAAGCCTGATCCTCGCCTTTTCGGTAAGTAATTATAGTTTTGAAATCAATGAACCTACGTATGATATGCATGCGGCTAACGTTATCATGATCAACCTCCGAAATGGAATGAAAAAAAATTCAGTGCATCAAGTTTGATTTTTGCTAGAAATTGAAATCGCGACACTTGTTTTCGTGACAAATAGGCTTAAAGACAATGGGTTGAGTGACAAATAAATTTGAGGGTACTTTACTTGTCACTCAACAAATTTATGACCGCTATAATTTCGCAATTTCGCACTTTACATATTTTCCGTATTTGTTGTTATAGCTGCATTCAATTGCAACACAGCCTATTTTCAAATTTCTGTAAGCCATTATTTTATTTTAAATTTACAGCGAGGGTAAACTAGTAGGTAGTCTCAACATGTATCGTAGAAACTTGATTAATATTGATAATTAACCAGTCATGTCTGTCATGTCTGTATATTTAATCTAATATGGCAATAACCTGTAGATATCAGCGTTGATACGCTGAAGGCATCGCTTCATTTGTTCATCATATTGTGGATTTCATATTAATTATATAACACGTTGTTAATTAATTTATTAACATATAACACAAGATTATATTTTAGATTCCGCAAATGTAAGTCAAGATTATTAGAATACACAGATTTTGGTACATACGAATAGCTTGTATTTGTATATAGTTAATATTGAGTACATCGCTTTGTTAATGGTACTAAACTTTTCTTCAGTAGAATTTTCATTCATACGATTATTGCACTAAATTTCATCCTTCTTTGCGAGGCGTTTTGCAAATATTCACACTCGGAACAAGCGTTCGTGGATAACACACATTAATTATTTTCTATGAAGTTACCTAAGCTTCAGTTAAAGAGAGAGTTAGAGTTAAAAGTCTAAACTCCCCTAACTATATTCCTTTCATGGTCTAAAACTATACAATTATTTAATGACTCCGGTTTACTTTTATGTTAACCAAACTTAACACAAACTTAGTATAGTCTACTGGCATAGCAACAGATTTTAACTTCTTATGCTGCTTAAAGTTTTCGATCAAAACAAGTTATCGTTAAGACCAAGATAAGTTTGTTTGCACCGCGTTGAGTTTATATCGAGTGATGTTAAGCCAAACTACTCTACTTACAAAACTACTCGAAAAGTTTTGAAATAGTAATACAGTTATAGAACCAATTAAGATTCTTAAGATTGTGGACAACGATACAAATTAAATTGTATTGTAGTTTGTTCTGATAACTAATACTATTTAAAAAAGAGCGAGTCCCTCACAAACGAATTTAATTCCTGTGCCGTGTGAGATTACACAAACTTTCACTACATGTCCAAGCCATCCAGATTCAGAAGAAGCATTCATGCCTTGTGTCACGCTGGGATCGAAGCCGGCCAATTATATGACTAGGCTGTCAAAAAAATGCCGAAAATCAGTGATATTGTAAAATTTATTGAATTGGAATTTCAGTTCTTAGTGTAATTATTGCCAATTTTCCTCAATAAAATATTTTTACATTATAAAATACTTAATACCAAAAGAAATCGGTTCTGTTCGGTTTTTGACGTTGAAACATTAATTGTTGTAAATCCTGACTAGAATAGGTTAAAAGTAAATGGATGGTCCCTTTCTCCACCCCTGGGAATACTAAGGCCAATACACTATTGAATTAGCCAGCAATCATTTATTAACCCTGCTGTGAATCAGAAAATTACATCTCAATGTACATTTCAGATAGAAAGTTATTTTTTCATTCAAAAACTACATTATTTTTTTCTTTTACTTCAAACAAAGATTTCTATAAAATAAGTAAAGTTCTAAGAACTTTATAAAAGACGTCTTGAAGTAATGAGCCCTGCTTCGGAAGTCACGACCTTTGGAGTACGTGACCACCAAACGTGGGTCAATATTTGAAATACAGTGTCAACATCAAAATATCTTAAATAATGGTTAAAAAATGATTTTCCACTTTGAAGTGCGAGTTTAGAGTCTTTTAACCTATCCCGAAATATTCTGATGAATTTCGTTTTCGGAAATCAGTCAAGATTGTCTATTGTTTATCCGTGTTACACACAGCTTCAAGTATCTATATTTTTAACTTACTCCCCTGACTTAAATGTGTGTGTATGTTGCAGATATTTTTAAATATACTAAACACAAAGGAAGGTTTACGCAAAATCGTATAGAAACAGTAGTTCATAGATAACTACAGTCAAATTTAAATGGCAAAACTTTTAAATGCCATTCGTATCCGTGCATAGTTAAGTCAAGTATATTTATGGCGAAAATGATTTAGATGCTAGACCCTTTTTTATCGCTGATATTAAGATATCCAAAGCCTCCTGGAAATCTTTATTATATCTATTTTATCGTGGTATGAGATGGGGAAATTTCTTGCCCTAATGGTCAGCTTAAGTTCCTTAAGTTTCAAGCACGCAAGGGTTGAACTCTAAAGGGAAAACCCAAAAGTTTCGTTGAGGTTTTGAACAATACAATAACTAAAAGATTTCCTTTAATACAAGTGCATCATCAATATCTTTGTTTGTGGCTTTTTTACTTTCGAAAGACTTACTATCTCGTTTAATTTTATTGTGAGAAATATGGCACGTTGTCTGAAGAGTTCAATATGAGGCTAATATTTTTTGTTTCTTTTCGGTTACGGATGGCTGTCGAATAGAAACTTATATCCGTAATTTTAAATCCTTTCATTTTTATTCTAACGAAATGTAGAAGCTTCCATTAAAAGTTTGTTAACTTTTCAAGCGTAATTATTAAGATTAAAAACATCTTTTACATAGTTTAAAGTCGCTAAGAATTATTCCGGGAAACTTTTAATCAAATGTAATTTGCGTAAAACGTGATTTGAAAACCATTCTTTTGGGAGTACCTTAAAGTACTTGATCGTTACTTGAAGTTGTACAATTTGACACCTAACTTCCTGTTAAATTAGCCCAAACATAATCATTACAGGAATTTCAGCTTGAAGCTCAACCGTTTTTGGTTTTATAGGCTTAAAAAGTTACTCCATTTAATTTAGTACATTAAATATTTTTCGTATAACAGGGATGTTTATGGGAGTTTGTTTAAAGTGCTTTTGTAAGCTCGTTGATTTATGAGCGTAAAAATTTGAATTGCAATGTTACATGTAGTGATAATTTTTTCAAAATATAAATGGCAGTTGGAAATGGGTTTAGAGAAGGGTAAAAAGGAGCTAAGCCGATGTAGGTAGTTGCGTTGGTTGTCCAGTTTTTTACAAGTCTAGAATTCTACAACACTAGAATGGGCCGAAAGGGACGTATTTACTTCAATTTTGATCCTATTATTATGTCATATTAATTTTCACATTATATAAGGGTAAATTGAACATTAGGGTGTAGTAAACAAGGCAATATCTGTGTAGTGTCTGAATAATGACGTAATTAGAGTTATTTAGGTTGTTTACGACATTATAATAGTGTTGAGAACTAATTTACGACAGTTTGTATTGCCTAGGTCTTCTAATGAAGGCGAATTTGAAGCAAAGTTTTGTTCTTACTTTCAACACTCCGTTTAATCTTAATGTAAATGTTAAATGACACTTTAAAGGGTAATTTACCGTGAATTGATTATTTAATAATCAATTTACAGTACACTTGTGATAATGAGGGTACCAGAACGTTGCTTAAAGCCTATTTTATTTTTTTACATGGCTATTTGAATTGAATTTGTATTTCTACTGTGTATCGATTACGGTTCATTCGTTCAGCTTCGTGACAAACTGACCGTCAGACTGACAGTCGGCATGCCACTAAATATTTTGGTCTGAAATGATCTGACAACAACACATTTTAAACGAAAGGTAGATTTAAACATGTTTGTAATATAGAAGTATGATTATGATTACCTTATGAACTCCACATTCGTGTAAATTGCTCACCGTAGAACAGTAAACGTAAAATTGTATTAATTATTCTAATTCTCCTAACGTTAGGGGCCTCTAATACGAGTAATACACTCCCGGAACATAATCACCATACTTAGCAAACAAGATTTATCGCGGATGATGTTATTAAATAAATGAGATGAAAAAGTAAAAGAATTATTATTAATTTCTGCGAGTATTTTGACTTATCATTGTTGCTTTACTCCCGTCGGCCTTCTTTGTATGTCCTATAAGTAGTTTCCATATAGTAATATACATATAGTAACATTCTATTATTTAAACTATCTGCCTCACATCTAAGTTATCTAACCATAGAGGGAAAGTTTGACCATCGATCACCAGGCCACGCTAGCTCATTAAGAGCCAAAACTTTTTATTTTTATTAAATCCAGCTTTCTTAAGATGCTTGAGGGTGTTAGTGGCGTGTAGAATCATTTTAAAAGAACATAAAATTTGATCGAACCTGCACCTCCTCTATTTAAATTCATACATAAAACCGCAAAGCCACCACAACAAGTAAGCTATAATCTAGCTAGGACTGTGTAACCTTAATCTATACTAATATATAAAGCTGAAGAGTTTGTTTGTTTGTTTGAACGCGCTAATCTCAGGAACTACTGGTCCAAATTGAAAAAATATTTTTGTGTTGAATAGACTATTCACCGAGGAAGGCTTTAGGCTATAAACCATCACGCTGCGACTAATAGGAGCGAAGATACAATGGAAAATGTGAAAAAAACAGGGCATCTATAAATGATAACTTATATATTCTACCCACAGCTAGTTTTGGATAAAATCTTTCTTTCTCTCCCTTCTATTTTTATATTTTTTCACATAATAATATTACTGAAAAACTGAAGGTATTTACCACTATTATTTTCTGAAACCACTCACCTAATTACTGGTAGTACAATAGAGAAATAATTGAGCTAAAAGCGTTAATTACTTCCGACCACTAATAGCAATTAACACTTAGAATCCAATGATGGGTACTATTGGATCCACTTTCCAACGTAGTAATTAAGCCTCCTTGAATAGACAATGCATTTTAAACCGACCTCAAAACTAGAAAGTTCTCTAAGTTAATAGTAAGTATATTTTTAAAATAATCTTAAAAATAGTATATCTCGGTTCTAAAACAAACCTTTATGTTAAAGTATAAGGTTTACAGTTTTAGATGCCTCTATGTTAAAAGAATACCTCCTCGCAAGAATACCAGTGTAAGCACGTCTTTGAGAATATTTCAGACTTAATACGAGTCGCGCGCAATTTTACGAAAGTGTTCAGGTAGGATAGTTTAAAGTATGTGTACATACAATGTAACTTTTAATACGTACATACAAACGATTATTGCTTGTTTCTGTCATAATATTGTGTTTTTATAGCGCTCTTTGTTTATAATCACTAATTTCGGAACACGAGCCAAAACGTTTGAATATCAGGTTTAAAATCGACTGCAATGCCTATTTGATCCTGTCATCTTGATTGGTAGGTAGTTAGGCTGTGTTTACCAGCAATATTTTAGAAGTTGAAATAAAATAGTCTAGCAAAATAAAACTCAAAAATTAAATACATACATTTCGTACAGACAGAAAACTTTAATAAATACATGATACATAATTATTATACCCATATACTGCTAGAGTGAACTATTTTCTTTAATAATAATACTTTCAAAATATAGCGATCATAGCCAAGGGCAATACCTAATGGTGTCCGTGGTCCATGTGACATGAAGATTACATCAGACAGTTTCAAATAGAAATCACTCGAACATTTAGAGCAATCGAAGTCACCTAATGACCTGACTAATTGTAAAAAATGCACTTAGCTATAGGAGCTCATATCGTGTGTATAAAGTGCAATAGAGGCGAAAAGTCTGAGGTAATTTGCTCGGGGTAGCTTTCTGTTCCGTAAACATACGAGGTACGACTACCAAGCAGGTAAATATAGCATAACTCATGTAAATGTCAACCCTTTTCTTTGCTATAAGCGGGAAAAAAATATAGCGACACAACGTCACATTCACAACTATATTACAATTTATATCGGAATCTAAATCTAGTCTAACACCCAAGCGAAAACTTGTCTGAAATATAGCTAGCCTGGGCACAGTTTATGCGAGCAGTACTATAAATAAGTTTGGGAGAAAATATTGTACCTTTTTTAGTGTTTACTGAAATAAAATTATCATAAACTACAGGTACTTAGGAACTTTTATTTGAGTTTATGAAATGCGATGAGAAGGCCTAGGCATAATATCACAATATTCGCATAAAAATGTGTAAACCTCAGTTGTATTTCAACAAGTTCAATATTAACGAGTGTCGTAGTGATTCCATCAGTAAAAACTGCATGAGAGATTTAATTTATCCACAGCCTTTGGTCGTTATTATTTCATAAGCTATGCGTCCATGTTTCGTATGCATCTTTCTCTTTATTCATCAGCTATACGTGTGAATAATAATCTATGAAATCAGCAGAAGTCAAATCCCTGCGCTTGTGTACTTCATGCAATCTAATTTATTCCAACCTATATAATCTAATACCTCTTTGGCGCTGTAATGAGAGACTCTGATATAAATTTTATATTTCGGCAGTGTTATAGGCCAAGTTGCTGGATTAGAGAGGCACTTAGAAATCCCTGGAAAGTTCCAACGTGAAAATACGAAGTTAGTATTGCTCGTTACCGAGAGGTGGGATAATCTCAAGTCTAGGAAAAGAATTATCTAGTTTTGCAAAGCTTTTATTTGTCTACTACTAATTGCAAGAAAGGGAGCAGGTTTAAGTTGTTGAATAAATTCGTTTTGGGGTGTCTGGGATTGTTTTATATAATTAGCTAAATACCTTCTGATTTGAAAACTCAGATTTTATCTTTACTTGATAAAATATTTTCAATAATATTTTCAAGAACAAACACATACAACCGACAAAAAAGAAATACAAAGCTAAACTTGTCAATATTTTTATGGAGCCAAATTACAGCTATTACACGTTAAATGAAAATAAACCAATAAAATCGGTGACTGCCATGTGAAGTACTAAGGTAAAAAAATGCGAATAATTCTCCTCCGAGATACGAGAACCTCCTTTTTGAAGTTTGTTAAAAATGAATGAACAAGGTTTATGTTTTGTTAGTATTGCTTTAAATACTCCTACATATAATGGTACTGTAACACAGCCAAAAAGTTATCGTTTCGCCCAACCCGTTTTAGGAGAAGCGGGGCAAAGTCTGAAAACCTATAAGTTCTAATTATCAAGACTGTCGACCTACTCTCAACTTACTCTTGTTTCCATCTTGTTTCCTACACACGGCGACGTTTAACAAACTTGGCATCATTAATAGGTACTGCCTGTGCCAATTACGCCGATTTAGAACCATTACTTATTCACTTTGAAGGAAACTTGTCGCTTTTCAAATAGTGATGTTGACCTGTGGGAATTGTTCTTGGGTTAGATTATGTGAAGTGAGACCGAAAGCTTGTCTGTGTTATTAATCTGCAATATCGTTTATTGATATTTTATCTTGCTTTGTCGTGTTTTCGGAATCTAAAAGTATTAAATCTAATGTTTATTCAACAAAACGTTTCGATATTTATCATTTTTTGGGAACTTTTTTAAATTCAATTCTACGGTTGGAAAAATATTGACATGTTTTTTTTGCGTTTTAAAATATTAAAAGTCATTACAGCTACAAGCTTGACAGCTTTCAAGGTCTTGCTGCTACATATAACATACATTAAAGTTGTTTACATACAGACAAACGCAAAACTCATGCCATTAAAAATCATAAAGGTAAACGATTAAACTCTCACCTTCGAACAACTCAAGAATTAAAGATTAAAGGTCTAAAGTAATTTAAACAACTGTTGTATGTAATTAAATATAATTATTAATTTTATATTACAATCTGACATGAACAATTGAACATATAATAGTTAGAACAACAATACATAAAGATAAACAGAATAATTACAATTGGATTATACATAATTGTTTACATACTGAATTTATTATTTAAATGACGACAACATGGTTTACACGTATAATGTTCAACTTGTTATTTCTATGCATTCTTTAGTTTATTTCTCAATTCAAATGAATCTAACTGTTTTTAACGTCAAAAGTTTCCAAAAGTTTTTTAGAGAATTTTGCAGTCAGTTCAGCTCTTATAAAGTGTGTTCTATACACTGGAATTGAGATCAAGTTGGTAGTTACTTTGGATCCGGTAACCAGATCCAATTTGTGCAATGCCACGAGTTCTAACTGCGCTCTATCGACAGGTAACGACGCTGATAAGACTGATCGCTATTTGAACTTGGTTTGGTTCGATAGATCCATTCAAGATCGAATCCAGAACCAAACTCTATCAGAATCAACTCCCTTTCTAAAAACTAAGATAATAAGAAATGGTCTTACCATTCTTAATTTTCATCGGGTAATCAATATTTCTGGGTCCCGTGGGCTGAGATGATAATGATGAATAATCAATATTTTTTTCAAAAAACTTCACCTTTTAATTAGAAATGATCGTTTGATTTAAGAAAACAAAAAAAAAACATTTTTATTTAGGAATCTTAAAAATAACAGACCTGCAAGCCAAGTGGCATTTCGGCAACCTTCAGCATTGACAGAAAGTTCTCAATGATACTTGAATAATCGAACCGAAATAGAAAAGTCAGTTTCCATCCATTTTCCGAGCCTTTTCTATCACTCGCTAGGGTAAAGTTCTGTTAAAATACGTTTGAAACCTAATGTTTGTAAACACGTTGTAATTAATCGTTTAAATAATTTTAGTGCCGAGTCAGGCTCTATGTTAGTTAGCTAAACCAATATGAGCATGTGAAACTAACTTGGTGTGTAAGTAATTTAATCAAACTGCGAACGGTACTCAGTAGTTTCTTCAAATGAATACTTATTAAGTATGTATGAATTCTAGTGGAAAGAGGTGAGTCGTGGGCGTTCAACTACACCCACTTAGGTATACTTGAAGGTATTTATGTAACCAGATGAAATGAAATAAAATCATTTATATCTTAAGTAGGATATATCATCACTTTGCATCGTCTTTTCAGAGACCGCGAAGTCCACATTTCCCATCTAACAACCCTGAAATGAAATGTCGAAAGCGACTCTGGAGTCGCTGTCTCTTTAAAAGTTCAAACAATTTTAAAATGCGAGAGTCAGTATATGAACTAATGCAGAAAGTACCAGATCCGATAATTTTGTATATAAGATTTAAAAGCAACTATAATCATTATTGTAACGTTTTGAAGTGCCTGGAAAAGTTCCTACTTGAAATAGAAACTTTTGATTTTGATTTTGAAAGCATTGTCTGCTTGATCTTTGGAAAGAGAAGATGATTTATTTTTTTAGAGAGCTGAGAATCTCTCCAAATACCATATACGGACTGAAAGAGTTTTTTCTTTGTTGTAGGTATTCTTTTTTTTATCTGGTGCTCATTTATTCGCATTTTCACTAGAGGAAATGTTACACCTACCGATGCGGTTGAGAACGTTTATCCCTGCGCTGTGTAGTTGGAATTTTTACGGTTTGCAACCCCACCTTCTCAATTTTAGGTATTACCAGAATGCGGGTAAAGCGTGTACTGACTGCATTTTTAAGTAATTCTTTTTTCAAAGTACGCACTGAATAAGTAAAGGAATGTGACAAAAATACAAAGAAATATTTTTTAATATGATAATTATTCTTACAAAGGTCCAGTTCAAATAATTTGTAACAAAAACATTAGCACTGTAATTTAAAGCATTGAATCAAATACAGACTTAAGTGATTAAAACTAAATGTTGACCCGAGCTGAATGTAATTGTTTGTGCCTACGCAAATTATTTCGATTAAAAACATGAAATGTATAATTTATGGAATTGTTAAGACGAAATTGAAAATTTTCAATTGTTTTTGCCATTTATTTGATGGACAAAAAATTATTCGATGAATTTGTGAGGTGCGTTAATTTTAAAACCCATTTAAAGGGTAAATAATGTTATTCATTTAAAAGTTATTTTTTGAGATCCATTTGAAATAAACAATTTTGCTTGTATTTGTTGTTTGTTGACGTTGTCAGTTAAAACTATAAGTACATGTATATACTTAAAATTCTAAGTTGTAGCACTTTTATTAACGTTAGAATTTTAAGCAAGTTCCATTCTTTTGTGATACGCAATTACGCACATGAATTTGAAAAGAAATGGTGTGTTCCAGGATTGGAAATTACGAACTTTGACTGCAGTCCAACAGACATACCTCTAAGCTATAATAGCGCACACAAAAACCATTTTGTACACTCAACTATCTGAATGTTTATTTGCAAAACCGTTTGTGGCATAACAAAACTGTTATAGTCCGGCTATAACCGTAAAATAAACTACACTTAGACAAACTTCTTAAGAACTGCTCTCGTTTTACTTAGCTGCTATGAACAGCACGTAGATGCTATTCATTTATTACATTTGTAGTCTCGAAATGTTTAAAATGCCTCCGAATTGTAGAAATTTTAAGGAATAAAAAGCAGTGTCTCTTGATAAGGAATTTACTCATAAAATAAATTAGTGGGGAAACATGGGAATTAAATGTTTAATGATCTCGATTTATTAGTTTTATACTGTTTATGAATTTTGAAATTGAGTAAAAAATGATGGATGGAGTAACCTATTTCTCTAATTCGATTGTAAAAACTTTTATAAAATCTTGGAAAATTCTCTGATTGATGACCTTAGCAATTGAACGATTCCGTTATCTGCAACTGTCATTGAGTAGGATTTTAAAGCATTTAGATTCTACCTGTACATGACAAGTGTATTTAAATATACCTGCACAATAATAGCCTTGTTATTTTTTTTGTAACTTTTATTTGTTATCCAGTTTGCATTTCTGTAATTAGCTATAAAGTACTATAAACAACGTATTACTTTTAAACTCTAAACTTTAAAAGTAATAACTAAACTTGTATCAAACGTCGTGATAAAGTTGTTACATCTTGTAAACCTTGATTATATCTAAGTTATACCAGAGAAAAGCAATTAGGTACCAACTTCGAAACACATTCGTAAACTAGGTTGAGCGCGAAGCAGAGGTAAAATGAAAATACTCGTGAATACATTCCTGCTTCTATTCTATTCCTACCTATTTCATTTTCAAGTAGCCACAAACACTAATATCACCGCAAGCTACCCAGCTAAACGTATTTCAAAGCATTTTCGAATTTAAATCCTAAACGCCTGGGTGCAATTTCCTATGAACGTGATATCAATTCCTTTCACAGTGTAAATGGTACATTATAATATTTAAGTCCCAGACTTTAGGTCAGAACCCTATTTAAAAATGATATGTAAAACATTATGTTAGGATAATGTAATGTTTATTATTTGAACTGGACCTTTTAGAATTAAATTTATTAAAAATGAAGTAAATAGAGGTAAATACAAATGAATAGTAATACTTGATATCGTTTGAACACCATATATTGAAGGAAATCCTTATAACATTTAGTATTCTATCTACCTAGTATGTCGAACATAATATTTCGTAGTTACAAAGTATAAACATCTAAGTATAATATTTGTTACAGCACTTGTCACATTGTTGTGAGCCTAAAAGTTTGTGAACAACTCTGAGAGAACATGTTTCGTAAGACATGTGTACTTCACTACTTAAAAGTTTCTTTTGTGATCTACATGAGGGGATAAGTGTGTGTCAAAATATAAGTAACAGTTGAATTACTAAACAATAATTAGCAATGTTTTCAAACGATGGCTGTTGGTCCCGACCGATGAACTTTGACCTCTGTCGGTCGTTAAGTCATGGGATACGTGTTACCAATTAAAATGGCTTCTGGAGATCCGATAAACCAGCCCGGAGAAAAATCTGCTAATTTTGGTAAGACTTAGACCACCTTAACGTACTTTGGGATAAAGACATATATTGATGAACAAAACATAACATATGGGCGTTTTAAACCTACTTTTTGGTCTGAAAACTACTTAACTTTCTGGTCGAAATTACTGGCTTTCCATATACATAGAGAAATAGACTCTGATATCTAAATATACATACAAGAATAAGAATACCTAATATTGAATTTTCTTTCGTAAATTTGGCCAAAATAATTACAATGAATAGAGTAGACCGGATTAGTTTAATGTTCGTATGACTCTATATCTCACTGGCCGTCTCCCGCGAAGTATAGAGGCAATAAAACGAGGATCTCGTGTATAAACGACCGACGACTGGCCTGTTGGTCTAGTAGTCAGTGGCCCTGACTGCTATACCGGAGGTCGTGGGTTCGATTCCCACCCAGAACAAATGTTTGTGTGATCAGCATGATCATTTGTTCTGTGTTCATACGTATGTATTTAGAAATATATAAGTATATTTATCAGTTGTCTAGTACTCATGACACAAGCTCTGCTTAATTTGAGACTAGATGGCGTTGTGTGAATGTTGTAAAAAAAAATGTGCTGATGGAAGGTCTTAATATGTTAGACTTGCTAAGTAGTAAGTAGTTCGTATGAACTGCCGTTACAGGTACAGCTGACGAATAAGGATAGTCAATTTAATTCTTCATTTCGTCTTCTTCAATTTCAGGACTAATAAATATTTTTTAGAATTAACACAGTATACAATCATTGACATGATTTAGTGAGGGGCAGTCAAAAATAAAAGCTGCGGTTTTCGTATTACTATCTGAAGTTCTTTTTTCAATAAGAATAAATATGTTTTCCCAGTGTTAACTATTTTTTTTCAAAAGCCTCGTTAACTGAATTTCTTTCTTATTTATTTGTTTCTTTAAATACTGTCTGCAGCAAAAAGTCCAAATTTCGTTGAACTAAGTAATGAAGGTAGGAACAGTGTTGCCAGCCTAGTATTGGATATAGGATGCCTTCGTCCCGGAAAATTAAAAACTTTTATGCGGGCCGACCTGCCACGGTTGCTTATTTAAATATGTTTAGGACAGCTAAGTAACGTTTGTGTTATTTTACTCCGAGGGATTTTCTTTTCACGAAATAATGTAAATATTTGGCGATGTCAAGAAAAATGTGCAGAAGATAGAGAGGGACACTAAAATAATGTGTCCAAACTTTATAAGAATCTTTTACTGAATAATGCAAATTAAATAGTTGAGTAATCTTTACTATCTATCTATACTATAATATATAAAGCTGAAGAGTTTGTTTGTTTGTTTGAACGCGCTAATCTCAGAAACTACTGGTCCAAATTGAAAAATTCTTTTTGTGTTAAATAGATCATTCATCGAGGAAGGCTTTAGGCTATAAACCATCACGCTGCGACTAATAGGAGCGAAGATATAATGGAAAATGTGAAAGAAACAGGGCAGGTATAAATCATAACTTATATCTTCTAACCACGGGGACGAAGTCGCGGGCAACAGTTAGTCTTTTATATTTCTGGTTGGTTCTTACTTAAGAATAAGGAAGGTAAAGCATATAGGCATAGAGCCATCGGCAAGTCTGTGTGTGGCATGAATTTATTCAGAAAATCCCTTCCTACCAAGATATTAAATGAGCTGTCAAAGCGTTACTACCGTCGTTGACTTCCAACCTTAAAAGGACAACCGATAAGGTCAGTTTTCACAAATCAAATATTAATTAGGGTCTGTCTAGCCGGCCCCAATCAGCTTCGAAACCCCTCTGACGTTTAAACCTACTTTGGTTTCAAGTTTAACCAATTCAACACAAACAAATTCATTTCAACGATTATAGTTTTGATTTACAATGACTTTGAAACGGCAATTTCGAATTTCAAATAGAACTATTTTCATTAAACCGGTCTACTCTATCGAAACACTTCTAGAATAACAATGGATGTATTATTTACACGACTTTTCTTATTAAGATTTACGAGAACAACGTGGGAACGATATTTTGATGTACTTTGAACAGTCGATAAAATTTAAATCTAATTTCATAGTCTATTTAGCGTAGTTCAATTAAAACGATTTGATTTTGGACCCATCTTCACCCCTTTTATGTACAAGGATATAAATAATTGATTGATCAGTGAAAGAGCAAAGAAACAACGACTTTTTCAATTAGGTACTATTATTTACAGAACAAACATTAGGTGGGCCCAAAGTCAAAGTCCATTACGTAACATGTAGTCCACATTAAGGTGTAAATAACTATTATTTGATACAATCTTGTAAAAATATATAATTACGTAGATGGATACATTCATTCGCCGTCGCATGTGATCAGCAAATATTGGTAAATCAACGAGTTTTATGATAATGTGTATTTGGCCATGGGTCGCTCTATTCCAACTAGTCCTGCTATAAGGCGGAACTTTTAACAATTTATCTCAACTTTATTAAATTTGTTACGTATAAAAATGTTTAGATATGTTAAATATTTACATCGAGTTTTATAACAAAACTTTATTTACATTCTCTTATTTTTTAAGTTTTATTAATACTTTAATTTATACATTTTTGATATTCAAATCTTTATGCGACTAGAATGTTATTTTACGTAGCTTATAAGATACTCGTATCGTGTAATATTTGTAGTTGTTATTTTAATATTGTCAGCTATCACGCCCCTAGTATTACCTCTATGATGACAAGTGTGCAGCCTACCTCTGCTGCTGGCGATAGCGGGGTAAGCCTAAGTATTATTGAACATAAATATTGGATTCCAAAACCCGAGCTCAAGATATTAATATGATGACATATACCTTGACTTAAGAATCGTTTAAGTATGATCATTTCTCCTGAAGTGACGGGCTGCTGTTATAGGTGTAAATTCAGTATTCACATCCATTTTAATACAAGAGAAACATTGCATTTATCTGATAATTTCTTTACATCTTATGCTACACTTTGCTACTTTAACCGGGTTCAAAAATATACTTATGACATGAAAAAAAAAGACATGACTGAATAAAAAAAAATGGTTTTGGGAGTAACAAAAATGGGATAGAAACATGCGTATATAATTCTTAAAATCTAATCATTTTTAAACTGGTCGCAAGTAGTGTTGAAGTAAGTACTCCACAATTATCTAATACATTATTGCAACGACGTTAAGAAAATACAACAGCAAGTCATCAAGTATTCAATTAAAAGAATATCATACGAACGTTGGTTCTCGACTCACTTACAAGCACTAGTTAATCTAACAACAAACACGCTTTAAGCTCGTGAGATCACCATGTTTACATCACACACACTCGCACTCCAATTTGTTTGTGTTGCCAGTCGGCGAAATTCACTAAGAAGTTCTTAACGAGTCTTATTTCTATCACTAGTTAGTGTTCGGATGCTCTCTCTCTGTCTCTTAGTCGTACAAATCACGCCTAGATATGGTAGAGACAGTGTAGAAGCCGCTGCTATCCGTCACTTCGTCGGTGCTCTCCGTTAATCAGGAAATATCGATATTTTCCACCTTATACAGGAAGCGCCGCCGACGCATGTCTCATGACTCTCCGTTGGGGGCTATGGTGACAGTGCTGCAGTTGGCGCGGGTCGAGCGAGTCGAGCTCCTGCGCAGCCCCACACCACCCACTGGGTTCAATAAAATTAGGTTCTCACTTTTCCTTTTCCCATGGCAGTTACAGAAAAGTAACTCTTTCATGCCTTTCCTGAAATTCTTAGATAAGAAAGCGTACAGAAGTGGATTTATGCCTGAGTTGAAGTAAGTGATGAGGAAAGTGAGCGGTGTGAGGAGCGTGCTGAAATCACTGGAGCCTTCGTAGCCGCTGGACCAGTACTGCCACATTTTGCGTGCGTGGAATGGCAAGTTGCATATGGCGAAGGTGAGGACTACGACGATGAGCATGCGCACGACGCCGCGGCGCGCGCGCAGCACGTTGCGGGAGAGGTGGCTCAGGTGGTGGCAGTTGCGTGTCTCGTGGCTGCGAGCCTTCGGCGTGCTGGACTTGCCCACGCTGCTCATCGTCACCACTTTCTGCGTGAGAAAAAAATGGTTAAGTTAGATCATTATTTAAAGCAAAATTAAAAAGAGTAAAATAATAATATTTACTGGTATTAAAGTACATTATTACTGTATTTTACTGGGCTGATATTTTTTTAACTTTTTTCATTTCTCATTTGTTAACTCATGTCACAAAATATCAACGTGTGTGCTAAAAATTGATTAAACATCAATATTTTACCATAAAAATCGAATCAAGTCAACTGATCTTTCGATTTTCCGGCTCATACTAAATATTCAACGAGTAGAAATGGTGCAATACCTGCCTCTAGAATTCAGTTTAATATTTATGAATCGTCAAACCGCTTTCCACATATATCACAGTTTGTTCTGTTTGTGCGACGCCGAGCTTAAAGTAGCATCTTTTCATTGACTGAGAGGAAAATGTTTGCGGAGTTAGAAGTTTACAGTCTCGCCACGGGAAGTTCGCCTTAGCCGACAGTACTTTAGGAACGAGATACAACGAGACTAACACATATTCGAACAATGCAGGCTTTTCTTTCAATAAAGAGAGTAAAATGGGCACTATCGCAGGCTTTTGGAGAAAGTACTACTACAATAGTGAATTGTCGAATAAAAAGCAAGTAGACTTGTAGAATAGCGCGGTACCTCGAGTGTTACCGCTTCCCAAAAGAACATTAACGTGTTATATGAAGCCGAGCGCCGCCGGCGTCACAATCCGACCAGCTTATATCCGCCAGACAGTTACATAACCGTTCCAGCTGTTTGTAGCCTCGAAAACAAACTTTATACCTACCTGCCAAATCAATCTGAACTTGATCCGTTCTATCCACTGACAAAGAATTTAAGATCAAAGAACTTCCTTAAGTTAAGAAAAGGTACTAATATAAAGCTTCCTTTTGTTGTTAAGTTGTGCCTTCTCGATAAGGGGGTGTGGCAAATTGATATCCAACGTGCGATTCTTATTTGTTACGCGAAGCTAATGATTGGTTTCGGTACGAACAATATTTAAAATTGGAACGTCATATTACCATATTATGTAAACAACGTTATTGTAGCAATTGATTTTAGAATCTGAAAATGAACTCATGTTCATGTGTTTCAATCAATGAGACAAACGCTTGAGTAAACATTTTAATGATGTTGCTATTGCAGCGAGCCGCATAAATAGCGAATTGATCGTATCACTGTATGCAAACGAGGCTGATAGTGGAACCAGTGTCGTTCCAAAGCCTGTTTAGCATCCAGCCACTGAAATATTTGGCAGATACTATGTACAGGTTTGCGGGTGTTTTAACGAGATCGCTAAAACAATGCTTACAAAGCCAGAAACATGTTGCTAAATTAAATCCTTTGTAACGTGGGAATATAAACTCTAAGTGCTCACACTCCACGGGCATGAATAATTCAATGCTTAATATGATAATGTAAGAACAGCGCTATTTATTAGCCTGCTTTATTAAAATTCGTTGTGGGTTTAAACTGCTAGTTTGTGACACCACAACTGACGTTGAAACGGAAACCGTTTTGAATATGTAGCCCGCATAATGGAACTTCACACAAGCGTGAAAAAAGACGGAAATGCAACGTGACTAAAGAAGGTCACGACTGTTTCCAAGCCTGGAAGGGTTGGAAACACTCGCGACCCCACGTTAGAAAATTGTTTGAAAAAAAAGAACGCTTGGTAGACTCGCCTTTTTGCATAAATATATTTTTAGACTTGAGTAAGTGTGCTCTACGTGTTTCATACTAGTATATGTATATACCTTGTCATCGGTAGTGCCAACGAAGGTTTGTTGCGGCTCGTAGGCAGCAGGGCCTGGCTTCTCTCCACGCTGGTACTGCGTCGCACAGCACTGCACACGCTCCAGATGCTGGAGCGCATGGGAACTCTGCCACAGACCCACTGCGATCCTAGTGTATAGTACCTGACAAAACAGAAAAAGCTATATAATATTTAGCAGATACCTTATCAGTAGCGACGTCAAAACGCAGATGATTTAGGTTGAGTCAGTGAGCCTGATACTACGCGGGAGCAAGTGTCTATGAGGATTCCCTCGCTACACAAAAGAATATTAAAGTCTTTCTAAGTTTATCCCTTAAACCGTTAATCTACGGTCCTGAGGAACCACAAACACTCATGGTATTTTTTGTTGGATGAAAAGCTGACAGAAAATCGAGATTTTTAAAAACGTTTTTAAAATTATGTCTTATAAATTTAATGTTTATTTTAAGGGTCGACGTGCAAAAAAACTGATTTCCAGAAAACATTGTGCCGGGCAAAATGCGCCTATCAAACGTTATGAAAAGTTGAAAACTTATCACGTCATTTTCAAACTACATTCAACATTTTTTTTATAGAAATCAAAAATTATTCATGATTCGTAAAGCGTCAAAAATACATCTGTGTTCCCATGTCATGTCTATGTTAATTGTACAGGACCACATTCAACATTTTAAAATTTGTATATATTTGCGAATATGACCCTTGTCATGTTGGGGTTAAACATTTCGTCGTCTTTTTGTCAATTATACATTCCGTCATCAAAACTTGACCGCAAAAGGGTTGACCTTGACCGCAAAAGTTAAAAAAGAAGCTTACTTGTCCCTATCGTTATGTTGATATTTTTTCTTTCCTTTTTATATATGGTAAGCCCTTTATTTTGCTTGCTTTGTTTTGCTACGGAGAGTGGTTTTACTTCTGTGTTAGTTTGTATTGTCACATGTGTACAAAACTTTTAATCCAATAGAAACCTAGTTCGATTTTGCTGCATGGTTTCCTCTAAGACTTTCTAACAGTGCTAGTAGTATAATGGGAAGACACGAAGGATTCCGCGTAAATAGGTAAAGAGAAATATGTTTTTCTTTAAAAGTATGCTTTGCAAAAATTGATATCCCGCCATATTCGTTACCGTTCGTGTACCAGCGGGTGCTTAATCTCGCATTTTTATATCTTTGTTTTCAAAGCGTCAACAGACATACACTATCAGTAAAAAATTCAGCCTAGTAACAGACGGACAAAAAGAGGGTTTAGATTAAACCCTTTTGTAAGGAACTCAAAAAGAAAGGTTTGTTAAAATATACTCCAGCAACAAACAAAAACATTCATAATTGAAGTTAATAGGAAAGTTAATTGCCTTCTCCTTTCCTACCCCGCAAAGAAAGCTCATAAATAAAACATAAGAAGTCGGAAAACAGTCCGATATCGGCTCTATTTTCAAAAACAGATGCCATCAATTTATTCCTTTACGGTTCAAAGCAATTACTATAAATACATGTTATGAAGGGTTACCCAAATCAGACGTAATCGATGTAGCTTTAAGGCCGCAAATATATTTTTCCTGGATAAAAATACACGGAAGATACCACTTTACAGTAAGCCGTAATGTGAATATCGTATATTCCTGAGTCCCGATTCTTGTTACACTTTATGGGGTGCACAATATGTCGCAGTAACTTCAGGCTAAAGCGCTGATACCGGCTGAACACAGACATTCACATAGCAACCATAAATATCAATACAGAAGCTGGAGAGAATATCTCTTTAGTACAATAAATAACAAATTATTTTAGGCATGAAAATTGTAAACATGTAAAATCACAAAATTTTATGCTTGTGTTATCGATAGTTATGAAACGTGAATTCGTGAACGTACCAAAATATTATATTTTATATATAAACTGTGGATAACGTTGTGAGTTACACACTTGTAATATGTATAAATATTTTTCTACTGTGGTGTATATTTTTAGTGTGTAATTGTTTGTTTTCCCTAAGTAATAAATAAATAAATAAACAAAGAAATTTGCTAGTTTAATGTGGAGATAGAAATGTGGCACATTTATTTGTAACCGACTTCAAAAAAGGAGGAGGTTATCAATTCGACTGTATTTTTTTCATGTTTGTGACCTCATAACTTGCGAACCGGTTGAACCGATTTTCATGATTCTTTTTTTGTCTTGTATAAATATTTTAGGGCAAAGTAGAAATTGTTGTCTATACCGACACACGAATATGTTCTTTCACAATAAAAATGTATGTCATGCATGAAAAATTATACCTAATCTAAACATGTTTATTTAAGTGAGGATATCTTTGTTTGGCGTGACTCTCTGTCGTGTCAGTCTATGGCATCATATCTGCAAAACTGATGAAGCGACTTTAATTTAGTTTCTTATTTGCATTAAACAGATGACTTATGTGCGTGTGTTTAACGTGCAGCGGTTCAGCCATTTAAAAGTTGTAGAGATTTAAAGTGGGGAGACCGAATGTCTGCAAATATACTCGAGTGAGGTTTCAAATTATTATTATACTTTTTAAAGGGTAAGTAAGTTTTAGTGTCTGTGTTTTTGTATTTTTTATAAATAGAGATTTTTTCTGCCTTTACCTAATTTAAAAAATGATTGAACTTAAATACATTGTATTTGTTTCTTGAATAACTTAATAATACATAATAGTTTCCCAAGAGGATGGTATCCTCAATCAATATGGGTAGAAATAACTCAATCTGTCCAAGTTAACGAGATTTATTAGTGTGTTTACCTTCAAGCTCAACCACTTACAAACTTTCAGAATGTTACAAAGGCATTGAAACGGGATAACTTCCTTTAATAATACCTCTTATATCAGAAATAATCGATAATATTAACAAATGAAAAGCAGCTGTAGTCAGGCACACTGATTTAGCTTCATACATACAACGTTTAGGCTGCGTTTCCAACAGAGATATTCGAGGATGTATAGCAAGGGATGTGATTGTAAATAAACAATTGAATCGCTTCATTTACCACGCCTCGGTCAGCACGGCTCTTGAAGAAACGGCTCAGCGGATATCCTCCTATAACACATTCCCATCGCAGATTTCTGTTAGTAATGCAGCCTAACGCTGACCACATAGCCCGAATGTACTGAATTGACAGTCAAATTCACGTCATATGTTGAAAACGAATGTCACTGTCCCTCCAAAACTTAGCGATTCTTAAAAAATGTACCTTTACGGTTCCCAATAATTCAGGAAGAAACGGTTCCTAGGTAAATCAAGGTCAATAACCTCGTAAGTCTCTCTCATTTGTTTTAATACGGGCTTGTCATAATTAGGAATTCAGCAGGCATCTTAGCGAAAAACAAGAATATTAAGATTCTAAGTGCGAACAATGCTAATTGCAAGAGTTTTAGTTTTTAAACTTGCTACTTGTTCTTCATAATTCTCCTTGTTTTCATTTAAAATTTCGAGGTTTTTCTTTCGGCTGTTGTACATGTATTTTCCTGGAGTATCAGAGGTATTATAGGTTGGTACGATTGCAATCAGAGTTGAGCCGCCACGAGTTGTGGCCCAAGTCGGCATGAAATCGATGGATTCAACGAAACGGGCGCTATTTTCGCGAACGTCGAACATTCTGTATCTGTTAACCTATTTTATCTGGCTGATGTTCTTTTGTTGTTGCTGTTTCTGTTTTGATAGGTTTTTCAATAGTATGATACTTTAGAATCAATTTGTATTCTTGTTAAACCAAAAATATAATAATTTTTTTAATTTTCACATAGTCAAGGATAATCCGCCTGATCAATTTGATAAAGAAAAAAAAAGTATCTGTTAGTGTTATGAGAGCAGCCTGAATGGATCTTTGTTTATTGTACCTGATACAAACAATGTTAATTAACTCGTTGTTGATGTTAGTGACCTTAGAAAAACAAGCAAAAGAAGAACAAAAGTAAAAGATACAAAATAAACAATTTTACTAAGCAAAGGTTTGTTTTTTAATGTTTTGATTGAACGTTATATTGATGTTGTAAATGAAGGAGATATATTTAATACTCCCACGTATGAACAAAGTAATAAAGCTCTGTAAAATACGATATTACAAGTCAATATTTAAGCAGATTTAAAATAAATAAACTAAAGTTTACTCATATTTAAACTATCGAAATTAATTATTAATTTAGTAGAAAGGTACTTTGCCTCAGTTTTAGAAATAAATAAGACTAAATAAATAGTCTATATAATAGATCTTAAGTGCTATTGTTATTTTTTTTTTCATTCTTATATCTTCTTCTAGCTGTTCCCCGCGACTTCGTCCCCGTGGGTAGTAGATATAAGTTATGATTTATACCCGCCCTGTTTTTTCACATTTTCCATTGTATCTTCGCTCCTATTAGTCGCAGCGTGATGGTTTATAGCCTAAAGCCTTCTTCGATGAATGGTCTTTCAACACAAAAATATTTTTTCAATTTGGACCAGTAGTTCCTGAGATTAGAGCGTTCAAATAAACAAACAAACTCTTCAGTTTTATATGTATATATATTAGTATAGTGTATAGATAGATTTATATCTACTACTTACATGTCACATGCATATATTATGATGTTGCATGGTGCACAAAGTTATTTATTTTTATTTACAGCTAACCTCAACCACTCCGAAAACTGGTTTGAAAATATAGTTATCCAAAATTCGAATGACTAATTGTTCTCAAACTTTCTAACCTACTTGATATTAAGTGCTAACATTTAGCACTTAATATCAAGCAACATTCTTGAATTTAAAAAATTAGGTTATTCTAAAACTCAGTCTCATTTAAATTCATAGTCTTTTAAAATTGTGTCTAGTCTAATTTTAAAAATGTGACTAGACACTTATATAATTAAGTTAGACCAAGCTTTTAAGTTTTCAAAGATAAGATTTTGTATACGAAATTTTAGGGTTTATGACGTACGAGTGACTTGACGCTGGTACTAAGTTAATATCGCTATTAAATTAGTTTCAAATGATGGTTATCTTTATTCATGTTTGCATTGCATTAGGCGCAAGTTATACAAGTGTAATTAAGTTTAATTGGTCGTAAAATCAGGCTTAAGAACTTGAGATCATAAATATAACTCTAAATTATCTGTGGTAGGTTGAAAGAAGATTTCGTGGAGGTGAGATGGTGCTATGTGGAGTATATTGGACGGTTTCGCTTTAAAATTTGCTGTAGTTCTGCTTTAAAGACCAGAGCACAGGTGCATTAAAAATAATGTCAATATGTGGATAAGACTAGAATGAATTAGTTTGATACAAGTGTCCGCCCGTGTACGGCGGACACTTGTATTGCGCACACAACTTGTAGTAATTGTAGTGTGTATTTTGTTTTTTCGAGTAATTTTTTTGACATTCCAAACAATGTTTCTCTCCACGAATCATTATTTGATAATACACGTTACTTAGCAGAGTAAAACCTATTTGGCGAGCCTAACTAGGCTGTGCAACATTCATTGGTTGAGATTACTTTTACCCCACGCTATTCTAGGGAGAATTAGACGGGAGCACTTATATTTCCTTGTGCTGGAAATAAAACTTTGAAAAAGAAAGTATGAATACTATTCTCACGACTCTAAACTTGTATCACACTATCTCAGTTGAAACCTAAAAATACCTATTATTTTTGGATTGTTTAGGTTTCTGTGTGCTACTCTGTCTGGGCCAGACCAATGTCAGGTGTGTGATCAATTGTCAGCAAACATTGAAATAATTCAGGGCACAATAAACGCACCTACTCACCACGTTAGACTCTTTCACTTAGAGAAAGAGTTACTTTTAAACATTATGATCCCACCAAAAACTTTTTCATGTAAAATGTTGCCAAGACGAGCCCATATGACTCGCACTGTCAAAAAGTTATCAGATCTCATGTAGAGCCAACCTTCTAACACTACACGCCCTAACTCTACAAGGCCTAACTTCACAAACTCTACACCTTAGTCAAAATATGTGGCTTGGCCGTTCTTTACTACAAGAACTATTGTATAACACAAAAGTAATGAACAGTGAATTAATTTTTCACCTTACGCCGATGTGAATGTAGCGAAATGGCCGCATTGGCAGATTCGTCTTTAATTGTTACAACTAACTAGTATTCTATCGCATCTTTCATCAAATTAATAATTTATTAAGGGTAAAAACAAAACATAAAGCGCCCACTATGATATGGACCTATCAAAGGTCAGAAAAAAAATAACAAGACAAGATTAAATCGTACTTTTAAGAACGAAAATAAATGTATTTATAGACATCAAGTTTAAATAAAGCCAAAAGGTTTCTAGTGAAGTATTTTTCAACAAAAAAGTTTTTTTGGAAACAAAGTAACGGGGTTACTTTGAATAGATAGCTTACAGTACACTTCCTTTGTAAACCGCTGCCTCGGGAGCCGCGACATGAAATATTTCCACACCGGCCTGATAAGCCCTTGTTGTGTAAATAACAATAAAAACCTCTTTCACGCTTATCCTTTCAATTACGGCTAGGGTTTGACAAACAACATATTTCGTTCTTGCAATTTAACAAGAGGGAAATGTATCCGCACTTTGTACTTTCAAGCATGTTTTTCAGGTGTAATAGTACAAATTGCCTGAGTATTGTTTGATTCTTTGTTTGCGCCATCCCTGAAATTGAATCTTTTGAAAGTGGCTTTGTTTCGAAGATCTTTTATATTGTCACGGTTACGTCTTCATCTGAATATATATTTTTGTTGAGATATTTTAAGAATATTTGAAAGTCTATTAAAATATTATTTCTGAATGTTAAAACGCAAATGCAGAGGACCATTCACGAACATTCGTGGACCAGCCGTATCGAGTGTAACTTAACCTGTGATCTATCATCTTTCGCAGTTGTAGTTTAGTTCGTGACGTTATATATTGTTCTATGAAATTTAAGTACAATTAACTACAAACATGTGAAACTTATATTGCATATTAGCATTAACTAGTCAAGGAAGTACTACCGTGTGAGCGTGAAACTTAAGTTTTCACTTTGTTCAAACACGCGAATGCAGTTCAAAGTTTAATACGCATTTACAAAACTTAACTAATTAACAATTACCGCTAACAAGTTATTATTTATTAAAAATGTACTTATTGGAGTAAATCTTATATTGAATTTTATAATATAACTAGCTGTTGCCCGCGACTGTGTTGGTATATAGCCTAAAATCTTCCTCGATGAATGGTCTATTCAACATAAAAAAATTTTTTCAATTTGAACCAGTACCTAGTTCCTAAAATTGGCGCGTTCAAACAAACAAACTCTTCAGCTTTAGATATTAGTATAGATACACTATGATAAGTGTATTGAAAAACGTCTATAGTATTTTTGCACTGATTTAAATTTGCCTTCACAAAACAATATTACAGTGTCTACCAACGCTACATTACTTCTGTACATGGAATAGAATTTCAAAATTTCCTGGGAAATGGTTACTAGACAGACAATGATTCTAGCTCAGGAAATTAAGGCTATAAATAAATAAAATCCATTACAATTTATGTCAGTAAGCTCACCTTAATAAAAGCAATACAAAAGGGTGGTTGCGTGCGAGACCTACATTCCACATAAGCCATACCCCTATAAATATTCGTCACCACTATATTCAGACAATATTGTAAAATATTCAGAAATGACATCACACGACACTATACATACAGACGATGTATAGTGTCGTGTTGTATGTTTGTTATCTTTTCACGATCAAACGGCCAATTTTAATGTAAGGCACCGAATTAGATTATATCGTTCATGCTGGCAGTACGTTAAATGGGAGTTATACTTTCGCAGGTAAACAACAATGCAGGCGAAACCATGAGGAAAAGCTAGTATGAAATGCATCATGAAAACTCCACTCCAAAATATTTTCATTGTTTGCGGAATGTAATGCAGGTAGCGCATTTAATGTTAATAATTTATTAACACCGTGAATATTTCATGATTCAAATTTGTCAAGTTTCCAGTAGAAGGTAGTGCCATATTACTGAACAAGTATTTTTGTTATATTTTTAAATTGCATGACATGACATTGTTGACATATTAGTTGTAAAATGTACCTGATTCGTCCTCAAAAGTTTTGCTGCCATTAAAGAGGTTTTATTTCACCACAGTTTATTAAAATGACTTCTAAATGTTAAAGAGATATCAAATATCCCTAGCTCAGAACGCCTATAATTTAAGACTAACTTTTCAGTGAATTCTGAGAGACTTCTTGGTCTAAATTACAATTTAGCAAAATGGCTTCGTAGGCAGTACTTTTGGGACCTATAATTACTGGCATTGGGAAAATGAAAGCGTAAAGCCTTGTTCCTTGGGGGAACGCGATAATGTATATGTTTCTTATTTAAATTATCTTCTGGTAAGTCCGACTGATGAATGAACGAATCCCTCCATTCCCTATAGCTTAGAGCTTGATGATGGATGATGTTAAAACTTTTATAAATTAACGTTGTGAGAGGTAATGCTCTTCCCATTTTTCGGATAATAGTTCAGGCTCTTGGATTACATTTAGAACAAATGATACACAAACACAGCCAAGCCAGTTAAAATGTTTTTAAAGAAAGATACCTTATTTGCAAACGCATTAAAAAGTCACTTAAATTACCAAACAAATCAAGAAAACTAAATTCTACTAAGAGGCGTAATTGCGTTCTTTTATAGCAAAAACCTGAAGTAAGAATCCAACTTAGTTATTATCGCTCTATCTTTTGCAAATAAAAGTTAATTACTCGAAAGCACACTTCATAAGACCCCGCCCGCTTGCGTGACAATGCGGAAAACCGCAAGGAATTCTATCCTGTTGATTTAGAAGCGAGATGTGACAGTGCAAACCGGGATCCTAGTTTGTCGAGTTTTATTAACTTTTTCACTGCTCTGCGAATGTCGTTTTGACTTTATGGCTGTACAACAAAGGTGTTTATCGTTACTACGAATTAGTGGGACTTTGTCAAATGGAAAGAATTTGGGACGTAGTCAAAGGGAGCAGAAATTAAATTGAGAACAAAGACGAGATGGAAATTACTGTGATACCCGTTCGGTTCCATTTGTTTGATGTGCACGCTCTAATTATATAGGAACCAACGTGTCTTTTTGAATTTAGAATACATTGAGGCATCGGTCATGATTAAAATTGAACAGGAATGGAATAGTAACTACTTCTGAAAATGAAATTGACAGCATAGTGGTAATTGGTTTTTCCTTTTTTTTAAGTTTAAAATCCTAAAAAAAGACGCTAGACACAGGTAGTTCATAACTAGGATTAACACAAATAATAGATTTTTTGATCTCGTGGGACCATTTTTGATTTGTGCGGGTGAGCCCGCGGGCAACATTTAGTATAAACTAAATATGACCCAATAATCGTGGCGTTCTCCGAAGAATTCTCTTAAATGCTCATGAACTTTGTACTTTTTGGCTTCTGGAGGTCAAGGTGTCGCGTTTACCCACTCGGTGTAAATTGAGGCTTAGAATTTATTTGCTCTAGCATCCTGGCTTTTACTCAAAAAGTATCTCAGCACTTAAAACTTTCTGATGAAAGACATCTTAATCTAACTTTATGGCAAAGGTCAGGAATGTGCCAGGATTTCGTTTTCAAAGTTTTTAAGATGAACGATGAAATATAAAATCAAGAACAATTATTGAAGGACAACAGAACCTTCTCGGATAATAATGATTGTCATATTGTAATATAGTATTTTCGTAAATTCTTTTCTTAATAAATAAGCAAAGACAAAAAAAAAACGTATTTTACGATCAATATTTCACGGAATGGCGTCAATATTAAATAACGAATTTGCTTCATTTCGACGACAGTTTAGCTACGTAGATACCTAATAAGGGATTTCTTGTTTAAAAGTGTATGATTAAAAGAAATACAACTTTAAACTTGACATAATATGCAAGGGGGACTCGCGCCATTGAAGGATCTCTACAACTGAGCTAGCGAAAATCAAATTTGAAAAAAAAATAGGCATACATTTTTTGGCCCCGGCAATTTTAATTGACTTTTTAGTTTTTTTTCATATTGAAGCAACTAAAAAAAAACCAACATGCTTCATGAAATACAGCCTGGTGATAGACTGGTAGAAAGTAGGATGCCTGCTATAGGGTTCCATTTTGACCCTTTCGGTACGGAACTGAATAAATGAAAGAAGAAAACATATTTTTAATGTTGGTCTTCTAAACATCGTCAAAAGTATCTCGATAAAGTGTGGACAAGCAGACAGCAATAATGAAGCAAAAAGTAACTCTGAAGTAATTCGCAACTTTCTGTTTCAGTTTTTATTGGGTATTAAGCTGTTTTATGAATTTTAAGTAAATTCCGCAGAGGCTTTTACTTTCTTTTTCATTTGAAATATTCTTATTTATTATGTTTTCCGACAGAACGTATTAAAATTTTGTCCTCAATTGCTATTAAATTTTATAAACGGCTACGTAAGGAGCGATGTTTAAAGTGACATTTAAATCAATGATTTACTAATTATATTTTTTAAACTATTTTAAACCTAATATGAATACAAAATAAACCAAATACATAATTTACAGAGCGTCAAAAAAGTTTTATCATCATTTGATAATTCCCATTTAGAGACAGGTAACATGTTGTACATAATTTACCTATTTTTGACAAAATAATGGGAACAACAGTTGACCATACAAGTAAACATAAGATATAAGATAACAAATGAAGGGTAAGTTTACGCGCAGATGTTTTCAATAATAATTAATCACACAGGTCCCATAAGGCAGTGAGTTATTGGTTTTACCCGTTCATAGAGTTATATTACAAATCTCATGCAAACTGCAGAAGGGTCTCAACTGGCCTTATACAGGATTACACTTCAAACTTTGCTTGATATTCTCAATGTATTACGTTGCAAATCCACTCGTGACTTGCGTTACTATTTTAAGCTATATTACGCATTATAACAATAAGAAGGTTTTATTTAGTTTCATCTTTCCCCTTGTATGTCTGTCTGTTGGATGGTAATCAAATCTTGCTAGTCGAATTTGATCAACTTTGCGGTTTTCGATTGACTAGGCCAGGACAATGCAATGCTATGACAACATAGCTTAGCTGATCTGATGCTGCAGCTGGATGGTAGCCATAGGAACTCCGCTAAAAATGCCATCGGGCTTAGATTCATTTCAATTATCTTTCTCTTTTGAGTCTTAGTAATGACTTCAACAACTAGCCATACATCTGATAACATATACAAAAACGAAAGCCAAACAATACATCCCTATGTTGCACACAAAACTAGACAGTATAAATCTAGGCAATCAATAATGAACTAAATATTCTGAAACGAAAACGTAATGAGGATCGCTGAGTGAGGTTCACTTTACCTTGCTACAACATTGTGACAGACCAAGGTTTCGCTAGACGAGTTTAATTTATTGCCTTACATTTAAGTGATATTTAACATTGCGAAATTCCATTTTTGCTTCAAACGTGCCATATGTCACCACTTTGTGCAAAGCAGCTATTTCAAACAAGTATTCATGAAAGGAATATTTTAGGTTATGACGATTTTTAATAATATGTACGAGTCATGAATGTTCATTTCCGTAACTAACACATGATCACTTTGTTAAAATATTGCCTAAGACAATCAATATTATCATGAAAATATAACTATATATTTTTATCAATAGGTTACCTATCGATAGATAACTAGCTTTTTTACATTAATTACCACCATTTGTATAAATTAAAAAGTTCAATTTAAATTTCTAATTAAATCTGTGCCGAAGCTGCGTTTAATTTTCATTTGTTTTAATTAACGATAAGCAAGCTATTATGAAGTCCAGATATCCTTTCTGTTTTCTGTTTATTTGAGAACGAAATGAAAATCGTTCCACGTCACACTTTTAGAAGTATGACATTGGCATTTGTGGAAACGAGAAGGTGCTCCTCGCTGTGTATAGCACCATCTCTCTTTAGTAGAGCACAGCCGTGCTTTTCAAGTACCAGGTTAAAAGTTTCGTATTATAGTAGTATACTTTATATTCGGTTACTTTTATGTCGTGTAATGAAAATTAGCCTGTCTAGAAAGGCGGCCATAAGAACACAAAGAACATATTCGCTTGGCCGGGTATCACGTGTGATCTTGATTAGACCCCGCCGCGGTGCATTAACATGATTAAACCATTGTTGAACAACATTTGCGTCTCGCTGTAATTACCTTAGTAATCTGCCTACTGTGAACTGGGCACAAGTCGTGTTGTGAACAAACAGTGACACACCCTTGGAAAATAATTGAACTGAAAAATAGTAGAAAAAATGCCACGCGAACCCGAAATGCTTGTTCTAAGTCTAGGTATCTTTTTGCATGTACATTTTATATTTCATAAGCCCCTGCAACACAACGATTGATTTTCTTAGCGTGAGAGTAATTTTTTTAGAAGAAATAAAGATTCGGATTAAGATATGGGAATAATAACCATCGACTTTCGTTACAAGTCTACAAAAGAACGAGAAAAATCACCTAGACAAAAAGCTTTATGATAACTTGCGCAACAATGTATTAAAGAATGTTCTGGCGTAAGTAAAATAATAAAATACACACCTACAATTCTTTTCATTTCCTTACATAATCTTTCTTCTTATTTATAAACCAGTAACTAGCAATACATACTACTTGCCACTAGCACAGTAAAACATACATAACGCATATAATGTTTAGAAACATGATAACAAAGGCTTTAAGGATACTTCACTAACAGTCTAACACAATAGTACTTGCCAAACAAATAAGTGGAAAGTACAATTGTCGGGTTACAAAAGGATAAGGGCTGCACGTAAATACGCGGTGGCTGTTTAACATGCAGACTGTGTTATTTGTAACAAGGACTTTAAATTATATTCATCTACATATTTTAAAAACAAATTATACAATGCTTAGGTACGTATAATGTGAATGTTTTTTTTCTCGAAGACTATAAAAGAGAATTTAAAACTGGTTAAGTACGAGTCACAATCACACAGTCACAGACACTGGGGGTTCCGTGAAATATACTTAACAAAAATAAATCGGTTGAGTGACAAATAAAATTGTGGGTTCAAGTTCATTACTCAATCAACAAAGTATGATCGTCAAAAACATTGCGTAACCACGATCCCTGCTTTTGTATTTTTGTTATAGCGGTAATAAATGATCATTAGATTTAAAACATCCTAAAAGCAACCACCAACCACTAGCTCACGGTTTAAACCTATGATTTCAGCTAAGATGAAGAATAATAAAGCTTCTCTACGATAATAAATTTCTAGTAAAAAAATCTTCGAATATAGAAAATCCAAAACACGAAATCTGCGCCGATTGATTTTTTTGGACTAATGTCAATTGAAAGTGACTAGTATTCGATATCAGTCTTTGACTGTCTTTGTAATATAGATCACGTTTTATACCCTTTGATTTTCCTATTTTAACATTCTAGTGGTGTAGGTACTAAAAGTATTTCTATTCTATTCAAACCTTTGTCTAAACTGAAGCTGGGACGAAGAGTTTCGAACTGTATTGAAAAACCGCAATCTAGGTAGATTAGATATGTAGGCACTATTCTGTTAGCACTTATAAATGATTGTGAAGTATTAAAAAGAAAGTTTTTAGCTGGATGTATGACCTGCGGAAGGCCGAGTGGTTTTAGTTAACACGACCAAACCCACTGGCCGTAATATGTTGCAAGTTTGATCCCCGCATATGACAATCATTTGTGTGTTCCGCAAACGCTTGTTCTAATGTTGGATGTCTTGTGCCTGTGACTTGAATATTATTGTGAAACCGTCGCGAAAAATTATATCTAGACTCTAGAGCATAAAATATAACTTTATTGGTATTGTCAGAGTCAGTGTCAATTATAATTTTGATATAATCAGTCAACTTTAACTAGTAAGAGCTTTTATCGTTCACGTTTTTATGTCAAAATTTGTTTAATGTAAATTCAGTTTTCCATTTCTTTTTGAAAGGTAAATAAAACGTTGTTTGACACTTGAGGCACGTGTTTGTAATTAGTGTTTGTCGGTCGACGTATTGATCTATTTGTTATGCATAATTATGTTATCAGAGCAGTCCGCAGAAATTATACAATAATGTACTACACGTAACTGAAAATTCAGTTATTTAATCCTATTAATAGCCGGTTTTCACTGGATTTCCCTTTCAATTGAATTACTTATCTAAAATTACCTAAGGACGTGCAATGATAATTTTAAAATTTCATTAATTATCTAATTACTTATAGATAAAGTAATGACTTTTTTAATACCTGAATTTAAAAAAAAATGGTCTTTACGCTGGTTATTTTCAGCAATTCATTCATTAAGATAACGAAACTAATAACAATCTTATATAATATTTGATTAATAAATGTATTACATAGCAACCCTTATTAACTAATGAGGACGATAGGCGTTAACATCAGACATGACAGTCTCATACGCTTTGATGTGATCACGAGACGCGCTCCTAGATCCGCCATTTAATGCCAAAAGTTATTATTGAATTACGTTACTGTGAGGCGACCGAGAAAGGTAAATACTGAAATTAGTTTCGTCGAAACTAAGCTAATTTATTCAACGCGTGATAGGATCATTTATACTGGGAAAAGAGCTCGGAAAAAATGGACTGGCTTATGTCAATTTATTTACCTAACTTTTAATACTGTTTTTTCATACAATTTGCGTGTTGTTAGCTGAATATTCTGTAACCGTGTTCAGGAGGCGGTACAGATTATTTTTCCTCTTCAGTTCTTTACTACTTGGTTAGATTATTATGTTTCAAATGGCTTATGGACTTAAAAACATTTTGAAATTATTGTTAGGATTTTGTTTTTAGAAATGACGTAAGAGCTGTTATTTAAGTTAAAATATTCATTGTCGATTTAAGATGTACACATAGATAATATTGCTTGGAATTTCCCGTGGCGCACGAAAATGTGTACTCTTATACAAATGTATGTATTGTTCTTAATGTATTATCGGGATTAACATGTTTTCGCTGTTGTTCAAGTATAAATGAACGGTAAACAAGATTTTAGTAGAAATGTTCATATTTGTTCACAGCTGCGGTTCCAATCAGCATAGTCTGAATATAATTAACAATTTGAACTCAGCGACAATAGAAAATTAAGTATTCAGAGAACGATCCAAAGGTTTATGAAGTGAAGGTTTATTATTTAAACATTTAGAAGAATTATTTAAACACAAAATTATCGAAAAGCAACGATTTTGGTGACAAAAACTCAATTATGATCTAAGATGTCGGCAAATTGTGTCAAATATTATAAAATGCAACCTGTTCGACTACTTTAAAAAGATTTATCAAAAATTTACTTTGAAATGAGTAATTTAACAGTGTGCCATGTTAAGTGCGGTAGACAATAGGTGTTTCATTTGTTTGACCACTGAACAGTCAGCCGCAATCAATCACTCGTATTTTAACTATTGTAGCTATCTGTAAATACCGAACAATGAAATGAGCATTCTACCTATTTAAAACGTTGAGCAAACAAAAGTATTTAATTACTAGCGCTCGCCTGTGGCGTTACCCACATGCAATATCGCTGAAAAGCATAATAGTGATTTTTTAATTTATTAAAACAAACCCTATGTTACTTCTAATCCCTCCAAGAATATGTGTGCAAAGTTTGATTACGATCGGTTTAGTATTTTTCGCATGAATTCGTAACAAACAAACTCACATGCACATTGAAAATATTAGTAGGGAGTAGTCTTCGAAAGGGCAAAGTCACCTGACCTTTATAATGAAGTAAAAGTAAACTCAACAAAAATGCTAACTAAAAATGCAAACGGAGATGAAGTTGGTCAATTAAACCCAGTTTCTGACAGTGCGGTCGAACCCACACATGTATACTCGAAGCCACTGATTAAAACCATTAGGCTCCTGAGAATTCAACGTGCAAATATAGATTCACTAATTTCAACTTTAGGAATTTTGATTATATTTTTTTAATTGGGAGGTTGACAAGTCAAAATATTACCTCAACTTCAATTTTTATTTAATCCGTCAGTTAATATAAATTGTGTATAGAAAAATATTTTTGCCGTTATCTAAAAACAATTTTTTTCTTAAATAAAGTGTTTATTCAATGTTATTCGGTAATCAACTGACGATAAAATTTTGATAGAAATTCTCGGAATACACAACATTATATAAAGCAAAGAGGAAAATTTAGTTTTATCCCAAAAAACACCCTGGACCTTTCGTAACAAGTATGAGCTTAAAAACTTGATTTCGTTTATTTAATATCTTATCATGTAACTTGTTCTTTTTAAGACAGAAGCCAGATATTTATTGGCTCTCTTGATAAAATAAAAAAATATTTTTGTTCCGTAGTTAAAATACTTTAGGAAAACCTTCTTTAGATAGTATAACTCAAATAAGTATTCGAAGGATTTCACGTTTATTCAATTTCCCGTTTATAAAGTCTGTTATGATAGGATACTTTTCCAAATCTAGAAAAAAATATAAATTACTTAGTTCTTTGAAACTTTTTACATCAAAAGGAATATCTATTGCTATGTAACAATAATAATATTCCACAACTTTCACGTAACGCCACCTAGTCTCAAACTAAACAGGGGTTGTATTAGGAGTAGGTACTGCATAAATGATAAATATGCTTATATATTCCTTAATACATACATAACATAGATAAATTACACAGTTACAGAATAAACGATCGCGCTCACACAGATATTTTTCCTGAGAATTGAACTCACGACCTCCTTATAACAGTCAGGGCTACTAACCACTACACCAACAGGCCAGTCGTAATGAATAGATAGATGTGGCCGAGTGATATTTTATAAAAGTGACACACATAACCTATGAGTTTTTGAGTCTTTTTGACTGAAAAATAATGCAATTACTCTTTCATCAGCTTTACACAGAACATTTAACTATTCGTCATTTTAGTGTTATTAGCCTAGAACAAATTAGGTTGGCCTTAAATAATACTATTAAAGGGGTACGAAATGTACGAATGCTTTTATAGTACTCCTATTGAAACTAATTTATTTATTGCTTTTCATAATATCTTTGACTGTACCTAATCTAGTTAAAGTTGGTTACTATATATTTATAAATGACTAGTAAGAAGAAAAAGAGATTTCAGGGTTGTTACTACCATGAACGATTATTTAATTGTTACTTATCAAGAACCATGCTTACATACGTGATTGATAAAACAGACGATAAAAGGTTTTTTTTTAATTTTTCCTTAGCCCAAATTGGAAAATTAATATTGGTATATTATTATGAAAGAATATAAAGTCACGACTGAGCAAAATAGGAAAAGATCGTAACTAAAATTAACTAAATCCACAATCACAATAGATAAATATAATATCTTGAACAAAATCTTCTAGACTGATCTCATAATCCCGGAACCCCTACTGTTTCAAATATCTTGAAGCTTTTCATTTCCAAGTCATTTAGTGTCACAGACTGCTCGGATAGCCGAGTGGTTGAGGTCACCACGCCAAACCCACTGAGCGCGACGCCTCGCGGTTTTGATCCCCGCGTACGCCAAGCATTTGTGTGATCAACGAATTAACTGTTTGTGAAACACCCCGCGACACGAGGATAAAATTCCAAAATTTGGGAATCGGAAAAAAAATATTTTCGGAGGACAAAACAACATCCCTGTCTCCTGTTTTCGCAGTCAAGTTAAATACTAAAGGTCGTCTAGAATCTTCATTCGAATGTTCAATCTCAGAGATCAATAACGCGACCGTGTCTATCCATGCAAGTACGACTTATCTCTGTTCGAATAACCGTACAAACCGCAAACGCAACAACATCGTCAAATCAAAATACTTCGGGAACAACTGATACTGCGTAAGTTGATTAAAAAAACAAACATTTATCCGGATTGAATGTAACAAAACACGGAAGCTTAGGATAGATATTTAAATGTACTGCAGATTCAATTCTAAAAACAATTGTGGTGTGATAAAACGACCACAATTGTTTTTGTGGGATTTTCATGTATTGTACCTATATAGCGGGATACGCAAATGTAAAGCGTGTACAATGGAATGGAATTGATTTTCCGTGTGCCTTCGTTACCTGGTTAGCTCGACTTGAAAGTATTAGTTTGATACTTGTTTACTTTAGTAAATTGATTTTGATGCTTTTTTCCTTTGTAATTTACTTTTTGCCGCGTATCCCTATTCAAATTTGTTTAGTAAAAACAATGCACAAACAAGCGTGGGTACACGGGTGATGGGTGGGATGATGGCACGATACATAGCGATATTTTTATTTTTTATTAAATACCGAAATTACCTTCTTTGTAAAGCAACTGCTATGGCAAAACAAAACCAGTTCATGTGCGATACTGAGGGTATAGGCTAAAGAAAAACAAAGTTAATAAAGACGGTACCCATCATATCTGTGACCCTAGCATCTGTTGCTTTACCGCGATGTTAATTATTAGTATTTGTTGTTACAGCAGCAACAGAAATTCATCGTAATTAAAAAATTGCATCTCTCCAACTAAGTTATACAGCGTTTTTATGAGATACAGCCTGGTAACAGATCGATAAAAGAACAGACAGAGAAGCCGCAGGAATTTTTTTTTACTCACATTTTAAATGTGAATCGGCAAAATTAGACCATCTTATCCAATTTATTACAGATTAGAAATAAAGCTCATCTGTTATTGAATGTTCTGACAAAGGTTCAAAGCCACACTTAGACTATCTAAATCAAGCTTTTTCAGACCTTTCTTTAGACGATTTGAAAGCAATTTTTAGGTTGTCACGTAACTATAACCCTTATCTAGCAAAAACGTTCAGGGGTTCATTTGTCACACATCGAAAAAGATTTACTGCGTATTAAAAGGTCAAATGTGACTTCAATAAAAAAGATATTAATCAATGTGATTTACGACTATTTATTTTCATCTGAATATTTAAAGTCTTTTAATTTATTTTCACTCATCAATACATATACACAGCTAGTACAAATTATTTTAGTGTAATAATCTTTCAGGCATTCCCACACTAAGGTTAAAACGGGCCTTTATTAATAAGACCCCGGTGTCTGTCTCTTTGTTACCAAGCTTTATCTTAAAACTGTGTTAATTCGATCACAAAAAATACCTGTAAATTTTAAAGGTATCCAATAGAACAAACGTTATTTGCAAAGTAAATAGAGTTTATCAAAAGCAAACTCGAATGCACAGTTAATTACAAGTACGTAAAACGACGAAGGGTGAAAAATGTAAGCAAAACATAAATATACACCCGAAATTAGCATAGAATTAAATGTCATCCTGAATAAACACAAACTTTTCCTCCGGGAGAGTTTTGCGTTCATCTCTAAGCATTTTGTTTGGTATCTCGGCAACAGAGTTTAATATAATTGGCCTCTGTATCTCTATAACTTTATCCGATAATGGTATCCATCTTCCTTTGAAATGAAGACTATAAATAGACACGTATTTTTTTGTGTAGGTAGTGAAGTGTTTTGAAGATCCTCATATAAAAAAAACATGTCTCATTTTAATTCAATTACAAGGATAGATTGCGATTCGTTTTGGTATGAGATAAAATTAAATAGTGTTTTGAACAGTTTAGCTATAAGTTTCTGTTCTGGCAGCTAACGTAGACGAAACGTAGGTATACCGCAGGTAGGAATTTTACAAGGGCCAAACTCATAATAAAATTTCGCGTGAAAAACAAGTACCTTTCTTTCAACCTTTTCTTTATGGTTGTCTTGAATGTTAGACACAGCTTAACAGCGGTGTCTCTAGTGAACGTTGTGTAACGTAGTTAATTTTTTTATACCCTCAAGCTGCCTCTTTGCCTTGGCAAATAGTCCGGTGAAGCTTCAGGCAACTGTAAGTCCCCCGAGGCTAACTGAGGTCTGCTCTTAAAACATACGACATCTACACCGCTGCAAATTCAGTAAGAAAAACTTAATGTAGTTAGATTCGCCACTTTAAATAAAGTACTGCTATAAGAAGGTCCTTCGAATAGGTTTAACTATAAAAAAATAGTTCTTTTAAACACCTTTGTGGAAAATATAATTATAACGATTTGATTTAAATTAATTAAGTAAACTCTATATTAATTTAGAAAACTTTATCATTTTAATTAAAGTTTATAATAATTAATATTAAGTACAACCAAAATGTAATAATCTAGAGTTTATAATTGTTTAAATTTGTTACAACCATCTTTGAAATATCATTAACAAAGTCGAAACTTTCAACTTATTCTAAACAATAGGTACCTGCGCTTTGTTTATGAGGTTCGAATGAACAAACTACTTGTTTATGTATAAAGCACTAAGCATAAAGAAAAAATCCCTAGAAATAACCTGTATTACCGGGACACTTAACACCATTAGTGCTAAAGATAAACGCCTATGTGAAAAGACATCAATATAATTAAGCGATTTCAGAAACAACAAGAAGATAATTTGTGGAATAAAATGAAATACGTGACGCGGTAAAAATAGGCCTTTAATATCAAGCACGTACAAATTCAATTGTTTTGCAAAAACGCTTTACCTGCATCTTAAAGATTTGCATTTTCATTAACATTTGCACTCAATAGACCGATCTCCTGAAAAATATCCTAGAAATTTTCATTACAATTCTTGCAAGTTTAAGTGTATCTTCAACATTATGCTTGACTGATGTCAGGATCCACTTCAAAGGGAGTTCAAGAAGAGTTCAAATTGTATGACCTCACGATCACCAGACGGCCCTTTGTCTGTCGAAGGCTGCATCAATTAACCGACACGTAATCCACAGACTGTCGTAAACAAGGCTTTGTTTCTGGAATGAACAGCATCAACTTCTAGCTTGTTTTTTCACAGTTCAGGATATTAAGGCAAACTATGGTTCAGGGAGTTCAAGTGGATCAAAGGAATGGACGGCTGCACGTCATTTGAGTTAGATGTAATAAAGGCTTATTACATTTTTTATTTTAGTCAATTCTAAGCTACAATTTATGAAAAAAACATCGACCCTCAACTCGAATTTCGAATCTTATACTACACGTAGTAATTGGTGGTAAGCCAAACAGTCGTTATTAGAAGATTAATAATCCAATCCAATGCCGCAAAAATATGAGCCTAGTTTAAGCATTATTTTTCTCTGTCTCTACACTCAAACCCGAATTCAACCAAAAATGTAAACAGGAAAAGATGTTAGCGAGAAATAAAATAAAAACATTCATGCTATGGTAATATTGGAAATAAAAAACATATAGATAGCTTCCGTTTCAGAATATGCTATACCGCCACCGCACGAGCGCCGTAAACGACTATTATGAGACTATTATAACGTTAGTAGTCTCCGACGTGCAAATGTTATGATGTAGAAATATTGGAAAATACGCTTCGTATTCGGAAATGCTGAAATGGAATACATGTAGTGTGTATTCACAAACAAAGGGCTAATTATAATAATAATAATATTATACAAGTCTCATACAACGCCATCTAGTTTTAAACTGTGCGAAGCTTGTGTTATGAGTACTAGATAAATGATGACCATACTTACATATAAATTTCTAAATACATACATAACATGGATAAATTACACCCAGACACAGAAGAATTGACCGTGTTCACATAAAAACATTTCTCCTGGGAATCGAACCCATGACCTCCGGTACAGCAGTCAGGGCTACTAACCGCTAGACCAACAGCCTAGTCAAGGACACAGAGTCAAGACCTATAATTTCTGGTAATACTCCACAGTTGACGCAGTCACTTGTCTGTGTCAGTTCTCAAATCCGATGTCAAATTGAGGTTGTATTCTTACCCTTTAGAAACGATGAAAATTTTAACAAGAATTGTCATTAGGCCGACGAATACTTAAATTAAGCTCTGTCTGTGGAAGCGAGATTTATCACACAGCTTAGAGTGGCATGTCTCTCCAATAACTGACTGACTAGTGCTAAATATTAAAAAAAAAGGTCGTGGGTATTATTCTGCTTACACCCAATCACAAAATTTCGTTAACAATAGTTACTACATGAATCGAAAAATAATTATTGATTTATATATGTTTCTAATCCTGCTCCAAGATATAATTAAATTATGTATGGTCTTCATCCATTTATAGAATATTAAGCCATAGAGTTAGGTTAAGAATGTTTAACAAGATAATCTTAACAATTAAAAACCAAACTTTCAAATCAAAAATAATATAAAAAATAGAACGGAGAATATAGCAACCATATAAATATTTAATTAACACGTTGAACAAAATTCGCTGACATTTCAAAACTTGCGGTCAGAGTACATCCGCGACGGGCGATAAAAAGTCCCATGCGACCGACTTTTATGTTCGGGAGTTAACATTCAATGTTCGTCTTGTAAAATTGTTTTATTTTTAAGTCCAGTAACTTTTGCTTTGAGCGGATTTTTCAACTTTTGCGTAGTATTAGCACTTTTAAAAAGGATAAAAAGTTAGCAGCTGAAAATTCTTGTATCAAATTATGAATTAAATCCAGTCACCACTTAGATGACTAAAATACAGGTCAAGTAACTCTTGTAGATAAGAAGAACTCTTATTCCCACTTGCAAATAAAAACTCCCAGTCATTCAGTAAAATAAGTTTTGAAAGCCTAAGGCAAGGATATACTCTTGACCTTAGCACCCATTCTTTTCGCGCCTTCATTGCGCTACTTATCCAAAGCCCTTTGTTGTACATAGCCGCTATATTTTACCTAATCGACTTTAACGACACTTGTAAGAGGTTGACTAAAGTATTGTAAGCCTAGAAAAGGTCAGTCTTAGAAAGATAGTAAAATATTCAGGGGCAATATTTTCAAGCCAAAGCGAAAATTGAAAAAGTTGTGAAAAGTTTCATCCTTGTCACTGGTTTGGTTTTGCATGCAAAAAGTTTGGAGCTAAAACGGTTACAAGCTAGGGTTAGCAAAAGAGTGACAAACTCTTATATATTTTATGAGAGACATCCTACTAAAAACATTTAAGCTTTCATAAATTTTATATTAATACTAGCTGTTGCCCGCGACTTCGTCTGCGTGATTTTCAAGATGTGAAAAACTATGAAGTTTAATAATAACGATCATCGCAAAAATGTAATGCAATATTGAAAATGAAACACTTTTTTTTACATTTTAAGCTTGCTTTTTTTTCTATATATATTATAATAAATCTTGAGCGGCCCAAAGACTATCAAATGTTTGAATCAAAGACATTTCATGGTTTACGATACTATCCTGGTGTCAAATATTTCACAGCTGTTTTAGTAACTTTTTCTTATTTAATCCCAAAAAGAGGGGCTTATAACTTTGACATATCTGCCTACCTGCCTGTCTGTCTGTGACATCATAGCTTCCGAACGAATTGGACTATTTTAATTTAAACGTGAATTATGTGCGAGTGTTCGTTAAGACATGTTGGACAAATCGAGCCCTTTAAAAATGGGGGGGGAGGGATGCAAGTATAAAATAACAGAAGGTATAACTCAGTCTTAGCACTTCTGCTAAAAATGTTTTACTTTCGAGGATTTCCATTTTCTAATTGGGTGGGTTATGATTTTCGAGCACGTCTGGTCTTTGGCCGGCCTACACCTGAAATTGTTAGACGGATTATGATAGTGATTATGAGGTATCATAAAATTATTATTGTACTGTAACCAGAGAGGTAAACCAGAACCATATTACTGAGGCCCCGGTGTCCGTTCGTCTGTCTGTCACCTGGCTGTTTCTCTGGAACAGTGATAGCCATACAGTTGTTATTTTCACACACGATGTTTTCTGACGATATAAATAAGATGTCAAATTATTTTTGTGGACGGAGCTGGTGAAGTGAGAGTCGGGCTCGGTAACTGTGGATGTTACATAGTGTCATAAGATATAAGATTTTGCAAAATTGCGCCCAGATAAACGCTTTCCTGAAACACGTTATGTTTGATTGTCCTCTTAATATTAAAACTGATCTTCCTCACAAACATTTGGAATATTTCCAAAATGAAAAAGTTGGTAAACGTGTTATCTTGGCCCCCTGGTGTTTTGATCATGATTTGCCTTTAAATTGCTGATAAATAAATAGCGTGAAAAAATATATCAGACACCCCTTTTTTTAAATTGACAATGACAAAAATCTAAAGTATAGGATATGTCTAATTTGTGACGTTACGACAAAGCAAAATATGAACATAAAAGTGACTTCATGCGCATGAGTTCTATTAACTGTACCAATTTACAAAGAAAAAATACGTATTTTATTCGTTAACCTACCTGACGATCATTGAAGTAAAATACCGTCATCCCTTCTGCATAAATGGAACTTAAATAAAAACTACATGAGGTTGGTTATGAGGTTACGCTGTCGATACCGAAAGCCAAAATGAATTTTCCAGACATTGTGTGACGGATGTAAGTGCTGATAGCTACACGCTATTATCAGCCTTATTGGAGAAATTTCCAAAAATATGTTTCTAGTCCTCGTCGGCTTAGCTTTGGGATCTCAGAAACTCATTCAGTCTCGTACCTTCCCCTGTTTTTACCAGGCTACGAAAGAAGAAAATTTTAAATAAGTAGAGATTACAATAAAATGTTAAAGGAATGTGCGGTCTCTGTAATGGCGGATGTAGACCAATCAAATCGTTAAAATATTGAAAAATCCCAGTTATCAGTAGACATTATTCTATCAATAGATACGTAATGTCAAAAACCTTCTAGCGTACGCTCTTATTCATTGATAGCTTTGGTCGTACAGATCTTTCACATTGCATACCTATTATGAAGTTTTTATGCAAGTTTTCTGGGCTTTTCTATCCGAAATACTTTTGGCCTATGTAATGTAAAACGCAAATTTAAGAAAACATTATTTCATTGTTTGAAAGGCTTTTTTTTGTTTGAAAGTTTATATTTTTGTTGCTAGTTGTTACAGATGAACCAAGGTAATATAATTAACTGTGTCGTTCAGTAATTTATTGTTATGCATAATTATAGATGAGATCAATGTGAACTACATGCAACTTTGGGTTGAGTGTCACTACGAATTCTTTCATCTTGAAGTAGCATCGCCAACATTACCGAGCTAAAAACATAGGTAGATACACCTATCGTAAATAAACACAAAATCATATTACGGCATTCCACATTTGAACTTGAGTAATTTTAGTACACCAATAAAAATAAAAATAATTTAAGTTCCTTTGTTTCAAGAATGTACCGATTACGAAGTAACATTTGCATCAAAAGAATAATAATAAAAGTATTAATAGTTTATGTTTCTTTTATTTTAATTTTTGTCGCACTAGGTCTACATTAGACTTGAAAGAGAATAAAATGACTGATTTTGTGAAAATGATTTACTTTTGAAAAAATATATTATTACTCTGCCAAAAGTCTTAAGATAAATAGCGTGATGATTTTTGAGTAAATTGATGACCGTGCTGCCTACTACTCAATGGGGTGAAAATACACCTCATAATTGTATTACACGATGTTACGGGTGAGTCCAAAAATTTAAAACATTACTGCTCATGCCCCCTACATAGTAGCGTTATGGTTTTTGTATATTTGTTGTATCATGTGTACGATAAAGTTCATGCAAAATTTGAACGAAATATATTCAGTAGTTTATGAGATAATTTGATATTTGTGTACAGATATAAAAGGCTCCTGCTCACCCCCTGTAACGAAATGCGAGATAATAAGTAAAAAGTATGTTGACCGGACCTCTTGTTGATATTCTCTGAAAATTTGAATCAAATCTATCCAGTACTTTCCGAGATCTTTCCGGACATACATACAGACAAACAGACAAACAGACAAACAGACAAAAATTCTAAAAATCATATTTTCGGCATCGGAATCGTTCGTAGACCACCCCCCAATTATTCTTTTTTAAAAATATTTAATGTACAGTTTTCACTTTTCTACAATTTTATTATATGTATAGATTATTTAATTTATTCTATTATATTATGAGGAGCTCGTGGCTAAGCTATAACCGCAGAAGTGAAACGATCACAGATTAAGCTATGCTTGACGCGGTTGGTCCGTAGATGGATGACCATCTTTGTCATAAGGAGTTCCTAAGTGTTTCGGAAGGCACGTTAAATTGTGGGTCCCGGCTGTTATTCTTACATCTTTGACAGTCGTTACAGGTAGTCAGAAGCTTGAAAAGTCTGACAACCAGTCTAACCAAGGGGTATCGTGTCGCCCAGGTAACTGGGTTGAGGAGGTCAGATAGGCAGTCGCTCGTTGTAAAACACAGGTACTTAGCTGAAATCGGTTAGACTGGTAGCCGACCCCAACATTGTTGGGAAAAGGCCAATTATTATTTTATTTATTCATTTTATTGACACCTGGATTGAAGTTTTGTTCTTCTTTTTTGATATCTCGTGACAATTTTATCTTTTATCAACCTAATTGATTGTAATAAGTATGGACTATGTCTGAAATCAATGATTATTATTATAAAAAAATACTATTTTGGCAATTAGAATACCTTTCGACTTGTCACTTTCTGTCAACCAATTAAGTAAAATAAACAAACACAGTTCACTGGAACATTTATTTATTAAAATGGATGTTGTGTTTTCGATAGCACGTAAGCCATTTCCTGTCTTCCCAAAGGTGTCGTAAAAAGGGATTATGTAGAGATAACGGCTTGCAGAACCCTCTTATGCGATAACAACACACTACTAACAAATTCGGGTACCACAAGTCCTTTTTTTTACATATTTTGATCATAGTTTGCCGTCACAGATACATTGGTAGGTAAATACATGATTCTGACAGATATTTATTTGTTAATTTCCGATGCCGTGACATTTATTAATATTCGACCTTTTGTCTGCGTACAACATTAAATGTTTATAATGGTTTATAAAATAACTACAATTGCAATAAAAATGTGAAAATGGTTTTTCAAGTTTCCATATATGGGGTTATGGGAACGGTTTGACGATTTGCAATCGTTTGACATTTTGCGCTTTTGACGTTTTGCTCCTAAACAGGATTATCAAGCCTTGAGCAAGGCAATCTTGTAGCTGAAAAATAGAAAAGATTTCAAAAATATTTGAAAAACACATTTTATACCATTTAAATCTTATTCTCTGTTGCATTGTGTAAAAAACTTGATCTTGCCTTCAGCGAGTGTATAAAATTTCAATTGATGCAAAACTAGGCCATGCTGAAAGTTTTTACTCCTGGCAACTCATAAATATTCGAATTATGAAAGTTGAGTTTGGGAACAGTTGTTTATGGACTGCAGTCTCATTTTAGGGGCCCGTACTCGAAAGGATAAATTGAAACCCTATTACTCCCCGGTCTTTCCGTCCTGCAGTCTCCGAGCTGTATCTCATAAACTGTTTCAAACAGTTGAAATTTTTACTGATGGTTTATTTCTGTTGCCACTTTAACAAATTAGTAATAGTACCTAATCATGGTTTATGACAGACGGATAGAAAGCAGAGCCTTATTAATAAGATAACGTATTGACCCTTTGGGTATGGCAGTGAAAGTTATGATGAGTGACATTTCCTATTTGTTGTCTATACTCTATTAGTACGAAACCCTCAGCAGCGCGAATCCAACACACACTTGACGGATATTTTCAGTAGAACTACAAAAAATGCTGTTTTCCTGAATAAATTAAGCACATGCATGCATTTTGTTTTCTTTTCTTTCTTTCTTTCACTAAAACGGTTGGATCAAAAGCGGACCTCAAATCTTTAGTCAAAATTTCGTCGAAACCAGTAGCATCTGTTAATTAGACTCGAGAGAAATCTGTTACATAAAGGTTACTAACCTTTACATGTCGGTACAATGAACTTTAATCCACTGTTTCAGCGTTACAGGTATAAATCTTGCCAGGCAATGCTAGGCCTTTTCTCCGAAATATATAACGACCATACAATGTACTGTTCTCGTCGTGATCTAGAGAGGCACTAAACTGAATGAATATTAATGTTTTGGTTAAATGTCAATGAACTCTATCCATGGCTTGGTAACTCAAACTTGTCTATTTAGAAAATAGGTTCGATACAATGGCGCCGTGAGAGAAGTAATCAATGTATTTTCAGCCGACTTCAAAATGGAGTAGGTTCTAAATATATCTTTTTTTATATACATATAGACTGGATTAAAAAAATGGTTGATTATTTTTTATAATTATTTAAACCCCAAACACTCACTGTATATTTTTGGTGTTACAATAATATTACTTATTTTAAACAAATTCCATCTCTATTTATAATTCTCTTTACTTTTAAGTTGGTAAGTAGCTGCTTAGTTACAAACTTAATCTGTTATCAATTTAAGGGTATCCTTGTAAAATATCGATATGGTTACCTTTGCCAACCTTCAGGCAAAAATGTCCGCCGGGTATGTACCTACTACGTGTATAGACTACAAAGCCAAATAAGAGAAATGGTGAATAGTGATTAATATGTTTGATATTCTGGAGTCATTTGATTAAATATCGGGGCTATTTGTAACATACCGATAGTTATATACGGCTGTACCCTCTGTCGAGTCTGAATCAATTTGTTGCGTAAATAGAATCGTTAGCAAAGGATGGCCGGCGAGTGCCCGACACGGCCAGACCAGTAACGATCGTCCACTTGCTTTGGGCTAAAACACTCGTATTTTTACTTTCACAATTAATCTTTAAATGAAAAAAATATAAATGTTGACCTTTTCGCTAATTTTTTTGGCGTTTTTATGGAGTCTGGATTGGCTATTTAATTAGGTGATCATTTAATTTCCCGTTGTAGAAAAGTATAGTAAATCCAAATTAAGTTACTTTAATCTACCTATATACCTAATGTGATACAACCGTAGTCAGTATTTCACTTATAAAACGTTATATATCATTTGTGAAAAGATACAGGAAAGAATGAAGTTAATGTATCATCATTACCACCCGACAATCCGGTTCTCATGAACAATCCTGAAGTCATAAATATATATTAACGATCGAAGGCGGCACTATTTATTGCTGCAGTAAAATATTGATGGACTTAATTGAACTCTTTTTACGTAGAGACCGCAAAGAGTCTATAAACCAACTTACCTCTACTAAGTTATATGACTTTGCCAAGCGACAAGACTTCAACTGTTTCATTACTGTCGTAAAAAAACTGTTGCTCTGCGTTTCGTGGTACAGAGGAGTGGTCAGTGCCCCAGCTATCAATATTTTTTTAATACCAAAATCAATTTGTAATCTTCCGACGAATAATCATGTTTTCGTAATGATACAAATATAAAAGCTATAGATCCCTAAAAGTTTGTTTATCATTTTCATGTTACGAATTCTTTAAAAAATGATAGTGAAATTTTTTTACGTCGCACAAAGACACAACAGAATCCGGATAAACTCATTAGCTCCCAGTTCTCAGTCGTTTACTAAGAATGCTAACAAGCTTTGCGCCTCCATGTACAAATGCAGTTATGCATCTCGTTCCACGAAATGCATGTAGTCTTAATTTGCATAGCAAAAAGTTTTAGTGTTAGCACAAATACGAACTTTTAATAGGCATGTAATACGATTTTAAAGCGTTCTTTGTCGCACGCACTCATGTCGTTTAGACTCTACTGGAATGGTTGAGGTCGCCACGCAAACACACAGCAACGAGTCGCGGGTTCGATTCCCACGTACGGCAAGCGTGTCTAGGTGTCTGTGCCTGCGACGTAGGTATTTAATAAGTTAATATGGGAGTTGTTTAAAAAAATTAGATTATGTATGTGGCAGCAGTGATCAAAAATTTACGAGTTGATTTTGCGATTGATTGCTGTGCCTATTTTGGAACTCGAAGCAAGTGTCTCAAACGTAACAACGTCACTATGTCTTTGGATAAATAAACATTTATTCATTAAAAGACACTCAACATCGTATAGAGCTAATATAATTAATTTGGCCGCAATATAGACAGACAATTTAGCAAACATCGTTGTCTTCATCGCTACGGTTACTTACATTGCTACAGCCTAACTCGAGGTAGGTATATTGAGTTTTATTTGTCTCAGTTTTGTTTGTTCATTCCTTAAATATTTGTTTTGAGTCTGAGTCCGTTTTTACTTCTTCACATCCCGAGTATTCTCCGATCCCTTTTAAAATGTGATTTTGTTCGGAGAGATCGTATTTATCCCGTACTTTCTCGTTCCTTTGCGTGGTTGATATACAACCTTGAGTCAGAGTTTAAGATGGGTAGACCTCTGACGCGGCTTAACACCTCTTAAGTGTGCTGTTTTCCTCACGATGTTTTCCTACACTGGCCTCAGAAATTATTCTTTGTAATAAGCTTGTGAATTTAAAAAGATGTTGGTGCACTCCAGGATTCCAGTCTATCGGTCATACGATTAGGCTATCACTACCAGGTATAAAGAGTTCAATTTTATTTGATTTTATTATCGTAGTTATCCGCTAGGTTTTAATCTAGAATCGTTACTACGTTTTAATCGATAAACTTCCTCGTAAATGTACCCACATAGATAATTTGAAAGCTCAGCGATGCAGCTAAACCAGACTAACGCTTAGATTAAATAGTGATGCAAAAGCAATACCTATTCCATCTATGTTCCTATTATTTAGCTGAAATAGCAAACACGTTCTTTAAAACTGTTCACCCGATTCTACAGATTCTGTATAAATATTTTCAACTGTTGATTTACGAGTGATGAAAGAATTAATTTTTAAGTCGTTTTCAGAGTACAGAGTTTATCCGTATTGGTTGGTGTCAACTGCTTTCTTATTCCTTGTCAACCATTGTTGTTAAAATATTCTGTTGAAATTACCGTACACAGCACGATTATAGTTTCGAGTTCATATAAGTATTAGACAGTATCTAAGCAAACCATCATGAGAAAAGCGATAGACCTAAGATCTGTCAACTGTGTCAAGCCATGTCAAAGGCATTCTGTCACTAAGTTTTAAATCAATTATACTCTTAGGAAAAGAAAAATATCAGAATTAGGTACAAAGAAATGTTTTAAGAAACCTCTTAGCTCAAAACTTTGGTCTTACTTTGTATCGCCAACGAATTAACTAGAATTAATTGTTTGGGATTTATTACTGAGCTAAATTCGATCCTAATGGATATTCCTATATCGTAATTATTTGCACAACGTTTGGTTTTGTGCGCGGCGAACTGTAATAGAACCGCGGCTTAGCGAGACCTAAATAAGGCTTATTTCCTAATTTCGGTTAACATATGGTACGGGTACCTTTAGTAATGTATTACTGGGTATAAATAAAATTGTACTAATACGGATAGCAACACCGAGGATAAAAACAATGGTAGGTATCTAAATTAGTTGTGTATCATCAAGAAAACATATTAAAAATAAATGGGCATTAATTCAGCTTCCAACAGTAGTTAGAAAAATATGCTAGTATAAACATGCCTTATTAGTGACATAAACTAACAAATATCATTATGCAACTCATTAGCAAAGGTAGTTAGGCCGTAGTTATTTTTTTATTTTATTTTTATATCGTAGTTTTACGCTCCATGTAATTTTTTGAACGATGTTGTCGCTAATCGTCAAAGTTCTTAAATAAAAAGAAAAAAACCCGTTACCAGGTTTTAAGAGGAATAAAGTGAAAATACGTAAATATTTTTTGAGTAACAAAACGGTAATAACAAAAATAAAATACGTCGCTACGGAAAAGTGTGCTGAATGCTCAATATTCAATGAAATAATTACGTTCGCGTTGTTAAGAATTTTTCACTGCGTGCACAACACAGCGAGAGAAATTCTTTAAAAGTATTAATTTACTTTTGTGTGATAACTACGACGATTCTTACGATTCAAAAGCCTCATTATTTACGACAGTATATCCTTAGTAAAATAGAATTTAATTTTGTTATAGTTATAAGATACACCAGAACATAATCACATATCAATGCCAATATCATGAATCAGTATTTTTCTCTTCAACATTGAAATGAACTTAAATTTTTGAGTACAACCAGTAGGAACTTTAATAAACCTATTGTCCTTTTGTAATCTATTCACAAGGATGTAAAAGGCACAATTAATAGGACAAAGCAAGTTTTCTTTGTTTACAATGCTTAGAACGATATTAATTCAAAAATTTAGAAGATTATTCCTAGAAAGCTTCACGTAAATAATGATTAAGGTAAATTAATGATGGACTTCCGTAGATAAATAAAAAATTAAAATCATCTAAATAGGCGCAGACGTTTTGAAGCTTTAACAAACTAACAAGGAGCTAATAATTTTACAAGCTGTCGGTCTCTTCCACCCTTTGACTGTAAACAAAATTTTGCAAATGAAATTTGACTGTCTTCCCGGTTTCCGACTGAGTTGAAATTTTGCACATTGCAAGATAAAATAATATTACCATTAAATGTATCCAATCTGCTGGATCATGCTCATTGTTTTGATAGTTCTTTGATCAAATATGTATAAAGCTTAATTGTATTTATAACATAAAAAAACCTTTTCATATGATCCTAGTAATAAATCAATAAAATACCAGAATCAAATACACGCGGTCCTACATCTTTTAATTGCTTGAAACATACTGATTTACGTAAGTGCTCAAATTTTGAGCCAATAAGCTCTCTTCTACGTTCTAGTGTCCAATAGCTGTCGCAAATTACATCCGTAGATTGTCAGCTGACGCTATCATGGGATGAAAAAATGGACAAAAGTACGGAGTAGCATTTAAGACGAAATTAAAATGAGCAGCAAGTGAAAATGTACTGTGATTATGTGTAGCATTGGAATGTATTTGATGAAATTCTCTTGTATTTTGCTAATGCGTGATTTGATATTTTAAAACATGACACCAAATTAATCTCAAATGAATCTGTTGACATTACTACCGAAATAATATCGCAAAGTGAAAAGTATGTTGGTATATAAAATTACAAACAAAATCTGCTTCTTCTAATATATAAAATTCCCGTGTCACGATGTTACGAGTAGTTACCGTACTCCTCCGAAACGGCTAAACCGATTTTTACCAAATTTATATGCGTATTCAGTAGGTCTGAGAATCGACTAACATCTATTTTTCATACCCCTAAGTGATAAGGGTTTAGGCACATTCATATTTTTTTGGACCATTTTTTTGTTTTTATTATGTGGCATTAAAAATGCATACAACTAGAAATAATTAATTAGGCACAACAACGTTTGCTGAGTCAGCTAGTGTTACATAAAAATAAAGAATTCAAAGTCAGGTTGTCTAATTCAATCACATAAATGACCTACCCACCTAGTTAATTTAATAAATTAAACTTTGAAACCCAACTAACTAAAACTAAGTCTTGAGAAAAAATCTTTGATGTTACATGCTTACTGAGACCCCGATTTTCATTACATTAAGAGACCAACAAAACTATTAGACGCGAAGAGTACTAAAATTCAAAGATATTTCTATATTTCAAACAACGTACCGACTTTTATGATAAAACGTGTAATAAATCCAAAAACTGTACAAACAAGTGCCGCATTTGTCTTAAGTGCCATGAGTGCCATCGGTACTCGTGTTAACGCACGTCTGGCCAACGGATATGATATATTATTGGCAGACAATTTTATGAAAAAAAAAACCTTGTGAATCTCCTACGCGACGTATTTTGTGATTACAAGTTCTGAAAATGATTTTTAAAAGACTTTAAAAGAGTTTGGTTTTTAGCATATCGAATATGTCGATTTCAGCGAGCGTCTTTATTTCAAGTGTTTATGAAGTGAGTCGAAGGTGATCTTTGCTTAGCACTGGCACAATCATCAATTATCATTAGCCTTATTTTTTGACAAAGGCATATTAGCACAAAAAACTAAATACATGTCAGTTTCTAATACAAGAACTCCTCACTCTTTATGTACAGAAGAAAAATAATTTGGGTAAGTTGCATTTTATTCTGTCCCAGAATTTGCAAAAGTGACGTGCTTGAACCTGGTAAAAAATCACATAACGGATGCAAGAATAGCAAAATTTCCTTTTTTCATAATTTCGTCCACTTACCGTCATGACGCACAATGGAGTCACGTACAGTAGTCCGAAGTTCACCATGTCGAAGAGTTCCGAGTTGTATTTCCTTCGATGAGGTATACATATGGTTTCCATATGTCCGTCACCAAGGTCGTTGGTGATGGTCTCCACCCAAATGAACTTAGGTGCGCTGTACGCCGCGCTTGTGATCCACACCCCGAGAATCACCAACTGGAAAATAATAGTCACATGTAGAACACAGCGAGAAGTTTTATTCAATCTGCATTTTTGAATGGTTGTTTCTTATAAGGCGATCATGATCTACTTTTCATTTATTTTATTGTTGACCAATATTAATCTTTCCCTTTTAGTAACAATAAATTTGTAGGTTGTTATTAATAAAAATATCGACATTTAGGACCGAAAACAAGACAAGCATGTATCTATGTATACCACTATAATTCGGAATTTTGAATATTATGGATAATGGAACAATACAAAAGATATGGGTATATTTAATGTTTTAATACGAATTGTGTAGGTGTTGAATAAAATTAACTACATAATAAAATTAGGCCTATGAATCTGACATGTTTTGATTAGGAAACATTAGAACTTCATGTAAATCTACAAGATTTATGACACCTGTTATTTTTGAACGTGTTTTAAATAGAAATGTTTTCAGTTCAAATATTTTTATATTCTTGCCTTCATATTCCGGGTCGTTGAATTGAAATTAAAATTTTGTATTTATATATACACTTATTTAAATGGGTTCACAATATTACATTAAAAGGATTTCAATTTCAAAGGTATCACTTTAACAAAAAATCGTTTGCGTATATTTTTTAGACGCAAATCAAACCAGGTTTAGATCATTTTAATTTCATCTGTGCTACAAAATAAGGTTAGTTGTTTATGAACTCTGCAAAAAGTAAAATAATTTTATCTGGGAAACAAAATAAACCAAAATTAAAATTAATAGGTCAAGCTTTCCCTGACTACGACTGTTTTGTTATGATAATACAGAAAGTCCACAAAGCAAGAGGAAGAGAAATCAACATATTTTCATCGCCGCTCCTAGTTTTCGAGTAGTAGCAAAGAGGTTCCATCTAGCCAACTCGCAAATTATATTATTTACGCGACAGTGGCGCCATCACACAGCAATCCGGATTAAAGTTGGTTGCATCAAACTATTTGCTTCAACTGAATCACTCGGAACTCTAAAGCTGTCTCGGTAACCAAGATAAATAAGTGACCTCTAGCTTTGCAGACCGTTTGGGAAACAAATATATCAGTCAAGTTCTTGTGACTTTGACTAATAGTGTCATTTGAAATTTGGAATGTATTCTTAAGAAGTAAACAAGACAAAATAAACTTTTGAAAGATTTTAAAATGTGGAACATAAAGTTATTTCAGAAAATGATTGGCAAATGAGTCGGTAGGCATAGTAAATTTAAAACCGGTTTCTTATTGTTAAATTCTCAATTTGCGTAACACACATTGCTAACAATTTGGATGTATTCATAACACAAAAATCCAAGAGATACCAAAAATCACATAAAGCTCGCTTCCTGGTATTTTGTAAGTCCTTAACATGATTCGAAAAATAAACGTTTTATTTTCATGAGCGACACACGCAAATTACGACGAACGGCGACGGGAAATCAACATTCTTCGTGATATTAGTAAGGAAGCGTCAACATATCCTCGTACGCGTTTCTTGGAAGGGAAGCCTATTTGTTGAAATGGAGAAAGTCAATTCAAATAAAATCGCTCCCTCGTGTCGCGTTCGCATACTGTCGTCTGTAGAACAGAATTCTTACCCTAAGTCTCGTTGAAGTGAGGATTTGTTTGCACGTGATAGGGTGTATAATAGCGAAGTATCTCTCCGTGCATATCACCACCAGAATGAATATAGACGCCGTGTAGCTAAGGGAATGTACGAACTGGTACATTTTGCAGAGGAAGTCGCCGAACACCCAGCTGAAATGGAAATATAACGGTTACAAATCGGAAATGTTTACTCATATTTAGTTGGTTTGCCGCAAGATTTCAACGCTATTATTACATTGCGACGCTGGCTTGGGGCTTCGTGTGCTAAAAGTGCTACTTTTATGTAGGTACTCATCGAACACGTTTTTGTAAGAGTTCATGATACTGTTTTTGTTTAAAAAGAAACGACTCCCACATTAAGGAATTTAATCACTGTATCGTGGGACTTAGCACAAGCTTTTAAGTCACATGCACCAAGAAACTAAGACTCAAGATTCGCGAATCACACAGACGCTTGGCCTACGCGGTGATCGAAACTGCCACGAACGCCCACGGTGTGTCGTGGTGACCTCAACTATTCGGCTATTAGTGCAGTCTTCGATGGTTTATCAATGTTTGCAAGAGGGTAACTTTTAGTTAAATAATTTCACAACTATAACAATGTATTAGAAAAACTGATTCACATATATTATGAGGGAAAATTAAAGCCCAGTTAGCCCAGAAAACGCATATTAATTAAATTTTTAATTTCATCTTAAATGTAATAACTTCAACGTGTCCCAATATTGTTCAACTTGCGCCAGTGAAAACAATTTTGAGCGGAGATAAACCAAGGTAAGACACGACTTCTCGAAAGTATTAACTACACTTCCGTACGTCGTCTCGCCGCTTAACGAGAGTTGCGTCTATCGTTAGACATCGACGTACATGTTTCGAAAAACTCATAAATTTTATACGAATAAGACATTTTCGCTTAGGTTGACCTTAAATCTCATTGGTTACTTATAACAAATATGTCGGTCTACAGTACATAACAGCGCAATATTAATCCAAAAAACTTTTAGAACATACCTACAAAATATTAATACCTAAATCAGTAGGTATCAGTATGTAGGCACTTCGTGGCTCTACGCGTGGCTATGGAAAATATTCTACTTTTTCAATATCCAATTCTAGAGGCGTTCAAGTATCAATATAAATTGCTATCACATAAATCTCAGAAGTTGAAGTGTTACTTCGTTATGTGCGAATTCATGGCTTCAGTGAACCATGATCTATCATACGCCAGTCAGGTCACTTCGTTAAGATTACTCGTCACGTTCCCTTCTAGCGATACATAACACAGCTCTTAATATTTCGTGATCAAAATAAATGGAATTCATCTTTCTTCCCCGAATAAACGTATTCGTCAATAACACAAATAAGGTCTGTCAACGTAATGTATTTTTGCGTATGTCTTCGTACTTATACTATTACCTATATGTATATCTTACTTTCGGTAATTACACGTCAACGAATTTCAGCAATCTAACATCATCTCAATGAAATAAAGGAAATATTTTATTGCTCTAAACAGCCGGTAGTTGACGCACAAGAAAGAAATGTTCACCGGATCTTTTACGATGTCGTGTAATGAAACGATAAAACCAAATACACAGCAAATCGTGTAATAAAAGCACAGATTTACGTAATTTTATGTTTCGTCCAAAATGTTTGATCTAGAAATTCAACTTCAACAATTAGACGCTGAATATTAGGTTCGTTACATTAATTATTTGAAGTATATGTACTTCTCCTATTAATAACTTTACTTCAAGTATTATTATCGCTTTGAAGGCTGCTCAATTAAGTGTAATGAAAACGTTAATGAGGACTTTATTACAAGTTATAGGTAGGGTATATACCAGGGCGTACATCACGAGCGAAGGCAGTGTCAGCATACATGAATATTTTGTAAGCCCACCCTGTAAACGTAACGTAAACAAAAAGTTCATTTGGGATTAATTAAACAAACATGCGTTCGACATTAGCCCCTGTTTACTTATGATTTGGTTCGTGGAATATGATACGAGGGACCATGAAGGTCTGCACACTTCAAAACAGTATTTATATAGGTCAAGTATTTGTCACTCTTGATCCAGTACGAGAGACATCGAGTAGTGTTAGAACACAAGACATCGCTTACGAGTACACGGAATAAGCTTGCAGTACGTGCGACTCCCGGTTTGCCAGTTTGGGGCCCTCGAACAGACGCAATAATTCATTCAACGTGCTCCGTTAAACACGGCGTGTTTACGTAGCTTGTTTACCTGATTCGATTCACTCACCTCGGTATAAGATAGATAGTCAAATTTTGGAAGACACAAAACACACCAACGCATAAATCTGCCACGGCGAGGTTCGCCAGAAAGAAGTTGGTTATGGAGCGGAGCCGCCGCGAGAGAGTTACCACGAGGATGACGAGCAAGTTGCCTGAAACAAAAATAAAAAATGTAAGAAAACTTCGTCGTCGTTTAATCTTAAACCAACTATACTTTTAAAAAGTTTACAGGTATATAGGTTTTATTTTTATATTAACTTTCGTGAGGGTGATTCGTTATTCGGTTTACCCAGGTGTATTTATCGGTTTTGGGTTGGCTCCTTAACTAGTAGGTAACCGTTGCACCATTTAGTGATATGGATTTTAAATACTCAATATAGATATCCTACTAATATTATAAACGCATAAGTTTGTATGTGTAGATGCTTGTTGCTGTAAAACGGATTTAGACGGAACTTGCTAGGTACACAGATACCTAGTTTATAACATGTCAGAATTAACACAAAATATAGTTTTTATCCCGATTTTATGTTCCCGTGGGATCATTTTCAATTTGTAGCGTAGATGAAAACAAATAAACAAAGTGGGCATCGAACATAGTGACTGTAATGAAAGCAATCAATATGTAGATGTAGATTATAAACACCAAGATTGTTATCTTGCTCTCTATTTTGCTTTACATCCAACTAAAACATACTTCACGTCATAATAATATTTTGTTTCTCCTTCATTACGACAACATATTATCATCAATTTACGTACGAATACACTGTATTACGTAGTTCTGTTAATGTGCAATTCAGTACCACATGAATGCGATTGTGTGCATTAGAAACAATGCATTAGCCGCTACAGCTGTGCCAACTGTGAACATAATAGTCTTTTACTTGCGTCTGACAGATCGTCATTTATATTCAGAACAATTTATGTAATTTTACATCGAATCTCTCATGTATGTAAATATACAATGTAACTTTGACAATAATACCTGTCAAGTCATTTTCTTTTTAATTAAGGCCAACAAAATATTATTCTTATTAAAAAGTTATTTTAATTTTCACGACAAATACAATCGAGTTTCTTTGTTTAGATATTAATTTTTGTTTAATAATTTAAATATAGTTGTCGAACTTTTGAAAAGCTTTAACCAAAAGCGTTTCAATCACATCTATTGTTCGCTTCGAATTTAATTCAGCTGTACCAGATTGCAATATAAAGAGGATTCATTTAAGATTTTTGTCTGTAGTCTCTGGCGTACTAACGATGTCGCTTCAACTTTATTTAGACTGTTTGGTCTGACAAACTATTTGGGTGTGTCCATCTGTGGAAAAATACGAAGCATTGACTGAACAACTTGAAATGCGAAACATCGGAACAAAGAACTTGTACAGTCGAAGTTAATTCATGTGTTCTGTTTTTAAAAAGATAATAGGAAATCTACCAATTGATAATTACTCAGACATTTTCTAAATAATGACGTGCAATTAGAGTTTTAAATTTTAATAACCATCAGTTACATTCCCGACGTTTTGAAAATTTTATAATTAACTGAGATCTCCGTGAGCTCTTGAGGGAAGACTGAGACAGTTGTCAAAGGGAGACATCGCTCTATGGCGCGTAGCACTCCGTCTTGCTTCCACAATTGAAACCGTCCTACTTTAAATTTGACGGCAGGCGCTGTGTCAGGGAAACTGCCTTAAACAATCTTTTGACGTCAAATGTAAAATTAATTTGAAACGAGTATTGCGTTTGTTCACATATAAATAATTCAGGAGTTCATCGAATTGAATTAACGCACCCGAATCGAAAAGGAAGACTGGAAACGAAAGAAAGATGGATGATCCAATTTGTTAGGGAGGGTTTAAGTAAGGAGGTAGTAGTAATATAAATTTAAAAGATAGCCCTAGAAATTACATTGAAATGAAATTCTCAGGTACATGATATAAAGAAGGGAAAGCAAGCCTTGTCTAAACAGATTGCAAAAAAAAATTCTACTACAACTTCCACAAAACGCCATCTAGTTTCAAACTAAGCAAAGCTTGTGTTATGAGTACTAGATAACTGGTAAACATGCTTTTATATTTATAAACTAGCTGTTACCCGCGGCTTCGCCCGATACAAATAGAATATTATCCCACGAGTATATAAATTCGGAATAAAAACTTACATATGAGTTATTGAGTTATAAAGTGTGTGTGTACCAAGTTTCGTCTAAATATTTTCAGTAGGTTTTGCGTGAAAGTGGAACAACATCCATACATTGATCAATCAAATCGATTAAATCATTGAGGTGCCATATTCTCTACTTATAGCAAAAGTATACATATTCAAACTATGAAGATACAAAAAACAAGTTTCATTGAATATAAAATTTCTATTCACTCAATCAAAATCGAATGAAAATTCGATATAAAAGGCTAATTTAAGCGTAGCGTCATGAGAAAAAAAGAAACAAATAGTCCGCTCCTCTTATTGCTGGCCCTCCGACCAACAAACTCTACGGCGTATCCCGCGGGCTAAGTGTGGAGCGGGCATAAAGCGTAGCACACTATGACACTATTTTTCCTAATTTTAAGAATTATTGAACTTGTTTTTAATTACCTACCTACTACGGCTACTACCCTGTACCCCGTAGCACGTGGATGTACGAAATCTCATGGTACACAGTCAGACGTTACTTAGATATGAATAGCAGCTTTATTCTTTAAGCGGTAAAGTCGATTTTGAAATGGTAGTGTCGACATTTGAGTGTAATGGTCGATAAATTGAAAACGTTGCTCACAGGTCTCGTTAGCTCAGAGGGCGAGAGCGCCGATATTCAGGTTAAAACATCTGAGCATCGGAGGTCGGAGGTTCAAATCCTTCACGAGCCTAATTTGGACAGCCTTACATTTTGAAATTTTTTATTTTGAAATATGACAAACATTGTGCTTAATTAAAATATCTAGCTGTTGCCCGCGACTCCGCCCGCGGGGACTTCAGTTTGCAGCGTTCGGTGGTCCCCGTTTCCATGGGAACGCCGAGATAACATGTAGCCTTGAACCCCTAACTACCCAAAAACCCTTGTGCACATATTTCATTACTGTTAGCAAATAATATTTCTCCCGTAACAGCCCTTTTTTCCATTTAAAAAGTAGCCTATGTCCTTAATCAGACTATCTGTATACCAAATTTCAATGCAAACGTTTCAGTAGTATTGGCGTGGAAGCAAAACAGACGGACACTTATAATATTATAAATGCGAAAGTATCTCTGTAGAGGATAGCACATAACCATATTTAGCCTAATCACGACACCGCTTTCAATTTATTTAACGAAAAAATACTAAAATCCAAACGAGCAAGAAGAAAAGTTCATAAATATTTGTGGTATCAATCGTTTGTGAGAAGAAATATTTCTATTTATGAATGAAGTTGACGAATACCTAGTGCCTACTCCTTGTTATAATCAACGAAAACCACAGACATGTTCTCATGTCCTCCAGCAGACCTGTCAGTTCAACTTCAAGTGCTACTACTACAGTTATCCAAGCGACGACACGCTGCAACTACAAGAAGAGTACGTATATCTACATCAACAGCATTATTAAAAACTAGCTGTTCCCCGCGACTTCGTCTCCGTGGGTAGAAGATATAAGTTATGATTTATACCTGCCCTGTGTTTTTTACATTTTCCATTGTATCTTCGCTCCTATTAGTCGCAGCGTGATGGTTTATAGCCTAAAGCCTTCCTCGATGAATGGTCTATTCAACACAAAAATATTTTTTTAATTTGGACCAGTAGTTCCTGAGATTAGCGCGTTCAAACAAACAAACAAACAAACTCTAAAGCTTTATATATTAGTAAGTATAGAAGTATAGATAAATCACTATGCGAAACTATATCGCTAAAATATAGTTCAGATGTCGAACTATATTTTAGCGAAACCCCAATGGTAAAGATGGCGACAGCAGCGGTTTGTCTGTCAGTGCCATAGGAATTTAACGAAATTCTCCATAATCCGAATTTTGCGGATATATGTCGTCGACTCAAAATCAATATTTTTTATGTTTTGTTATTCATATAAGGTTTCGATCGAGTCTACCGTAGCCCTGCACGAAATTATTAATATAGATACATCGGGAATCGAATCCAAAACCTCCGGTACAGAAGTCCGGGTTATTAACCAGTATACCAAAAAGCCAGTCGAAAGTTGTTGAAATAACAAATATATTAAATTGAAGGTTAAAAACAAATCAGTATTATTACCTTTCCATAATTGGTAGGTAGCATGCCGACAGATGATTAAATTATTATTTACTTGAGTAACAAGGTCAAGGGTGGATAATTCCACTAGAATATGTTATTACTTTTCTAATATCAATTACTAATTAACTTATTCGTACAATAACCGCGATAAATCATTTTTGTTATTGAAGCTTTTCCGATAAACTTCTATTTTCGACACAATAATTTATTTTACTTTTAGAAAACGTATTTCAAAACAAAATACGAAAATGTAACAGTATTTACCTATTATCTTTAATAATATTACAAGAGTTTGCCGCTAAACGGACGTAAAGAGCCATGGGTCCAATATGAAAAATTATATCAATACGTCTTGATTTCTTGCGAACGTAATAATTTCAATAATCGGTTACTGAGGTGATAAATGAATTCCAATGGAAATAAAGACTTACTTCTTAATTTGCTATGGTACCCAGATATGCGGACATAATGTACGCTTCGCAGACACAATAGTTAAACAGTATAAAGGTTCACATAAAAATTCTAGTACAGAGAAATGGTTTAAAGGTATTTTCCTCCTGATAAAAAGATCCCTAAATGCTGATATGTCAACTCTCGGACATTTAATTTTAATGTTTGAAAAGGAAGTTACTATAAGATGAATTACCAGCCATAGGGGTCAGTTATAATTAAAGTTATAGTTTTGTTAGGATAACCTTTTGAAATAGGCTAAGTTAGCAAGTTAAAGTGTATGTACAAACAATAGTTGCAGCTATAATAACGAAGTTATAAATTAGACCTTATTATGTCTTAAATAACGGGAGTAAGAAAACGGGAATCGAGGATTCAGTATAAATAGAGTAGAGAAATAAAAAAATTATCATCCATCACATTTATGATCGTAAGAACTCTTGTTGGACCTAGTTTTTTTTATTTTTATTGCTCTGTTGTTATAGAGGCCACAAAAAAATATTATTTTGTGAAACTGCGGACTATCGGGTAGACGGACAGACAGCGGATACCTTAGCAATAATTAACTCCTTCGGTAAAAAACCCAGAAATGTGCTTTTTAAATATGTAAATTAACACATATAACTGCATGAAGTATTAGTGAATATTAGTATGAATACAAAGAAGGAAACCCAGTCATTTTGAAAGGCTTACCTGCACATGGACACAGGCCTAAAAGGGCATATAAGGAAAGTACAAACTCGTAATGTGCTTTCCACTCAAGTCAAGTGAGTTTTCTATCCTCCAAATCAACATTTTAGTTAGCGTTGAAATTGTGCAATATTTTTTTTAATTTGGTACATTAACATATCATATTATTTTAATGTATATAAAAATATAAATGTTTGCTCTGATATTTAGACTATTGTTACGAAAAATGAAAAATATGTATAGTGAGAAGTATTTCAAAAAAATAAGAATTTTGATGCATTGAAAAAAAAAACCGGCCAAGTGCGAGTCGGACTCGCGCACCGAGGGTTCCGTACAAACCTGCAAGGTTTACAAAGTTCGTTCATTACGACAATCGAGTCATATAAATATATATGACTCGATTGTAAAACGTTGCTTCATGCCAAATTTCAAGATTCTAGGTCGACTGGAAGTACCCTTTAGGTTTTGATTCCCTTGCGAGTACTCGCGCGTTTCAAAATATGCAGCTTAAATTGCTGTTTCTTTTGATTGCGTTGACATAGAAGTTTGATTTTGTTACAGCTTAAAGGTATTATAGACCTGAGTATTTGGTATGAATTTCAATTTAATACCTCTACGCGTTTATGAGAAAATAGGTAGTAAGTTTAAAATTATTAAAAAAAAAATTATTATGTGATGTAACTAAAAATTTAAGGTTTTCGGAATTTTTCCTTTATGTGTGCTATAAAACGTTGCTTCGTGCCAAATTTCAAGATTCTAGGTCGACTGGAAGTACCCTTTAGGTTTTGATTCCCTTGCGAGTACTCGCGCGTTTCAAAATATGCAGCTTAAATTGCTGTTTCTTTTGATTGCGTTGACATAGAAGTTTGATTTTGTTACAGCTTAAAGGTATTATAGACCTGAGTATTTGGTATGAATTTCAATTTAATACCTCTACGCGTTTATGAGAAAATAGGTAGTAAGTTTAAAATTATTAAAAAAAAAATTATTATGTGATGTAACTAAAAATTTAAGGTTTTCGGAATTTTTCCTTTATGTGTGCTATAAAACGTTGCTTCGTGCCAAATTTCAAGATTCTAGGTCGACTGGAAGTACCCTTTAGGTTTTGATTCCCTTGCGAGTACTTGCGAGTTTCAAAATATGCAGCTTAAATTGCTGTTTCTTTTGATTGCGTTGACATAGAAGTTTGATTTTGTTACAGCTTAAAGGTATTATAGACCTGAGTATTTGGTATGAATTTCAATTTAATACCTCTACGCGTTTATGAGGAAATAGGTAGTAAGTTTAAAATTATTAAAAAAAAAAATATTATGTGATGTAACTAAAAATTTATGGTTTTTGTAATTTTTCCTTTATCTATGGTATAAGACGTTGCTTCGTACCAAATTTCAAGATTCTGAGTTCACGGGAAGCACCCTGTAGGTTTTGATTCCCTTGCAAGTGTCGAAAATTTGCGGCATAAACGGCTGTATCTTTTGATTGCGTTGCCTTAGAAGTTTGATTTTTTCACAGCTTCAAGGGACAGTAGACCTGAGTAATTGATATAAATTTCAGCTTCATACCTCCACGCGTTCCCGAGAAAAAGGGTCTTGACAGACGGACGGACGGACGGACGGATAGACGGACGGACAGACGGACAACAAAGTGATCCTATAAGGGTTCCGTTTTTTCCTTTTGAGGTACGGAACCCTTATATATATTACCCATTTGCTAAAAGAAAGTACTTTCATCAGAATATAATTTTGAGTGTTTCTGTCATAAGTTATATTTAAGTAGGTAAAGCACCTACACAAAGAAAAGTTTACTAAGAAGTTTGACAATATAAGATCTAAACATGGTACTTATTTATACTTATTAAATACCCAGAATAACACGCGAGTAGATGGATCTAAAGTTTTCTGAATATTGTGTACAACTATTTATTTTTGGCTTGGCTAAAATTAGATTTAGGTAACAAGTCTCTTTTGAATCCATGTTTTATTCTAACGCGGTTGGTTCACTAACACAAGGGCTCTTATAAAGCAGTTGTTATTATTAGATACTAGTGATTGTTCAAGGCTTCGCCCGCTTTAACAAAATCCAATGCATGCACATACACACAAACTCACATGCTTTCGCATTCATAACTTTAGTTACTTTTAAGGTAAATCATCAATTTAGTACAATGCTCAACAAAACAACATGGAGATAGTTATGTCCTAATATTGTCTTAAATTATATCATTTCAAAATGAATACATTTGTATAACACAAATGATTAAAGTATTATTTTTGAAAGGCAACATTAAAAACCACTCAATCGTGCGGCGCCCGTGCAAATAGAGACTATGGTACAAGTTTTGAAGTTAATGCAACGAGAATTTTCAAGAGCCAGTTAACAGCTGTTGGCGGCGATGTCTTAGATAACTGCTAGTGCTTTTGTACTATTAGAACCGTGGGCACTAAGGTACCATCTGCATATAAATCAGTTGCGGTCTCTCTGAGTGGAAAGCAGAGAGCAGTTTGCACTGTAATGGAAAACTGCGCAACTAGCTTCGTCGTAACGAGAACTTTGGTGATTCCGTTAATTTTATTACTAGTACAATTTAATTTATGAAAATGAAAAGCATTTGTTTCAACTTTCCTATTTTGTTTCCGTCGGCTCTGATACGAAAACCTGTGCGCAGAGTTCTACTAAATCCAATACCTAGATTTCTCTTTGCTTTTTCCTTGGTTTCGTATGGTTGATAAACAGAACCGTGTCAAAGTTTTAAACCGCCGGTACACCTCTGCTTATTACACCCTTGATAAAATCTCAGATATACTGGTTTCCTCACAACGTTTTCCTTATTATTTTTCAGCACATGAAAATTACATTTACTTCGCACATGAATTCGAAAATACTTTGTTAGGTACAGAGGTTTTAACCTATAAATTCGACTCGGCTATCACTGCATAACTGTGCTACTTTAATTAATTATTGTATCTAACGAGACGAACTTTAAATGAAAAAAGAAGCAATACAAAAACTAACCGTGCCTGGAACTGACTTCAACCTAGTTATCAGATTACATTCATTCCAATAAATATACCCAACATTTTATCTATTATTTCATAGTAAACCAGCGGTACTCTACACGAGTCACCTCATACAAAACTGCACCTTATCTTGATAGGCAATAAGTGCATAATATAACTAAATACTTAATATGTCCTGATATTAGATGCTACACATGAATTGCCTTTACAGGTGAACCGTGACACACCAATATAATATTAGTCGATTATGCCATATCATCTACGTGCCCAATAAACATGTCAACTGCGTAATTGTTCATAACGATTATTGAAGCCAGTGAAAGTCATTTCACGTGTATTATTTTCGAGAAACGTCGATTTACATATACTTATCATATCATAAAAAGTAAGACGATATTGGCTTTTTCGCGAAGGTAATAATAAGAATAATTGACAGCTGACACATAACACAGTCGTCTGTAACTTGGACCTGTGATCAGATGTGAGCTTCTAAAAGGACCAGGTTCCTTTCATTGAATTCTTGTGGATTTAAAGAGAGACAATGGTAATTGTCTTTTCAAAGTGATGGTTTTGAAGGTAACGGTACCAAAAATCGAGATCGTATACTTTTCACACTTCTTAGCATTAAATCCTTCTATTAAAATTGATATTTTAACGAACGACGAAAAACCGTTTCTCCTTTTTTAATACGTTTTTATCGGCCTTTGTAGATTTTTACTTTTTATATCTGCCTATTTACAAATATTTTTGTAATATTTATAATTTATAAACGTAGACAATTCAAACGTTTTTCATGTTAACAATACAAAATAAAAACAAAAATGTAATCTCGATACCAGTGTTCATCCCTTAATTAGCTTTCATACAGCAATTTCCTCGATTTACACATGTTTGTTAAAAAAAAGGCAAAACGGTTTGTTTGGGCCACTTTGGTTCATACTAACTTTGGTAAATAAAAAAATAAATGATCGTTATATAAGTTATAAGCCGAAATATATTTTTCAGTTTTGTACTAAAGACATCATCTTAAAGAAAGTTGCGTAACAATTTATCCAAAATATAAAACAAATATCAATCAATTCAACTTTTTAAGTGCTACGTCACCTCAGTCTCCCATAGCGGTCAAATTTGTAACAACCGTTTTTTTGCATCAAGGGATAAATATAACGTAACAGAATGTTTAAAGACAGTTACAAGGCAATATTATAAAAACATATTTTAAGGCCCTATAATAAGTCTTTCACATCTAGAAGGAAAATCCATAGAGATTCGCACACGTACCCGCTATGCAGTCGACTTCTTTATTTTGTTTGGCACAGTTTCCACGTAAACCACAGCAGAGTAACTGGCTACCACGTAACGTCATACCTTTTTATAAAGAAAACCAAACATTGTCTCTCCCTGGAAAGTTTTCTTCATAAATTATGACTTCGTAAACATTCAAAACAGCAGTTTTTGTGGAAAAATGATTATAAAACTTTTCTACGAAAACGGAAGCTTGCTTGTTAGTTTTTCTAAGTAAAAATTATGCTAAAAAATTTTTCGTATTCACTTACAAATATAAGGTACATCATAATTATATTAATGAATAGTTTAGAGGTATAACAAGCGTTATCTGAAGTCTCGAAATGGTTGGAATCGAACCCGACCCACTATCTCCGGTATATTGTATGTCTCAAAAATAATAATATTGACAGATCCTTTACAAAAATCTCATGTAAAGTCATTGATAAACAATTTGTTCTAAAAATAGTTTCAATGCGTGTGATGTGCCCTAGAATAGATTGAACAGTATTACATTAGAACGAAGTTATCGGAACAGATGTTTCTTCTCATAGATCTCGCCAGCACGTGACAATTTGTCGACTGATAAAAACGTTGTGAAGAATGTAGTACAAAAAGTTAAAATAGGAATATAGTTCTTAATAATATGGAGAATAGAATAGTGAATTGATTGTGGCTACATTAGTTTTATTTGACTTATTTAACTTTAATAAGTCGCTTCGTCATAATTAAGGGTTCTTGTTGATTCTGATATCAGTCGAGCGCTCTCGAAAATATGTGTAAGTAAACCTCCTTAAAAATAATTTACCAAAAGTAAAATGAGGTTTTAATAACTTAATTCGATTTTCGTATGAGAAAAATCAGCTGAGAGCGTGTTTGCATGAATAGATTTTTTCTTAGAGATCTTTTAAGCACAAAGAGATCACACATCTGCTTCGATCCTTGACATTCAAATTCAATTTTCTACCATCAAGTTAAGTAAACATGTAAAGGACTCTTACTAGGTCAGACCAAAATATGACTACGATTTTCTTAATAATATAAGTTAATTTAATACCGAACCGAAAAAAAAAATTAATAACAAAAATTGTTTAGCTCAAGTCAAAGTTACAAAAAGGCCAGCATTTTACATTTAAGTAAGAGAATATTTCGTAGCGAGTTTCAAACGCTGAAAGAACGCAATAATATCAAGAAAGTTTTAAAAAGTAATCAATTATGGTAACAAAAAGAGTAGGTTTCTCAGATACTCGTAGAAATTGGACGAAGACAGCGTGATTCTGTAATTTATATTATAGAAACTGAAGATATTTCGGTGTACCGCGCTTTCGTAGGGAAGCTTTGACATTTCAAGCAACTTTATTTCAAAACGATAAGGTTTTTATAGTACGCATTTATGGATAAATGTAATCGAATATTTGTAAGGAAGGTAAATTATACCACAATATCAGGGAAGAAAACTTTCGTTAAAATATTAATCGAAACGAAAATCCTTTCCGTCAAACTTTCGCTATCTATAGACCAGTAAACATACATAAAACATGACATTAAATTAGTGTATACATAAACTTTTTAGTCATACTTTTTTGCTTATTTATGTACACTAGGTACAAATATTTATAGATAACACAAATATTTAGTTTAGATCAAAGTCGCGACAAGTGGGGATTTTTGTTACTCTTTCACGCAAAAACCACTGAACCGATTTAGACGAAACTTGGTACCCAGATAGTTCATAACCAAGATTAACACAGAATAGTTCTTATCCAGATTTTGTGTTAGCGAGGAATCATTTTCCATTTCCAACCAGAGGGCCCGCGGGAAACAGAAAACCACATCAACATTTTTACTTGATTGTGAACCTTTTTTAAGTTCGAACCACACACAAACAAACGTAGGTTCAAGATTATGTTGACATTCAATTTAAAATATGAAGAATAAATATCATTCCATTGTAAACTCACTTTCATATTTTTTCTTTTGTTTATTTGAAATAAGTAGAAATGAAAATAATAAAAGAAGCCTCAGGCATGGCGTAGAATTCAAATCGTTAAAATTTTCAAGTTGAGGTATTCAAATTCAACAGGCCTCGCTTTTTTATCGTACATTCCAAATAAATATCAAGAGAAGAAACAAGAATTTATGAAACTTCGAACTTATTGAACCATAATAAATCAAATAAAGTAGTTTTGAAGTTTACATTCTGTTTAACACATTGAGCAAACAAATTAGTCTCATATTAAGGGTAAGGCGCTACCATACATCATTAATCTGCTTATTATTTTAACTTTCCGTAGGAAGTCGGTATTTTACCTACAATAATAATATGTTGATTTATTATATTCCACCAAAGAGGTGGGATACCTCTGTAATTCTCGAAACTCTGCTAATATTTTATAAATAGTGTTGTACTCACCGAAAAAACAGCAACAGAACACGATCGTATACAAAGTGATGAATATGGCTCTAACATCCGTTCTATCAAATATGTACTCGTCATCGCTGGACGAGTACACAGATTGGTTCACTTTCGACACGTTGACGGCTCCTTCCAGCGGCTCCGTCTTATTGTAAGCCCCCCATACATTGTTCTGTTTCAAATCGTTGCTGACAAACAACTTGATGCCGTGCATATTTTCAGATACTCGATCACGGCTCGTTGTTTGTAATACAGCGCGCTTTGTCGCCCATTTTCTGTAACAATATTATCTGCATTCAATTTTCTCTGAGTAATCAAGAGTAAAGAACGAAAATACATTTTTTAACATCTGGTATATAATCATAACAATTATAAATAATTGAGGAAGAAACGTTGTCGTAAACAGGTGTGTACTTGTATTCATTGTAAAAGCCACGTGGAAGTTATTTGCGTTTTTCAATTTTCCAATACATTTATCTTGAGTCTGCTGAAAGAAATATCTGTTAGAGCAACTGACACAATTTATGCCAACTTTTACAGACTTTTAAGCTACGTAGGAGAAATGATGTGAAACGGGTTTCGATTAATAGTCAGACAATAGACTTGTTTAGATCGTCTTACGCTGGTCAAGTGTTCACAAGCAATAATAAGGCTCTTTGATTCCTTGATAGCATATTTACAGATTTCTTCTGTCACTGAATAACGGCTTAATTTGAAACCATTACTGACTTAGGTACATTTCATCTTATTTCTTATAGTAATTTATAGATTTATAGAGATAGTCTCTATAGCTAACATTCTTTTCAAAGCAAAAATCATGAACTGTTACTGAAAATAATAGCGTTTTTGTTTTTTTGCTGTCTTTAACTTTGCTCTCCTAACAAATCCTCTAAAATGTGGAAAACGGGTGAGTTTCTAAAACGCAGACAGCCTTTAAAATGTCAAAACGTGGGCGTGCCTTTCGAACGCAATATCAAAAAATGCACTTAAAGTGAATAAAACTCTTTTTTCATTTTCAGTTACTAAGGATCAATTTAGTCCAGCGCAGAGTGAAAGACTATCAAAGCGTTAATTGGGATTTTTCCTGTCAGAAAACATAACTACGATGCACAAATAAGAGCTTTACGTGGTTTTGTTAAGGATAAATTTGCTATATTAATTGCAGATCGCTGCTTTGTGTTTTGAGTCAGCGCTACAATAACTTTACAACATAATATTCTTAAAACGTACTCTTGATTTTAATGTCTTGCCCAGGTAACATTTTCTGAGATAACAAATGCGTGTCATGATTCTAAGTTATTAAAGTTACGCTAAATAAAGTGTAATTCAGAAAAATTACACTCATTTACCTGTGTTAAGTGAACATTTTAATATACTTAGTACTACTTCGTAATTTTGCACCTTTTTTAGAATTACTTTTTGGTATTTGACAAAAAAATCGAAAAATCCTGTCAGATAGATTAAAAAAAATCGCAAATGAAAATGAAAATGATAATGGTGGAATAAAATGGTTGAAATCACGTGTGACGTCACTTATCAGTCAGCTTTTTACTGACGAGTAACGTTATTAGCCCCCACTTCACCGTTTCATCCATACGTTTAACGACATTTGAAGCGTTGTAGCTTCGTACCTATTATTTAGGTGATTTAAAGAATAAGCGAGTACAATATGCTTTCAAACCAACCTGAACCTAGATTTTTAGTAAAATACCCCATTTTGTACAGCAGGTGGAATTTCTATGTCAACAAATGCGATAAATTGGAGTAACATGAAAATAATATATTATTGTGTTTCGTTCCACATCGCGGTTGTGAGCGGTCGGATTACGAGTGTTCGAGCAGATGCGCTTTCAGAATTTAGTTTATTGAAAAATTGTACGAGTAGTATAGTGGACGGGAATTTTTAATACAATAAAGAAGGGATTATATACGGGTTATATAAACAGGTAAATCATGTTATGAAAATGGATCAAACATTTCTAACCATATCGATTGAAACTAAATATGTGTGTAATAAAATAAAATGTAATTTAGGTATTAAAACGTTTAGAATGCGATGACATTTGCTTGGCCGATTAAGTTTCAGTTTTAATAAGTTCGTTGATTTCTTTTGTATGCTTGTGCAGAAGTATGTTATTTTTAGATACTTTAAGAAAAGTTATTTCTTAAAATATCAAATTTAGATTGAATTCCCTTGGCTATCTAAAAATGATATTAAATATGCATTATGCGAAAATATATCAGAAATCAAATGAGCGTCAATCAAAGTAAGCTTCTAAAGCTTTTATAAACCTTGTAAACATATGAAATCCATTTTAATATTCTATTGCGTTCATAAATAGAAATCTGCATGTCTTGTCATGTTGAACAGACTCTTCTCACGCGTTCATGTAAGATACAGGCAGTATTTACGAGCGTTTGCCGTCACCCCTGCGTGTATCTCTAACAGGATATAGTGAGCCCAGCGACGCGAGCGAGCAGCCTCGTCTCACAGAAACACATTAAGTTTAAGATCGTTTGAACTGACAAATTGCCATCCCATCGCCCTACAGCTCTTTGGAATACCTACCATTATCAATGAAAAAGAACTGTGAGAAAATACAAGCAGCTGTTATCTTGTGTTCTCTTTTATTGGTCCCTTGGGATCGTAAGGAGGTTTTATGTTTTGAGACAATCTGGCTGCTAAGTGTTTTCCGATCTTTCTTAACGCCGTGAAGTTTTATATACTGACTATTGATCCGGGGTTGTTTTTTTTTAAATTGCCTCCTACTGTTTGAAAAGCTTCAATTGTTTCAGGAAAACATAAGTTAACTTGAAAAGCAAACAACTCAACAATGATTTGAAAATTCCTCACCTACGTTTGAAGCTAGATTTATTGTTTCCATTTGGTTTTTTCTCTGCAATTTTAAAATACAGCGAAATTTCCTCGCCAATCCGGCAATAAGATATTCGCAGCGTCGGAAATTTATTAAAAATTCAGCTGTATCTGTAAGTATCTCGAAAAAGAAGTTGATCCCAATTCTGCTGAAGATTTGAATACGAAAATAATATCTGTTAAACTGGCGCAACGTCAGCTTACGACTGACCTCAAGCTTGGCAAGAGTTTATGAATCGCTTTGAACGAAACAAATTGTGTTACAGTTTTATTCTTAGCTTGGACTAGGACTTAGCTTGTGAAGTAGGTAGTTAAAGATACTTCTGACACAAAAAAATTATAGAAATGACCCGTTTGACCATATAGTCAAAAATGGTCTTTCATATTCATCACTTCTGAATTCAAAATCCTTCGTAAAATAGTATTAAGTCACGATTAAGATTGCTTTATTAATGGTTTGAAATAAAAACATTAATTTTAAATTGAAATGATTCATGTTATTTCCTGCTTTATTCGAAAAGGCATCCGCAGGAATATTTTCCGTACAATTCTCTGGGAAATTGTGAAGAATAAAGCTAATACCCAAGTCAAAAGTCAAACGGAAGCCGGTCATCATAATCCGCTCTGCTGTCAAATCCCCCGGGATCGCAAAAACCCTGGCAATTGAACTTGATGGCATTAACCCCAAAATAAAGAGATTGTAAAAAAGAAAACCTCTTTATTATCAACAAATAAAAAGTTTACTCTAATGAGGCAGTTGTATTATGAAAACAATGAATTAAGCTACTTGAAAAATCAACATCCTGAAATATATTTTTTGGCAAATTTGTTTATTTGATTAAGTCACAATATGGCGCCTAGAAAATAGGCTTTTGACTTTAATTTATATCTCCGCCTAGCCCTTCAGGAATACAAGCTGACTGTTATTAATATCATAAATTTATACTGTTATTTAATTTTCTCTCCATAAATCGTCTCACCTAAACAATCTGCTAACGTGTAGATTGTGTTGTGTGGTAGGTACATGTTGCTAACCAAAAATGTGTTGAAACAAGCAAAATGAGCTGGCGTACCGAAATTTATTCTTCCGCGAAACTAAATGTGTTACATAAATGCCTGTGTCCACGTTTATAGTTTCAGAGTACGTTATTTTATCGTCTACGATGTTTATTATAAACTTTATGTGTAAAAAGCTGAATAACAGTAAAACTCTTCATGTAACACGAGAATCAAACCTATAAAGGAAATGTCGAAGTTACGATACTATTTCTATTTCTCTACTTTAGTTTTTATTATCATGATGTGCTTTCGACACTCTATGGTAGGTATAGTTATACAAAATATGCTCATCTGAAAGACAAACTTACCTTAGTTGATGGTCATTACAGACTCATAACAAAAATCTCATCTCACTTTTGTAAGCTTTATATATACTTATGTATACACTAATTATATATGTATTGTACCTAAGTAATAATTGTAATTTTGAAAAGACGTGATCTAGGAAAGTAACCTTAAATTATCAAGGAAGAATAAAATGGGCGCGTTAACTCAACGTTAAAATGTTTTACAATGGAGCGTAACTACTTATAAGCCAGACAGCTGTTACCACTATAAAAGTTCATAAAGAATAAAATTAGCCTAACAAAGGGATAAGATTTAAAGCGCGTTTATATTAATCTATTCAGACTGTTATAAAACAATATTTTATGATTTACTACTCATAAAACTATTAGATGCGAGGGATTTTTCTTGTAAAATTTTCTAATAAAATAAATCAACTTATTTTAATAATCTTTTTTGTTCTTTTACACTATTACTTTGAAGTACCTTAAAATTTTCAGACAATGTTAGATAATTTTAGACCTAACAGCATCCAAAGGTTATCTCGGAAATAAATGGCTAATTACGTAATTTCTGCCTACAACATTACGTCTTGTTAATTGTGGAAGAATAGAGTAGTGTTACAGATATTCTGTATTCTTCCCATTTTGGTAAATTAAATTAGCTTTCATAATTACGGTCCTCGTAAATCGATGCGCGATTACAATCAATAATTGCGATCCAAATTGAATGTGTATTGTGTACAACAACTAATTACAACGGTTAATTGATGATCTATTTTGCGATCACAGATCATGGTAGTGGGTGCAATTCGTTAACCCAGGTATACATAGTTTGAAATTAATATCTAATGTCCTTTAACTAACATAAAAATTCAATAATTAACTATTTTTAGCTGCTTGATTGAATTATCCATTAAGAAGATGATAATAATTCCAAAGATTGGTCGATATTCAACAATTTATTATTATAATCTAAGGGTCCTGAAATTCTCGAAATCCTAAATCACAGCTCAAGATCGAGATATTTCAATTATATTAATTTCGCAAAAAGTTTTGAAACCAGGTGGCTAGACCATTAATAGCACATAATTGCTTACTTTTATAATTTAAAACAACTTAAAACTCAATTTATTATAGTAATTTATTAAACAACTTTTTTCAAAATCGTACAGACGAGTTATGGTTTCTTGGAAATTAATCATATTTTTTTATCCTTTGGTCATCAATCAAAAATGTTTTCAGAAACCAATAAGCGGTTCGTTACTAATAAAATATTCGACCCAGCTAATCGAGTACGTATCGATTTCAGGAGCCTTTTTCGATCTGAATTTGTGCCTACACAAATTTCTACGAGCACCCTATATGCACTATAGAAATATAGAATCACTTTTAGAAAATAACGCACGTAAGAACTCATTAAAAAAAGATAGGAAGCAATACAACTCCAATATCTCTTCAACACCAACCATTTATTTTGGTAAGTTTTGTGACCTTTCATACAAAACCAGGCAACACCCTGGCACGAAATCCGAGGCCCATCTTTGCCTTTAACCGCGTAACCTTTTCTGTTTCTTTTGGCCCGCGACGTGACAACTTAAATTTCGTTCAAATGCAATAACAGGAAAATCTTTGCTACCAAAACAACGTTCTCTCACAAAATCTATAAAATTAATTTGGGTTCAAATCAAAATATAACCAATATTATTCAGCCACCATTGATATTTCTGTCGAGTTAGACAATACCACCCCCAGATACCACCGCTGCCAAAGGTCGGATCAAGTTCAATATTACGTTAAACACGGTCAATTGATTGCTTACCCAATCAAATTCCGACACCCAAGACGTAAAATATTTTATGATATAAACGGGTAAGATATTTTATTCTATTTCACCTAGCATAAAAAGGTAGAAAATATAAATATATACATACTATAACTTGCACAGGTACAAGTTTAAATGTATGTATATATTTATTTATTTAGGAACCTAGTTTTTTTCAAGTCGCTTAAAAACGTAAAACTATCCTTATGACACCATTAATGCCAGCATAGTATAAGTATATCATTTTATTTCATTGATCTGGACCATTTTCTCTTTTTTTCGTATGTTTTTGTGTCGCAACCTGTATGGTTTGATTCGTTTATATTTGCTAGATCAGCTAATATTGATATAATCATACATATAGGTACATATGTTTATCGTATATAATATAGGAATATTCAGGCACGTTTAGAAGTAAACAATATTCTTCAGATCTCCACGGGAATCCCTACAACAATGCGTACGTGAGTCCTTCAGTACAACAGAACCTTCTAGACATTATTAACAATATCTTCTATCGCTCATAAGTAGCAAAATGTACGAAAAGAAAAAAATACCGACTACAAAACAAACGCTTACTAAAATATACCCAAAAATTTACTTTGTTTCGTGATGAAAATAAACTCAACGTTTTATTTGTTCTTGAAAACATAAGGTTAAACAATTTAAGACGTTTCAAATGAAAATTCAACCTGCTATTTTCAAGATTATGTAATTCTATTTAAAAATCAGTCTCTCAATGAAATGAAATAGGCAAAGGCACAGGTAAATACCAAATGGACCGGAAATTTGCCCTACCTCAACAATGTCAACATCAGATAAAGCATTTAAGCAGATTTGAATCTTTGAATATTCTATTCGTTAAATACAAGTAAGATTGGCCCTTAAACAAGCGGCATTTCTATGTCTACAAGAGCCTCGTTCGTTGATTGTCAAATTGCACGAATACAATATCGTAGGAACCAATAATTATTATGTCAAAAATAATGGCCGCTAAGGAATTACAAAATAGCAAGCTAATAATCCTCAAAAAATTAGAGTACGTCTTTAGATTGATTAATTTTTTCATTTACTACATAAATTTTAAATTTCGTAAAATGTTCAAATTTCATATTTTCTTTCGCTCGTTGGCCAACGAATCATTCTAAGTACATCACTTATTAAATTGAAAATTTTTAAATTGTTTTTTTTATTTCTACTAATCTTTTCGTTCGAAATATAATTCTGTCTAATTTATATTTGCATTAACACCATTTCTTATAAATGAGGTTCTAATACACGAGGTTTTAAAACCTCAAAGGTCCCTACCGTAGGTTTTAGTTCCTTGTTAGCTTAGGCACTTAAAACGCAACTTTGTTAAAATTTCGCTGAATCAGCTTACTCATTACGGCCTCCATTAATTCTGGACCTATCTACCATTACCCTTTAGTACTTGCTTAGAATTAATTAAATTAGATATACAGTGGTAACCACTATTCGTTCCTAGTTAACATTAAGGACTGTAAATATTTACAAAGTATTGAGTAACAGTTTAGGCTTTCTCAGTAGCCCGAATACTGAAAATCTGGCAAATTATTTAAATTCGTCAGATCCTCGAATGCTTGAGTTTGGGTGTCATTTTGCTTGAGACGTTAACTTTTATAAAGCCCGCGCGACACAAGGATTAGATAACCTAGTGTGGGAGCAGATTAAAAATATAATCAACTTTCACTTGAATTAATATAAAGGGGATAGAGCCGCTTACCGAAAAATCCATGGACATAAAGCTTGTGTGGTAAAAAAGCAGATAACAGCTGTTGTGATAATACATAGACAAATATATGCCTACTAATAAATGTGAACCGTTCCTTTCATCAGAACTTAAACCTCACACACTACGTATAATCACATCCATGCATCTTTTAAGACATGTAAGTAAATTTAAAGCAGATAAAAGTCCTTTTAGTAAATTCCGGGATCGAAGATCACTTCGATCTCTTACAGTAACTTAGGGATCCATTGAGTAAGCCGCCTTTCATTTGCTATTAATAATTCAGACAAAGCAATAATATTAAAAGTTCAAACTCACCCGCCTATTTAGATCTATGTTTCCAGTAAGATTAATTTTACATTAGCAAATCAGAACAGGTCATACAATTAACAAGGACAGCAATTGAGTAAGAAAGTTTAAATAGTTTTATTCCGTAGCATTTCTTTTCAACTGCTGCAAAGAGGCGACGATTCAAGTAGGTGCGACATCATTAAGGCGTATAAAACTCGGTAACAACGCAGAACACTGTCTCTAAAAATGTACGAGTATCGAAACCAATTCTATTTTCAAATAGTCATTAATGTTTTCTTTTTAATGAATCAGCCAGCCACGTAGCCATTACAGCGGCTAGTTTTGACGATTTATGATCGGTTGTTTTCTAATTACTTAATTAGGGAAAATAAAGAACCTTCCTACACCCCAGAAGCTGTTAACACGCACTTTATATTCGACACAATCAGCAATTTGTTTTGCATCTTCACAATACAATTGCAATCATCGGGTCATATTGCGGAAAAAATAATTAAGCACTGCAGAGAAATTGAAAAGTTAACCGTTCACTGAATATTTAGAGGACCCTCGAGAGATTGATTGCGGTTTTTATTACGGTTTCGAACATGTTTGGGCTGCCTTAAAACCTCTTTGGGTGTGTTCCTTCTTTTATTATAAAAGAAACCAAAAGTTTTTAGTACTCACGTAAGTCTGTACAGCTGTCTAGTTTGGATATTGGTGTTTTAAAGCGTAATAAATAATACCCCGGAGTTAAATGTAGCTTGCCGAATGGGAATAACTGGTTTTTGTTTTTTTGTGTAATAAATTTACTTTGGGAATAATATTTAAATTGATAATAGGTTTTTGACAATGAAATTGATATTTCAGATTCCAAAACTGGTCGGAATGGTAATTGCTTTTTATAAATTTTTTTGTTTGTAAAAAGTTACTGTATCATTTTTCGGACAAAAGAAATCAAATCAAATGGGAAAACAAATCATCATGTATTCAATAAATTCTGATATTTTACTAAATATGTTTGCATTTTTTTAACTCCATTGGACATGTAAAGGTTTATCTGTTTAACCATAAAATCTCCAACTGTTGCTAAAAAAAAAAGTCATAATTTTTTAATTCGAATCCACATTAGGCTTTTTTAAATTAAGATCATTGCAGACTCTACAGCACAATATTTTGATAGTATTCTCACTTCTTCCTAACATATTCAGATACCCATACGATACCGGTATCACGTCACTCTCAGCTTTTATCAAGTCAAGAGCCCCACTCCACACAGACACACACACACATGTAAAGCCGCACGAGCCTACAGGTTTTCTCTCCACTCCACTACACTAAACACTCGGCTTAAGTGGTATCTATTCATTGACACCGGCTACACCGGAGCTATCTCCCGTCGCGTGGAATTTTCGACACCATTTTTAAATGTAAAGTTATTTGGAGGTTTGAGTTTAAGTACAGATCTCAAATCTATGGTAATTTTGTAAAACACTGAATGAAGTCTGTTGCGTTGTTCATATCTTTTACTTCAAATACGATGGTATCACAAGGTATGCTCTGACTTTTCGTCGCGTCATACATGACGTCGCACATTTCAAGGCACGACTCTATTTTAATTTAGTGAGCATTCTTGTCATTTCAAAGATGCTACACTCAGTCGAGATGACTAAAATCGAGAGGGCAGGCTAGTTGAAAAATAATTCAAACAAAACCAGTTAGTACAAAATCAAGTGTTTTATGTTATTTTTGCAATAAAAAGAACAACACAACCCCCTGATAAGGGCTTAAAAGGCACCCACCCAGTATCACATTCAAATGCGGTGTACGAGTAAACTTTCCTCTCTGGTATAATAAAAGATATCGATAAAACTTCGAAAGATGAAAGTCTTTGCTAACCGAATAGCTAGGAAGTTGTTCAACTGGTAATAATGATTACTGGAACGTCGCATAATAAAATCTAGGCGCGTCTGAATTTATTGGAACGGTCTGAACTAGATTCATTGAATAAATAATTAAATCATAATTTAAGATAAAATTGATCATTGAAACTGCTACGTGAATGACCGAAGTAATTTAAATTAGAATTACGCGATGACGTTTATGACATTGCGTGTATCAGTAACATTTTACGAAACCTTAGTAACGAGAAAGGTTTCCGTAATAAACGTCAAAATGACAATGACACCTACGTTTGAACGAAATATAAACCGGGAAATATATTGAGTTGTTCATTCTTTTGATCTTCAATTAAAAATGGAACGCTTTTTGTTTTTTTTTGCGGAGCCCTTATTTTCTTATATTTATGAAATACTAAAAATAACCTTTTTTATCAATTTTAAAAAGCCATGTTATTATTTTGAAATATTTTATGTTATTTTTGCATCATTTCGTTATACTACGAGGGGGGGATCAGTAAATTTTGTATCACTTCATTCAACTCAGTTAATCGTAGAATATTTGACAAAAAAACTCAGTATACATTGCGTCAATTTACTTATTTTTCATATACTAGTATTATTTTTGAACATATAGATAAAAAAAAAAATATTTTATTACTCCACAATAAACTACTATCACCACTTGAAAATAGATTTAAAAGTTCCATTTTTAAAAACTAGAATACCTAAGACCAGAACACTCAACTAAAAAGCAAGCTTTTAAGATGAATAGCATTGCTTTCCATTAATCTGTAGAGCTATAGATCTACGCTTGTAATCCGTCTAAAGCAAATTACATCTGAAGAGGGTAAAATATTACGTGCAACTTTCGATTCTATAATTGAAAAAGTATATAAATTATTACGTTTAACGCTTCAATAAATCGTGTTGAATAAACGTATCCATTTGTGAGGCGATTTGAAATAACAATAGTTAAGTGGGTTGGCCATAAATTAGAAAAAAGATGTTTATTACTCTTTGCCTTTGATTCGGTATTTAATGGAATGATATTAAAGAAGTGTCATTGAGTATGAAACTTAAAGATATATAATGTTTTAATTTCATCAAAGTGTTTGTAGTTTTTAACTAATACTCGTCACTTTAACTTCTACCTGCAGAAAAATGGTACTAAACAATTTATTTTTGTTTAGGTAGGCAATTTCCCTTTATGTTTTCAACTCCTCCTTACAGTCTTATCATGTATAAATAATATGGACCTTTATAACCAAAACACAGGCTTTATTACTAAATGCTTTCAAATAATCAAAGATAGGCTTAATTTCTTAAAAAAAGTGTTTAAATTAAAAAGACCTCATTTTAAACATTTAATAAATTCTGCCATTTCAGGCTGTGGTTTTATTCTGAATTCGGTCAAGTCACCTGATTGCTTCGTGAAAGTTTGATCATCCTGGATATTCCAGTACAAATTAAAATCCTTTCATCCCTCACGTACAAGCTTAGGAACTGCAATTGCAAAAAAACTTTTAATTTATAAGTTTTTCAAGACATTTTTACATAAATTAGTATTGATTTACTTAGATGTTACCAATTTTTTTTTTAATAACTTTAAAACAAAAACAAAATTGAATATAAAATAAAAGCTAATTGATTAAAAAATAATAAATTTTCTTAAAAAAAAAACTTATTTTTATAGTGGTAAAAAGGGGAATTTAATTTTGAATATTTTAAAACTAAAACTTAAACTCTGCAACCATACTGTTTGTATATAAAAAAAAATCGATAAAATTTACGGTACTTTCGAAGAAGTTCCGTAGTAGTAAACAATTTCAGTGAAGAAGATGTATTCCTAGCATAATTACCCAACATCAGATTCACGACATCAATATTTTTGACGTAACAACTGTTTCTTGACATTTCCTTCCCGTTGGTAAAGTAAACAAAATATCAGCTCGCTTCTGAGTCACGGTTATAGACGAATCTTTATCATTGAAGAAATAGACTCAATGTCTTATGTGGGTAATCATGTACTAAGCGCAAGCATACTTTCATAGATAATATAGCTTTTAAAGGAAGATTATTTGCGTCTGTGGAAATGGGACTCTGGTCTATTTCTTGTAGAGCGCCATCTCGCTCCTACACCCATAACGGGCTCATTTAAATATAGCCTATCCTTTAAAATAAACGCGAGTCGATATACATATTTCGATTTAATTTTTAAAACAAACAGCTTTCACAAACACCTGGCCTGAATAAACTCAATAATGAGTCTAAAATCAATTAAACGTTAAATCAGTTAATTAATTTACATGCCCTTTTTAACTGTGTGAAATTGATTGCTATTTCTTCAATTAGAATTAATTATAAAGGGTTCGAGTATTTTAATTTTAATTTAAGTTTTAGAAGCTTTATAAATTGTGCTTAAAACTGATTTTCAGCATTTTGGTTGGGGATGACATAAACAGAACTTTACCTTTTTAAGAATTAAGTATGCAATCATGCATTTGCATTTAAAGCAAATGAAAAAGAAATCATGTCCAGTTGATGTGTAGGTGATAAGAAAACCTTTGCCGTATTCGTCCATATGATTCAATTACTTATGCATTCATACGTATTTACCAGGATTTTCATTGCCTATAAAAAATATTCACCCAAAACACTTCGGATATTCGTTTTACAGGTAATTTGATATCCATCGGTACACGTTGGCTACCTGTTCTATGTATCTAGATTGCGGAAAGGTCAAAGGATTTTGGCTCCATGATACCACCGCTCCATTTAACGCAAAGAGCTGAAATCCCTTTTCAAACACTCTATGGATATTGAACAAGGCATTTATTGAAAATTAGGATGTGGGTAACCGCGGACAAGGTGGAATGTAAACTAATATTTCAATGATTATACGTTTCCGGGTCCCCTATAATTTGATGTGGGCCTGTATACCCATTATACGTATTATTTTATGACTTTTCCGTTCCAAATTCGGAATGCATTGTAATTATATATACGTTGTGTCGTTACTTTCCATTTACGTTTTGTAAAACGTCCTCTTTGGAAGCGTGGTTTAATATTTATGGTTCAGGATTGTATATAATAAGTGTTGCGTGCTTTTCACCTGAATACTAATGAAACAATTTACAGAACCGTGCCAGTATATGAAAATTATACGTTAAGTCTAGGTATCAATCCAGCACATAACATACACTTAGATCCAAATTTAGTTAACATAGCGATTATAACTCCTAGACGAGTAACAGCAGGCGATATGCAAATGACTATTTAATCGATCACACTGTTTCATCTGTCGATTCATCAGTCTAGTGGCCGCATGTGCGACTGAAGAGAGTGACATCCATCGATCTAATGTTCAATTGAATAGGCTCAACATCGGTCTAGTTTCCCGATAGGCTTTTTTTGTAGGAAACAATCGACTATTGTTTCTGTTAAACCAATAAAGTTGAACGATATTATGTAGGTATGTCCTTAAGGATTTAACTCCAGGTAGGGATAGAAAAAAAATGTAGGCCATAACACTCAGTGGCGGTAATAATATTTTATAGCACAACCTTTGAAGTGTTTTTGGTTTGCGGTGTATCAAATATTTAAATAAAGAAAACCACGCGAATGTCAAACGAAATTACGCGACGAGCCTTTGAGTAAATAAAGTTAACATTGCGCTGAAAATGGTAGAAACGTCATGTGACTTGATACTGCATTCGTTATTAAATTAAAGATATACTACCTACTTATGCATAAAAATTAACTGTACTTGTTTCTGTTTTCGAATACCCCAAAATAGTCTACATTAATGGACATTTAAACAAGTCTAAACTTAAACAACTACGGTGTACGTTTCGACTTACGTATGTAGGCACCTAAGAGTTCATAATTGAAATGTGTTCGTCCTTTGTTATTCTGTTAGCAAAACTTACAAGACTGCATTCTACTTGTATTCGCTTTGACATGAATTCCCCGTGCAAACTTACTTGTCTTGAAATGCGATCTTTGTCGGTTAAAATTTACACTTATGATCGCTCCTCCAGGAATTATTGAACGGAAGCTTTGTCTGCATTTTCACTAACTGACCTGCCGTCGAAAAGCACTAGTGATGTGTTTTATTTTATTAAAGGTAACAATTATTTTGTACGGAAATTATTGCTTTCTGTAAACTAGATCATAAGTATCCTACATTTGTATAGCTGTAAACCCTCCATGCTGTACTAAATAAATAAATTTTCACAATCAATTGCATTGTAAGGCAATGAGGCAGCCAAAGCTTCTTTTAATGCCACGTCTCCCGCATTCGGTCGTATATGGCATTGCATAGCAATTCATCATGTGCTCCGTAAAAGTCAAACCTGTGTTCAGACTAATTGCATAGATTTGTTCGAACATTTTTTTTACTTTTGGCTGATACTTATGGTTACTTTTGACTTTGAAATTTGGTCATGTTATAAAAGATAGTATGTGGAAAAGCTACGTACGTAGCTACGTATGTGATCAGATTAAGGGTTTGATAAATAGCAAAATGTGCGCAACAACCACGAGGAATGTCATCGCTACCTGCCTTAATCCTAGGGTTCGGAGGACGTCTACATGATTTTCATTCCTCTTTTGACCCAGAATATTGTTATACTCAGATATTTGCTAGAGCTTGAAATAATGTGTTATGACCTTAATTAAAGACGTCTCGTAAATAATATATCTGCAATAAATAGCAATACCAAAGGATAAATAAAATTTGTTTACAAACCGTCACCCGTAAATCGATTACAAACCAAAGTGAACATGACTTTCCGAAAGTTTAAACGAAGCAAACACGTGAGTAGGACACAAGAATTAATTATGCATATTTTTCATCTTCTTCAATAATTAACGTACCGGATACAGCTCGCTTAAAAATGTTCACTTTCACAGACAAAATGCGGAATTTTCAGTCACGAAGCCATGTTTTGCATATTTTGAATCGATATTTGGTGGTTAATCAGTTGCTTTCAGCTTGAACTACGGGAGAATAACCAGATCAATTTATTATAAAAGCAAACGTGGGAAGAAAAACGTCAATTTAAACAAAAGTGCAGAGAATATACCTCGGCACTTTTAACCCGGTTGAATACATCAATATTTATATTCATTACTTCAACTGCCGCCTACATTTAAACGCCAAACTATATTTAGTGCCTGTGTACGAATTCATAACAATTAAATGGCAAAGAAAACTAAATTTTATATTTTTAAATTTTTTTAAAGTAATTCTAAAACTGTCATTGGACTTTACAGCGCCTTCCACGAACGTCCTAAAGCTTCTAGCAAGATGCATGGCACTGAGGAGGATTATCAAAACTTTAAAACCTCATTAAAACTGTGTACCAGAATTAGCGCAGATGTGCAAAACTTAAACTCTGGACCATGAACTAATTTCATTTATTCCACCTACTTATGTAAAACTTCCCATATCTCTTGTCTATGTAAACACCAAACACTGGCAATATTGGTGTTACGAAGTAATTTGAATTTGGAATCGCTGCGTTATTTCAATGTTTGCAAAATAATTAAAAACAGAACATGCACTCTAACTCCAGGCTTATTTATGTTTAACCTAAACACAGGCCATTATTAGGTTTTATATTAGGAACGGTATTTCACTTTCCCGCGCAAAGGTATACACCTAATGAATAATACGTTACATTTTTTTTAATACGCCGAGAATTTCTCTTAGCAAATTACATTTGGAATTGTGATTGTAGATTGTAAACATTTTTCTTTTTTATTGAAAGAGTGAAAGAATATTTTACGCGTGTAAATAACAATTGTTTTTCTTTGCATAAAAAGATGTTCTGTACTTCTCAGATGACTTCAAGATTTTAAATTTTATTGCCTAATTCATTTTAACAATAATAAATATCGAATGCTCTGAAAAGCTGTCAAAATTTACCGAAACAACGATAATATATTTCTAAGAATTAAATTCAACGGCTTCTCACATTATTACATCTGGTTAATTTAATACAAATGTGTATTATCATTTAAATTATTGAACTAAACTCTCATAATTGAATAGTACTGTATAGTATATGAGAAAACTTACATAAACCGTGTGGTCGCCCTCGCTGCCTGGAAGTGTTAATATTAGAGGCAATATGCATAAGGGCCCAAACACAAATGTTATCTTATCAATTATCCGGATAATATAAACCATCATAAATTTATAAATAAGATATAGTGTTATTACATGGTTTACCGCTTGCTCTAATAGGCAAATGTTGTACTGTGAGTAACACAATCGGGAATTTTAATAACGGATGTCAATTACACTACCAAAAAGAAATTACGGCTAAGTGTAGAAAAACAATGAGGCTAAAAGGAGGTTTTACCTCTATTGAAAATCTAGATTATAGATAATGTGACACGTAACGTGTTTTAAATCTCAATTAGACTAAAGCTACACTCAATTTTTCAAATTCTGAATAACGTCTAAAGTATAAAGTAAAGATTAGAAATAAAAAAACCTTTTTTATAATCTTTGTTTTAAACTTATAAGTGTGCACTGTTGAGGTTGACTGTACCGGAGTAATCTTTCCCTAAGCGCCATTGCACGTCGACAGAAATAGGGCAGTATACTTGTGAATGCGACGTATGTTTCACATCTACAATTCGGGCACTGTGAGAACTGTTTCATTGTGAAAGCGAGATGATACTATCACGGTGTAACGTGTCCTCTTACTTCCACAATCGCAACAGTTCCATTTTAAAAGCTCACAGGCAGGTTATTGTGCTAAACATTGTAACGCGAAAGTATATTGTTTCAGTTTAACGGAAGTCGGGTCTGTTTAAAATATCGTATACAACAAATTTGTACGTTAGAATTAAATAGCATAATGTTTTTTTTTTGACATATTCAATTTAATCTACTCCTGAATATCATGAGAGACATTTATGACACATTTGTGACGACATCTATGTTCTATATTTATACTTGGTATACATAAGTACAGTATATAGAAATCAGACTAACTATTGTCTACTAACGACTGTCCTCAACACAATCGAAGCCAGGAGAACAACATAATGAGACTATTGCTGATGTGACGTCATCTTAAGACTAAGACCATCCTACCTAAGCTCTGGGCATCGCCCGGTTGCATTCAAAACGTTTACTCACAAAACATAAATATTTACATCGTACTTAATAAATGTTTTATTTATTATTCTTAAAATTTCTAAATTACCAGGGTACCTACGTCATGTTTTTCCTACAATGTGGCACGCACGTATACACAATGAAATAAATGATTTTTCAACATTCCTCCGATCGTTAACGGCGTCTACATAAACAATATATTCTTGATGTAGAACACATGAGGTTGTAATATTCACGTGTTATCGAAGATGGAAGAAATGGTCCCGCACTGTAAACAATTTTGCGTATCTATTTGAATAAATTGAAGTGAGAATTTCGTAGTGAATTTTGTATGGTCTAGAAAGAACTCGGACGTTCTCATTATTCATTAATACCTCGTATTTTCTATAGAGATTATATTTTCAATAGAAGGACACGCCCCATTTCCCTAAGGGCTTGTCGATTCCCTTAGATAACTTCGATGGAAAATCTCTTCCAAATTTGTACCAGGCTTTGTTAGTGAGTGTAAAATCGATTTTTATCGTCCAAATTATCCCCTTTTACTCTGCTCTCTGCACAACGAATTTGCCTTCCATTCCTGAATTATCTTATTAATACCCAGAAAATTATAGCTTGCATTGTTAAGTTACCATATAAAAATGCCAAGAAGCAAAACATTTATATTTTATAGGTGTCAAGCTCAGTGGTTTTATCCAGGACAGGATAGGTAAAACAACCCATTCTCATATAAATTATCTCATTATTTGTGGCACAGGTATGTATTATTAAATTCTGAAATATATCGACTTTATTAAAGGACTTATAAGTAAAATAGTAAAATGTAGCATGTTTAATCGTTGATTCCAACTGTTTTGGGTAAACTCGCCTCACCCTACAATCACGACGGGTTTTCGCTTTCTCGGTAGCGTCATTTGTCGGTGTTGTTTGACTTCACATGTTGACCCAAGTTGACACAAGGTGACCTTAGATGGCGTATTTGACCTGATCTGCCGAATATCAGGGTTTGGTTCGAATTCCAATTGAGTTTGTATACAGCACACTACACAAATCATTGATCCTAGGTGGAAATTTCAACTAGAATTTGCATAAGCCCTATTAATTCATGCCTGAGTTAAACCTAAGTTTCGAGGTGATAATGCTACGAATGATTCTCTTGAATGAACCCATTTTGATTCAATTATTTTCTTTGTTTAAAAGTTTAATAAGGACTGACAGTTCTTTGCTATCTTAGAATAGAAAACGCCGCAAAAGGAGGATTAAATATTATATAGCAAACCCTAAATAATAATAATAATATGGGTATCAAATGAAACGTCTTGACTAGTAGAAAACAATGTTACTCTATGACATATTTCAAATAAAATCGGGGGGAGACCGAGAATTTGATACTTCTAATTAATACTTTTAGTCAAGAAAAGAAATCAGATCCGAGGCTTTTTTTATCAATGAACAAAAAGGCAAATAAATTGACATTAAGAAAGATATTCGCAAATTACATGAAAACGTAATGAATTTTTTTATCATTCAGAAATGTAACAAAAGTAACATTCCTTTTGTCATTTTAACTCGAATCTGTTGATATTAAGTCCAATTACTTTATGGTTTCCCGAAAATCCCCACAGTGAATTCTTGACAACCCGAACAAAAGCGAAACCATTCGATTTAACGTTCAAAAAGTACGGAATCTTATTCTAACCTTACGTCCTCTTTTGATAAATGAGGTGAAGGAATTTAATTCATCTGGTCACACAAATAACAGGTTAAGGAATAAAGTCCAAATTTGGAAGTACTTACAAGGGTTCCTTTATACAAATTCTTTTCACGTTCATTCACGAAGATTCAATTTACATTAAGAACAAAGTAAGTACGAAACCATATTCAACCGACCTCGATACAGGCACTTCTCTTTTATCTAAATTCCCACTGATCCCTGAAATCCATTAGCTTTCATATCACAGCACAAAAAAATACTACGGTGAAACAACAAACAGTTTTAATGCGAAACAAAAATAACTGGCCGTTTATAATGAACGAACCATTAATTTGAATTGTATACAATCGTGCAGTCATGTGAAAGATAATTTTATGAGTGTTTTTAAACGTGGAACGTCTGTCGTCGAAAGGGCGTCTGCAAAATTGGAGCTCGCACACATAATCCGGACGCTGGCACGCAACAGGCCAGCTACCTAAAACTTATAGTGATTTATGTACACTACCTACGTAGTAACATGTTCTAACTGCTGCACGATTTAGATGTTAATCTTAATCTTAACTACTTCTTACTCTAGTAAGTACTTCTTACTCTACACTAAAGTAGGTAGGTACTATAGGTACAGACAGGAGTAGGTAGATAGATACATAGGTGTTGTGTTAACTATTTTGGATCCTGTTTATGTTGCTGAAAAAAATCTTTTACGTAAGCTTTTCTTTCTGCTGTATCAGCATTAATTCCAAATAACGGAATCGTTTAAAGGTAACGGCACCATTTTAATAAGGAGAAACGTTCAACGGAAAACAAAAGAAAAGTTTCATAAAAGCAATCGAAGTTTTGATATCAAAAATTCCTGAATTTGAAACAATTACGTTGGTTTTCATTCATTACAGCTTGTATATTTTAACTCTTAAGAGCAAGACTATTTCTTTCGTGGAAACGAGGTGGCACTCTACAATTCTGAATGAACTAGAAGCATTGATAATATCACCATATTTGGATGCTAGTCTTAGTAATAAAATCGAACCACCACTAGATTTTTAAGTAAATGGTAGTTACATTATACCTGACCAAGCAGAAAGAAACATTCAATTACTATTAAGGGCAAGTGTAAGTTTAAGATAAGCTCTTTCAGAGTCACCAACAAATAGGGTATTGGGTATCAACGAAACTGGCAACATTATTTTTTACTAACCTTACGGGAGCTTGTGTCATAACCATATATTATTAGTTGTTATCGTGCTAATCAAATTATAAAGGAAACACAACAGAGGTAATTCTAAAAGTAACGTTAAGCTCTGGTTGTAAATTCAAATATTTTTGGAATAGCGAATGGTAACACGCAAAAAGAAATATGATTAAAAAAACGACTTGATTCTTCGAAATTTAAACCTGTGTCACGGGATTCCAAAATCATTCGAGTTATATACATGTATATGTCAACAACACGAATAGATACTGTAATAAATGAACAAATATTTTTGTGTCTAACAAATGACCTATCCTAGTCGGAAATCCGTGTCCGACCTAAAATTATGTAACCACTAGAATTTGTGTACCGGCCGGTATTGAGCCTGCAATTTAGATTTATTGACTCTATTTCCGAACTCAATTTCTATGCAACGAGGTCTCATTTAGAATTCAGCTGCATTCTCTTACAATCGCACGTAAACGTTTGAGAATATTATTACAACTTTTGTTCGTCTCGCCACTCATCATTTAAGACTCCATTGCAGTAGAGCTCAAAACTGCGATAAACGGTTATCAGATAAATATATGCAATGTTTAAATGTTGTAAATTGAAACCAATCGTTAGGCTGGTTTCATTGGTGTTCTGAAAATCCATACGAGCTGACGGGCTCCCTTAACGAAGATACACATTAGGTTCTAGGATATCATTTCACAGCGATGCGGCTTTGTCCATGCGCGACCTGCTTCGGGTTGAGGCTGTACTGCGTCACCCGTACACACCTTGCAATGGCAGCAACGTGTCAGAGCACTGGTCGATCCAAACGGGACTTCCGTAAAGCCGTAAAACCACTTTAAACAACGAAGACGTCTTGACGCAACTTTAAATTTGATTTTCTCTAAACCTAGCCACTATGTAGATGACTTTAAAACTAGTAAATGTCTGCAACAAATTCTTCCCCATCATATCACTTCTCATTCAAGCACCTATTTTATTATAAGTTATTTATGTACGACGGAAGCACATTTATAGTTACGACAATGGTACTTGAAAGTAGATAGCTTATTATTCCACTCACATAAATAAACACGGCATCGCAATATTTATTATGATTAAAAAACAGCCATTCTACTTCTAAAGGATATAAAAACACGGTTGTCTGGTAAACGTGTGAAATACAATGCACAAACGCCTTTATTCATAAATAAGCCTTTACAAATTGATTTCTTATAAACACACTGGCATAAGCCAGTGTGTTTATATGTAGGTTATAATGTAGGAAGTCACATAATAAGCCTTATTGGTTTTGAATAAAACCTTGTTGATGTTATTAAATAAATGTCGACTTTTCTTAGCTTAGCGAATGAAGCTAATACCATTAAGTATATTAGAATGAATGTTACATGGGCCGGAAACTTATTCAAACGGAAATACTCGGCCCTTCACCCTTCACCGACAATCTTAGCTTGAATGTTATCAGACAAATTACTTTTTTTTGCTTTTTCTTCTTATTTCCTGCATTAAAATGATTGATTTTTGATGAACAACACAAGGTTAATAACAGACTGTTTGTCATTGCTTTGATACACAGTACGTAAAGAGAAACTCGGCAATGTTACGTCGCATGAAAATGAGCAATTACATCAGCTCAAATCTGCAGATCTATGACAGTTCTAATGAATTTCGAGTCAATAAATTTGAGTGAATCGTTAGCTTTAGCGCTCGAAGAAATGTCTTGTCTACATGCCCAGGTCAAAAATTTCACTCTTTTATTACATTTATCTATTCTATTGTTTTACACATACTAAGAATACAAGTTTCTTTCTCTTTCCAAACCAGTCTAGTAAAGTTTAGCACAAATAAAATCGTGGAACAGAATTAAAAACAGGCGCCTAAAAAAACTGTCCAAAGACATTTTAGAAATCAGAAACAATTCAGGAATCCTGACTGTGCTGTCCGGCACGTGTAATGTCTTGAACAAGAAACCTTAATTAGGCGATTATCCGAATCTTTTAAATCCAGATGTAAGCACAGCGTGAATAAATTACAAATCATTTCAATACATTTTGATTAGTAATTGAGGTTCCTTTAAGCAGAGAATTCATGTCTTAAATAAATACAAAAGCCAGTAAATTGGTCATAAGTTTATGGCTAACTAATTTCTATTATTTTTGTGTGCCATCTTGAATCAAAAATAAGTCACAGAAATTCTTCACATACCTACACAAGAACATGAATAAATCAATAGATACGAAGCCCTCTAATTGTTTGCTTATAAGTTGGTTAATAAACTTCAGACGTTCCCTTTATTAACTTGTGATCATTATATACAGCATATTTCAAAGCGCTGACGTGAATATTAACGATCTACAAATATCTGTGTATTGTTACTCACGTAATAAGCCACGAATCGTACGATAGCACAAATATTCGTCGGCTAATGAAATATAATATGTTAGAGAATGTCACGACCTAGCGCTGAAGTAACTCATTCATATGATTATGCAAAGACCTTTTGCCCTAAATACTCAGTAGGTACTATTTTGGCTTTTGAATAGCACGAATGAATGTGTGATTTGAGCTATCCAATCAAAAGTTTCACCCTTAATTTGAAATTGTTGTGTCGTTATGCCAAGGTTTCAATACCGTTACTCTAAATTGAAGCTGTAACATTTTGTAATCGTAACTTTTAAACGCGAAAAAAGTGGCTTGGATTACTAAAAGGTGTAAACAAACACCACTCCCATAATCATAGAGAAATACGTGGAATAATGAGAACGAAACGATAAAACTTGAATACTAAAACTTATTAACACAATTATTCAAAGAAGTCTTTTCTCTAATATGTTATCCAAAAAACATATTACAGCTACGTATTTCAGCACAATGCAGCAAAATACCCAATCATTTACGTACTATTTAGATCTAAACACATGGCGTGCGGATGTAAAAACAGTAGTCTGCGAGCTATCACGTCTAGTTCCACCCTAATTTGAATAGAGAAACAGAACAACTATGATAACACCGTAAATCAACAACTTTATAGGTGCTTGTGTAGATCCACTTACACACATTTACTTAGGCAAACGTCGCGGTACGGGTAGCCAAGAATAACGTATTAAGGTATCGGAGCTCCCGACTTGCGATAGTGTGGTATTATTCTTGAACATTTCAAGCCCATTTACTTCATACTATACCGTTTAGAAATTTAGAAAATGTATACCAAAAGAATTAAGCCCGTATCCCTAGGCATTCAAGTTATCACTGAAAGTAATTGATTCGAAATTATTTCTGTATTTAAATCTTCCAAGAAGCCAGCGAAACCCACAGCTGTTGAACGAATTTAATCTCAAAATAACTCCAAGAAATCCTAGGAGGCACATTATTCCGGTGTCTGGTCCATTTAGCAGAACTGAGCTCGAGAAAAAAGTATTTTTTCTCCTTACCGTTGTGTATAAAGTACGTGGTTTCAAGGCAAGCATAAATGGGAAGTAGGTAACGTATATCTGATTCAGATCTTTGAAAAAGAGTTATCTTAATTGCTCTTTTGAACCTAGCGTAAAGAATACGTCAAATTGGCATTACATAATACGGAGAAAGGCGGCATTCAGGTTTCTTTTACGTATTGTGATACGTGTGACCTTTATTCGACGCGTTGGATATTCTCATTACTGTTATAGGATTATCAATCATGGAGGTATCCGAAATACTCAAATAATGTATTCATCGGCTAAGGAAGACATGTCATTTAACGCGACGAGACTGGTTTCTCAAATAACACCCCCGCAAAGAGTTGATATTACTTGCTTTACTTAGGCATACATATTTTTGAGGTCACTGCTCATCGCAATGGTGGTATATTCCTAGACAAACTTTCTCTGTAATGGCAACGCCTTTGCAAATCTTGAAGCAAGTAGGAAACGTCAATTTAAAAGTTATTTCGATTGCTGGATGTTGTAGCTAAAGTTGTCGGTACTAACGCCGCTTAGTATAGGTAAGTTATAAGGAAACGAATCGTTCTGCCGAGAAATGTCTGTCAAGGTATGGTTTAAAACATAAATAGCATAAACATTAAGACTAAGCATCAGAAATGAACACAAAGCCTCTTTTCGTGCATCATACAAAAGTTGCACAAAATTATATAACTTTTTATCCGCGTAACAAAACAGCCATCTAATTAAAAAGCTTCTACCGGACTGTGTGTGTCAACCTTTTCTCTTTGATATTATAAACCCGCTTAGCTTTAACAACACCCACGGGGCGAGATTGGGTGACTTATTTAACCAGAACGACACGGTTTCACATTTCAAAATCATTTATTACACCATTTGTTTTACAAGTGATGTACGCAAGCACAATCTTAACGTAATATTTACGGTCTTACACAATAAAACTGTTAATAGTACCAATGATTGTTTAAGTGGTCATAAAATAAATGCCGACTATCTAATGATTGATGGCGATGATAAAATCGAATAATGATTCTACAAATTGTAAACGTAAAAAAGAAGTAAACCACGCTTAAGCTCTGAAGCTAATTAAACGATTAAAACTTTCCAAAAGTCTTTGAAACCTATTTGTATAGAAATCGGTTAATATCGCTAATACTGGCAATTCCTAAGTATTTTTACCCCAATTTAAGCCTATAATGAAACCTCATTGGTAACTCGTCGCGAGCGTGATTGCCGTGCAACTGGCAAGAATGAAAGCTTACCCCAGCAAGGCAGAGCAGGCTAAAAACAAGGCAGTAGAATCAAAATTAAATAAAAGCATATTAAGCTATAACAGTATCGTTCCTGATTATTATTCCATGCGCTTCGTATATAGAATGGTAACTGTTTACTGTTCTAACAGGCGGTTGGTAAGGGGCCAGACCACGTACTGCGATATTTAGTTAATTTAACGGTCATAATAGCGCTTACGTCGTTAGTTAGTCGGCCTTCGCGCCCCGGGTATGGTATTTAAGCTCCATTTGCCATAGTACCAAGATAGGCTTAGCATATTAATTTGTAATGTTTATGGGTGATTGTGGTATTAGGGTCTTATTGTTGTCCAACCTTATAACATTGCGTAATAGATAAAAGTAGGCAATAGATTTTTAGTAAGCTAGTTAGCTAATTTTTAAAAGAAGCTGTAGTATAATTAAAATATTAAAAAGATCTAAAGCGAGTTGCATTTGTGACACTAAGAGCTTTTTAGGCAAAGGCTAAAAAAAGTCGTAAGAAATTGGTCACACATTAAAGCTGATTTCCTTTATTATAAGCCTTACTAATCGTTTCCGAACTTCATTTTTTTTTGTTCTAACATTAAAATCATCTCATCATCGAATACGTCAAGTGTGAATAGTTCAACTGCCTAGCAAAGCGGTTCTTGATATACAGCCTCAAGTATCTCTATAATATGTTCCTCTTATCTATGAGGAGGAAGCAAAACACGATAAACTTTAATGCTCTCGTCTGTAGAGCTCACACTAACCATATATCCACATCTTAATTACCTGTCCTGTATATCTAAGATCCAGTCTGGAACAATGGGAGTTTACTTGTTCTTGCAACTAGATCAATCCATTTAGCCTGTTTACGAGGAAACCTCTACTAACTTAATTGTTTTATCTGATTTCGACCTCTATCATAAGAATTAGAATAATATTTTCATAAGACTGTGACTCCATAAGGGTCTACAATCTAAATGTAATAGACTTTTGCTACTTTTGTGTGATGTTTTCTTCAGACATGTTTTTTCTTGGAATTAAACGGATTTAAATTTAAAAAATTACCTTAACGCGGTACTCTTTCTTTTTTTAAAAAAAAAAGAAACATTTTTGACTTCGTAACCCATAAACACCTTAATACGATGGCGGATTTCCATTTATCCTTAGGCCAGAAACTCTCACAGAGGCTAACCGTGTATGTTTAGAATCAGAATTCACAAATCCCACTCAAGGACGCTTTCATAATGTGACCTTACAAGAGGACATGTAATTTTTCGGAGACTGAGCCGTACAAAGATTTATTACGTATAATAGAATAAACCACTATATTTTAGGGCTGTCTTTTTAAGGAAATTGTTGACCTGCGAGGTTTATTATCAAATTAAAATTAAAATATTGATCAACTCGTAAGAAATAAATGGTTTACCAGGACGGATGTTTCAATCTAAAAGTCACTATTCTGCCTAAAGGGAAGGGTGCAAATTATTTATATTTATGTCAATATCGATGCCATTATTACTATCATATAAAATTTTCATAAATTAGAATTACACAACTGTTAATAGATACAATTTATTGTATTTATGCATTTGTTAACTAATTAATGATTAACCTTGATTTCTAAATTCCATGTATAGTATAAAAACGGTCTTTCGAAATAAAATGAGTTTACTAGACTTGCTAAACTTTTATTTCATATTCTCTCAAAGATAGAATAGGAACATCTGTTGGAAGACGTCCAAAAACGTAACTAGCACAATGCGTACTAAATATACTTATAGAGACATATTTTATTCATCCCCTGTTATTAAAACATATTTTTTGCCGCGGATCAGAAAATGCATACTTATTAATATTTCCTATAAGTACCGAGCGATATTGTTTGGCAGTCGGCCAGCAAGTCGTTAATACTTATGCTCTTAGGCCGTGTTCATTAAACTCAGGTACTCGAAAAACCACGCTATTAGGTATTAAGAGGAATGTTCATAAAAATATATTTAATTGATATAATAACTCTAGTAAACGCAACTTCAACTTTTAAAATTTTGAGAGACAAACAACATAAACTACAACATTTTTGGTCATGAGTGATAGATTTAAAGTCGGCAAATAATATTTTTTTGGTGTTTGTCTCTCAATATTTAAAAAGTTGAAGTTGCGTTTACTAGAGTTATTATATCAATTGAATATATTTTTATGAAAACTGATCTTCCAAAATACTATTCCATCCAATCTAAGCTTGTAGACTTTTCGTGTGGAATAAACATGACACCAATAGTAGCTTCAATCAAAACCGCCTTGATTTCTTTTTGTTTGTCAAAAGATTTTTAGTTATCAATAGACATGAAGCTACTCGTCTCTCGACTGTAAAGTGAAATACGAATGTCTCTTTGAACATCTTTAAAAGGTAAAAAACAACCTCCATTTGAATGTGATCAGTTGCTTTATTAATACTTTCCTTTACATAGGCAGAGAATTTGTTATGAGTTGTCTGATTACATATTACACGAACGTAACAAAAGTCTGTATCAATTCCTTTCTGATACATGAGATTACTTAGGAGTAAGAGTGTCATGTAATAGAGACACCTTGAACCCAATGAAATTTATTCAAACAAAAGTCAAAAAGAGAGTGCTTTAAGGTTTACGTGTGTATCGTAAATCTGTCTTTAGTACTGTATCTGAAATGGGTGGATTACCTTTTTATTTATTTGAGAAGAAGAGACAAATTTTACATTGACAAAGAAAACCTTTTTAGCTTGTTTAATTTACTTGAATCGTAGGGGGTTCTCAAATTGATTCTATGTTGTGCCGGTTATGTTATGTAGTTTCAATATATTATTTATTTATTCTTCCTCTATCCATAACATAATAAATAGAATGCAATAGAAATAGAGTATCGTGTATTTCGTATTGAAGAGTATTTAAAAAGTAATAACAGTATAACAATAACTATACATATTAAAATGTATCCTCGTATAATAATGTTTGGAACCACGAATGTGAAGGTTTGCCTGTCATAGCTTCGCACGGAAAATGTAAAGTCGTATTTATGAATCCAAAATTTTCTAGAAAAAATTCGAATAATTTAAGGTTTTAATAATGTCGAACCTTTTTAAACGCAGATTTATCTTTTAATTAATAAGATTAATGTGTAATTAATAAGAACTACCTTATTCAATGAAATTAGTTATTATGATTCTTAATTTTTGTATGGAATGTTCATTATTTTACTCATTAACGTTCCTTGTCTCAATTCTTTATTAATTTTTGTCTATCAAGGAATTTTCTTTTAGTTACATTATTTTAATTAAAAAATTTGGTTGGTCGCCCATCAAAGATTTTTCCTTTTGTAATGAAGAATCCTAATATTTTAAACTATTCATGAATTACTTTGTATTTTTGTGTTGAATGGCATGTTGAGAAGGAATTTGTAGGATTGAGATATATCCTAATAAAAACCGGTCAAGTAAGAGTCACACTCACGACACCGTACAAGTAGGCTAAACAAATATTATTATTTTTGTCACCCATCAACAAATTTACGACCGTAACAACCGTCATCTTTGTGGCAACTGAAATACATAATTTGTGACAAATGACCACTATTTACCTATCACTCTTCATGAAATACAAATTGTTGATGGACGAAGAGACAGACGGCCAGACAGAAGAGGCTTATTAATATGGTTCCGTTCTCTTATAGTTATAGAACCCTAAAAAGCAGAAAATGGTCATGACATCTAATAAATGAAGCAACCAAGCTGGATTATCGCGGACGTCGTTAAAACTCCAGTATCAGTCACAAACAACGGACTTACGTAAGGTTTAATTTCTCCTGGACTAAAATTAATGGAAACATTCTCATGGCAGCCACTTATTCAGTTTTTGAAGGAATTTTGTTGAATTTTTACTTTGAAACATGCCAACAGGTAAACACAGTGACGTTAATTATCGCTCATACACGTCCGACAAACACAATTAGTCACCGTCTTAAGAATCTTGAATCATGGTTCTGTTTGTCAACGATACATAACTCTAGCTAGAAAGCAGAAAAGCAAATTCTTAAAATAATTGTTAGAAACCACTTAATTCGAAATTCAAACCTTGAAATTCGATACAATTTAAATGTCTTATCTCCTGGAATTCGAGATCTTAATAGAATCCTTATAATTATATTAATGCTAATTTAATATTTCAGGAAGCTGCTAACTTACCGTGATTTTCTAAATGTAAAATTGTAAGAGGGCTTAGTAAGAGGGTAAAAAAAATGTGGGTCTGTTACTTGTTCTATAATTAGCAACATTTCGGGTTCGTTTAGGCTCAAGCTAAATACACACATAGACGTAACAAATAACTTTGGTCAACACAAACATTTACCTTAGTCCAGAATATACAGGGCAAAACCACTTACGCAAAATAGGATTAAATTAATCAACGCGTTAAAATTAACGTGGCCGCACTATAAATTTCGATTATGAATAATGCATAATGTTGGCACTGCATAAATACATTAACTTGACTCTCTACTTAAAAGCTTTATAGAAGTTATGGTAGTCAGGAGTCCACTTAAAACTTTCAAAATAACACTACTGCAATTCTGTTAATTACTTGTTTTACAAACATGTTGGCAGTTTCTATGAAATTGCCGCCAAAAGGCAGAAGTCTATTCGAAAGTTGGCAACGTTACCACGATATTTTCCTGTTCTAACGTTAAAGCTGCTAAAAAATCGCTCAACCCTCATCTTAAAGTGGATCCATCTTGTTTGACGTAAATTTGAAAAGCTGTAGCGTATGTATACGTTATCATAAAATATTTATAACTGTTTGCAACCTTCTTTAATCTGTTAAGTTCAGCGTAAAATGCTTTTAATTTGAGCAAATTGCTTCGCCAGCGTTTGATAATTGGTGTGCCACATACTAGTAATGTTTTATGCATGTTATTGTACATTAGTGACGTAGCATGCATCGTATTACAATGGCATTGACAATCTGTTTAAAGCAGCGTAAATAGATTTTGTAGTAAGAAGGTTATACTATTTCGACGAGCTGTTTATACGGTAAAACGTTTAACAGTATCATATTTACATTTAGAACAATTTTATAATTTGCATTAATTAGGCCGTAGCAAATAATTGAAAGAGTGTAAGAAATAAAGAGCCAATTTCTAATTTATTAGGCCTTTTTTAGCCGCAGTAATTTAATATGGGTAAAGCCCGCCCGTGGTACATAAAAATGTAGATAATTACTACCAAATTAACCAATAACGCTTGTTCTGGCAAATTAGGCAATCCTGGATAATTAGGCTGCTAAAAGAAATAGTAAGTTACGTAAAACATGTGGGCATCATGCCTTTATCATTCGAAACAAATAAATGGTAGATGGTAGATAATAACACTGAATGATTCCAAGAAACATATACTAGCAAACATTCACATTATTATCCATAGTAATTAACCGTAACTAATTTAATCTTAAACCTCATTTATACCCAAGGAATGTCTTTATTATATAACCGTAGAATAAAAATGCTCAAAGAAAATTAACCACTTAAATAAAAAAAGGTAAATTAAGTCGACGTGATACAAAACATTATTATAAAACTAAGTTGAGTAAACAAGTTTTCCCTTTACCACTAACGCACAAAGTGTTAATTTAAACGCGTAGTAGCGTGTAAAAGTAATTTCATTTCAAAGCTGACAACAGTTTGGACCAAAGTAATACAAACTCGGATGCGACGACTTCTTCGTCTGAGAGAAAAACAAACATTACTCAAGTTCGCTGTTTGCTTTATCTTGTTTTATTTTAAGCTTTTTCAGATACACGGGAGTGTTTCTGTAACCGCTTACTGTGTTTGTAGCTTTTGTAGTTGTTGCCACTCTATCTAAATAACCCATAAGAAGACAGTCTGAATGGTCAGTTTTAAATGTTACACAGGTCGCGTATGTACTCCCTTAAAGTATTACTTATTTGCGATTATAGTAATTATTCATAAAGAAAAAATTATGTTGTTTGATAAGGCAACAATTGCCGAAATTAATAAAAACGGGCCTTTTGAGTAAACCTCATTTTTTCCAAAGGATTCGTATTTTGTGTATTATGTAACAGTGAATACAGGCACTGTTTTCATGGAAATTTGTAAGGGTGTGAAAAGAATGTAAGAAATTGAACTAAACGGACCTTTGGAGGTAAGTCGCATTATGCCCTACATACCGTTTAAGTTTCCTATTAATTTATGTCTACTATGCATCAATAAATAAAAAACCTAAAAGCTGGTCGGCCTACAAGAAAATCCAAATTTCTATGAATGAAAAAAATATTTTCTGAATAGACGTTTTCTTGAAAAAGCATTCTAGGCATAAAAGGGGCGTTAGAAATACACACCGATATATTTAAACAGGTCTTATAGACATTTATTTCGTTATCCTTTTGTTTATTCTAGGTACACATAATTTTAGATAAAGGTCTCGAAATCCACTATTTCGTAACGTTTGACCGGATAACCCTATTTATTTAGCGTCAGTCACGAAGGGATTGAATTTATGTATTTATCCGATACCGTGGGCCTCCGAACCATGTTTCTAATGTTTTAATACCTTTTAGTTTAGAAAGCTGAAAATAACTGTTAAGGGCTGATGGGAATTAACATTATTTCGATTTTACGGGCACCGATTTCAATCAAACTTAACTTTGGAAGCCAGTTTTACGAACATTTTGGATCTAAATGCTAACATTTGGGAATGGAATGAATGGTTAGGAAATATAGATATTTTTTATAGCTTTGATTTTATAGATTGAAAGTTATAAAACCAGGATACTTAATTATTTACCTGATTGATTTCATTTCGTTTCAAATCATATTTTTAGTGTTGATTATATTTAACCCTCGACGCAAAAACGACGGGGTGTTCCAGGTTCAGGTCTTCCAGGTCATCAGGTCGTTTGTTAGGTGTGATAGGAATGTAACACGCTCAGTTTACTTGCAAGAATATGTAGGATCTGATATTTGAAACATTAATGTCTTGTCTTCTGGAATCACTGAGCTGGTCTGCTGTTAGGCTCGAAGGTATGAGACGTAACCGTGGTCTACCTTTTAGTAAGAACATCGAGTTTGGGCTCATTGAATTTGTCTTGACTAGTTCTCTTCATGTTCCTAATTAGGGTCGGAGGTTTTAATTTTTTTATTTATTCTTACTTCTGGTGTGACATACGAAATGTTCGTCATAATATTATATAGGAGAAATAAGTTCATTTTCAAGCTTTTTATGTAATGTAAATGGTTTAGTTTTGCAGAAAGCAAGCAAATAGCACTACAATAGACCCGCAAATTGGGGTAAATACCTATACAAGGGTATGGAATATTACGTGCGTAGATGACACTAACATGAAAACTATTATAATTTGGTTCGTAATTGTTTCTGGGACCTCATGAAGTAACCCCAAAAACCTATTATACTATTACAATTTCAGGGGTCATAAAAAGCTTTGTGAACTAAGTTGGGTTAATATTAGTATCCAGTCGTTACTATGTAATGGCTTCAAATGTACCAAAGTACCAAATAGGTACTAGGTATTTAAGCATTATTCGATACCGCGTTGTTTTGGCTGGCAGCATAATGATCTGTTTTTGTTTTTGTCTGGAGAATAGCCGAGCGTTTGTTTCTGGATCGATCAAACAGAATCATATTCATTCATATACCTAAACTGGTTCAAAACGTATAAAGTTATCTGTCTAAATATTTGTTTTTACGTCTATATTAAAAAGTTTTGGAAGTCGTTAAATATTTGTTTAGACTTGTTGGTTCGTCTGTTTCAGTTGTCCAAAACAAATATTTTATTTCCTTGCACTGACTTTCGCTTCCTTGTAACTGTACCTACGTAACAAACTACGTCAGTTTGATTTACAGCTTCGATATAATGTTTAACGTGCCAGATGACACGGTCAATGACACCCTGTAAGCCGAGCAGATATTAATAAATCAATCTGTTGAATATTTTATAGTTAGATATTTATCAGTTTTTAGCTGATTCTTTTTCCACTTATGAAGCCCACAAATAATGCGGCTTGGTATTGGTAATCTATTTTTTTTTAATACAACGTCACAAAGTAACTAGGCAAAGCTTTCGTGTATTTTTAATATTATTATAAAAGCGTCTGGATGGAAATTTAAGAATAAGAAGGAATTTATTCTGTAAAACTAAAAACTTATTAGAAAAATAGAATACATTTTACCTCACCAAGAATAAGAAAACTCTTAAACTATATAGATTATGGAACTGAAGTATTAAAACATATTATAAATAATAATAATATTGCGAGTAACAAAATCTTAAATATTTAAAAACCGGATTGTTGTCGTCCAGTTACCTTCTAATCGCGCTAAAGAAGTTTCAAACTTCAAAAATATAAAACGAACTAAATCTGTTTTAGTTCGATTTATTTAGAACCTAAAACTTAATGTATTATATCGTTGTTATTCCAAAAAGAAGAACCTATAAGTAATAAAATTAAAATGTACGCATGAATAGACAAATGTTTTCAGAAAAAAACAACAGCCATTTTCAATAAGAATTGTAGAATATAAATTATGGAATGTAAAGAAAACCTCACGATATTATTAAAACCACTCTCATTTTTCATACCATTAAAATTTTAACATAACTCAAATAACTAACAGCTACAGAAATTGAAATAAAAATAACACGTACATAATATCAAGATTAAATGAAAAACATTTCTCATAACTTAAAAAGTATTCAATTTGATTGTTTTCTTTTTATAAATCAGTTATTCGTGGTATAATTTACATTTATCTTTTCTACCACCCAACTCACTTATTTTAATTTAAGCTAAGCTATCGTTACAATCTAGAAAAAATAGCTAAATGTTATCACAATTTTATAATGTATTACAAAGTAGCTGTTGCCCGATTGCCCGCCCACGACAGATTCAAAACATAATAATAATCATTTATTGTTTCCAATCACATTGTCATTCAACACAAAAATTGAGACATCCCCGTTAAGTTATAGAATACTTGTGATGGGGTTGCCTCGCCCTTCCCCTTGTTTCTAAAATTACAATGTTATAAACAAACAATTAAATTAAACTTTAATAAAGTAAAATTAAAATGATTACAATTTAGAAATAAAGTACAAATTAGAAATAAAGTAAAAACCATCCTACAAGAACGTAAAATGTGGATAAAATCCTATGTATTAATCCTGGTTACAAACTATTTACTTTCCAAGCTTCTTGTAAATCCGTTCAATGGCTTTTACGTGAAATCGAAACAAACAGCCATACTTCCATAAAGTCCTATACATGCATAAATACAAACTGTGCAATATTGATCAATGGACGAAAACTGGGCGTACAGTAAATTAACTATCTTCGGTAAAATCGGTACAAATGTCAAAAAGTCAGAAAAGGTTATTGGATCTGTATAGAAAATTAACCGGAAACAAATTACCCCTTATTCATACGTATCATTCCTTTGTATTATTATACATATTTATCAAAACAAAATAATTATTTCGGATATTAAAGTAGCTTCCTTGAGTTTTTGTATTTATCTCGCTGATACGGCGAACCATTTAGTCCGCCACGCGCCATCCAAACGTTTACAAAGAAAAACGATCAGTTAGTTCAGTGACTTCAACACATACAGTACAATTATTTATATCAATATAAAGACAAATATAGACCATCAAAAATTTATATGTAAACTGCGTGATCTTGTCATACACCTGCACATTGCAGGACTTATACCTCGTTATTGATGTTATATACTACTATACCGGCCGACATCTACAATTTAAAATGTAAATTACAATTTAATAGAAATAATATATTTTTTACAACAAAAACATACAACCACCTCAAATAAAACTACTATGCTAAACTCGATAAAACTGTTATGAGAAAGTGGCAACTATAGGCTAAGGTAAGATGAGTAAGATGATCGCATCTAGGTAAGATGAGAAAATAATGAACATAATCGGTTTGGATAAATATCGTGTGAAGTTCGGAGGAAATAAAACTAAATTAAAAAATAAATATTGAATATAAAATAATCCTGAAAAAACACTGACGAATTGAGAACCTTATCTTCTTTAAAGTGGGTTGAAAAGTAAGAAAGAAAGAAGAATTATAATTTACTTTACTTCAGTTTTAATTTCTATTTTAAGATTACAACACCTAGAGAAGTGATAATCTTTTCTGTTAATTTGAATCCCAAAATTCAATAAGATTCTGAGAGTTCATGACAAACTGTTACGAGTTAATAAACTTTACCAATTATGAACAAAACAAAACATTATTAAGTGCGAAGAACTTATTTCACGCCTTGGTTTGGATCGAGGTGCCAATTCTATGAATAATTATGAAACTGTCAATAACATAATTTTCCCATGAGTTGTCTCACGACAGTGTTATGTAGGTACGTATTAATAGAACTAGTATATAATGTATTTTGAATGCTTTCAAAATACTCACAATTGATACTATTCAAGTCTTAGTATAATGCGTAGGACTGATATAATTACGATTTCCGCTACCGTTTATATAATAAGGGTATTCATATTAACATGAATGATTTCGGAGCGCGATATATACAACGGAAAACAGGGTAGTCAGACAAAGACACGGTTTACAAAGGTTTAATACAAGGTTTTGTAATTACTTAAATACCCAAAACATCGTGTGTGTAAGATTAGTAATACGAACTAATGTGCGCAACGTTTCGCTGGTTTGATCCCGACTTAGGACAAATATTTAGAATGCTTCTCCAAAATCTGTTTTATTTTCAGGTGACTTCAATGTTTATGAAAAAAAGTGACACAAGGATCGGACACGAGAATCGTGGTCAAAACAAAAAAATAGCACTCACTAAAAACCAAAAAAACGTATCTAAACTTTCTGGCACAATGTTAGAACATGACAACAATTACAAACAAAAAAAACTTTTGGAAGAAGGTCACTTTTGTAACTATAACATAACTTTCTCTATAATTGACAAATGTCTGTTTAGAGGCGGTAGTCCGCAGTAGTTACACACAACAGCCCCAGCTATACACACAACTACCCTCTGAAGTACATAACCTTTGCCGTCACATGTCCCTGTGTTTTTCATTTGGGTCCACATAAAGGCTTGCGAGATGAACAGATGAGGGCCTTAGTCTCTCCCTAGGAAAGGTTTGGTGCGAATTCTAATCCCGTTTCGTATGCAACAGAAATATATGATGGTAAACAAATATTCGAGTATGTATGAATATACCTACATAACTATTTCTAAGCATTGGAACAATTTGTGTATATAGTTGTAGAATGAAAATCTATATTTAATCCAGTAAAGATAAATGAAGGGTTTACGTAAATAGATGTAATGTCTAAACGAAAATGCCTTTAACAATTTTAAGACCAAACATACCAAAAAAAAATGGAGTAACTATTAATGAACCTTTACTAAATACATAAATACTAAGTAGCACGTCTTTCTACAAAAGCTTCCTCTAAGGATTTTCACGTTTTTCTCTCCGTTGCTATACACATCCATTTTGGCTAAGCTCCTTTTTCCAAATCTTTCCCCAGTCTCCTTTCCTGCCTTTCTGTACTTCTTCTTTATCTAGATTATCATAACTGATCTGGTCTATTTCTCCCTCTCCCCCTAACGTGTATGCCCTCTTTGTACTTTTAAATAAGTAACTATGCTTATCACCATTTTGTATCAAAATAATGTCCACCGACACAAATCATTAAACAAAAGAATAATGATAAGACCCTTTTGGCTCAGTCCGGAGCTAGCTGTATGAAACTAGTTTGATGATAATGACGATAAAGAGCGTTCTTGTCCCAAAAATGTGGCGGGCCTAAATTACGGTCCAACAACCATGACGGCCCGACGCGAGTCTTCATAAATGTGTCGAATGTAAGGATATTACAGTTTATCACAAATGGCCGAAGCGGCTTTGTTTACTACGATAAACTCTACAAATTTATAACCAGCTTTGTGGACCTATCTTGTTTATGTTGTGTTCGCGTAGTGCACGTGTCTACTTCTTTATATAGAAAGTACCTACGTTTATGTACAGTCAGCAATAAATTTGCACGAGCACTGTTCAATTTACAAGACTTTTAAGGCCAGGTTTCGGGAGGATAAAACCTTTACATCCGGTTTCTGCTGAAAACTAACTAAACACCACAATTGTAGAGGTCGATAAACATTTAAAACAGTTTGTAACTCAGACTTTGTTCATCGATCTACGTTGCTGACATTGCAACCAAATTTATTATAATAGAAATTTATCATTGTTAAAGAGAAGGACCACATGAGAATCAACGAATGAAGAGTACCGCCAAATTAAATTACAAGAACTTTATGAATACACAAAATTGACATATGAACAGATTTCTTTAAAATGTTTGGTCCTCATCTACGACGAAACCAAACTTCCTTTCAAGATGCCTTGTATGTTAATAACAAATAATTATTATGTCACATCTCGCTTCATGAGCATCAATATTCAAAACTCTTCCAAGAATCAATACCGTTGCGGTACACCATTTATTACATACATTATTTTCCTTATGTGCTAACATAGGCAGGTAATATGTAGTTTAGAGTACACATGCGTTATGCGTTGAGAAATAAATAAATACCAAGATTTATTTTAATGTTTACGCCCTACCACAAAGTTCAAAGCAAGCCGTTAACCCCGTATTTCATAAATTATTTTCAAGAGTTTCGTCTAGGTCGTCTATAGTTATTCAAAACAATAGTTTTGAATTCAATAGATTTATGATTTGTTCTCAAGTATCCTTCTCAGCAATATATTATTAAAAAATAAAAATAAATTATCATTAATTCATACATAGTACATTGAAATGATATTGGCGCCCAACACACAATAATTATAATCTTGGCAACACAATTGAAACTGTTTACATAACAGCAAAACAGTTAAATCAATCGTTATTTTGTTATAACCAATACTAAATGCATGGTGGGTGATGGCTAAATGGTGATATGACTGACAAGCGGAGAAACTAAATGCATTACATAATTCAATGCAATAAGGAAGCTAGTAAATGCCAATTTATTTCTGGCCGTAAAATTCGAATAGCAAAAACTGCTGCGTCAAGAGAAAATACAATTTGGTAGATGAGGGATCGATATATCATAGCAAGGTCTATGTTCATAAACGTTTAAGATATGATGTACTTAATCCTAAAGAAGAATTTATTCTCAGAAAAATAAGATCGTCACGCGCTCAGGGGCTTTACCATCTTACTTCTTAAACTAAGGCTGTTGACTGCTAGAAACGAGACGGCGCTCTACTAAGTTTGATTCTCTGTCTCGCTTCCACAACTGGAATAATCTCTTTACTTTAAGAGGTCGGTAAGCCCTTAGAAGTCGTCAATCCTCAGACGTGTGGGCGCCACGATTTTGACGCCATTTTTTATTGACGCTCGTTATCAGTGACAGTTCGTATAAAATCAGTTGCAAAGTTACTACTGATATACTGGAAAAAATATCTAGTATTAGAATGAAATCGTGTTGTTAGACGATATGCTGATTCAGTAATATAGACTAGAATATAATATTTGTAAATTTTTGGCGCATGAAAAAGAAAACCAGATACAACGATAGCTCACGAAGATTTCATAAACTTTATTTTTCAGCCTTATAAGCAACAAACTGCAAAAATGAAATCAGACCACTTATATTATCACCTTTGTAAAACCATCATTTCAGTTCTATAGACACAATTTTTTACTTTGTTGCTGACCATACTTTTTTCTAATAGCCCTATTATTGTCTGTACAGAATGAATAGGTACTGCTTACATGCCAATATTATTGGTCCAGGTATATTTCAATTACACAAAGCAAATATAATTGATTACAGTCTTCTTTTAATGTAGACACGTTTTTTGCTACATACAAATTAAACATCGTGTTGGCTTTTTCATTTCTATGTGTGAGTACATCATTTTCGATGAAAGAAAATCTCTCGGAGAAATTGCAAAAGGGAATCCGGAAAACGAACTTCGCGGAAATGACATAATTTGTTTCTGTTTTCTTAAAAAAAACATTAAATTATATTTTTTTTTATCCTTTTATAAAGACATACCGTTACTACGGTGTAAATTTTGCTAGGTTGTTAGGGTTTATCTAATTAATAGATTTTATATTACACTCGAAAAGTAATTCTCGCCTGACATTTGTCATTTAGTTAAATCATATTATATTCAAAAAATAACCTCAGAATGATGTCATATTCAAATATTTTTTCAACAATAATACATTATTCCATCATTATTCATAGAGAAATTTGTCTTGTAAACAATAATACATAATCGTAGCTTTAGAAAGGTTATACGAATGACACTTCTTAAATTGTGAAAATAAAGTTGACCGATGTTACTGCCATTGGCAAAATATGAACCAATTTCCCCCATCGGAAGCACATTTAGGTGGTTGGAGATAGTTCATAATGGAATTTCTTTATGGTCGAAGGTTTATATCAAATTTTAGCCATAAAGGATGAATAAACTAGAGTCGGTGTCACAGAAGCTATTGAGAATTCCTGCCGAATAATTATAAGAAGTTCCTACGCAGAACAGATAAACACACAAATTAGAACAAGTCATTTGTTAAATACAAATGACTTGTATTTAATTAGAACAAGTCATTTGTATGTAACAAATGACTTGTTCTAATTTGTGTGTTTCCGTAAAGTAAAAAATACTGGGGGTTCTTGTAATTATTAGGCAGGAATTCGTTTTCGATAGCCTCTGTGCCACCGATTAAATTATTCATGTTATTTAATCTTTGTTTTGATTATCATCATCACCTTTGTCAATGTTAATTGTTTTATTTTTCAATATTTATTTGTTTATCTATCTTGCATTGAAACTAAATCTACTTTGTTATTTCACTGCTAATCGCAATTTATCGTCTAGGCTAAATTTAGTGCATTCGTGAAGATGATTACGTGAACTTCATACAATTAGCAATATTTTGTTCTGGTAATTCTCATAGATTGAAAGGGTTTGTTAGTCCTGTTAACAACAATAGCCCTTCAGATAAATAACAAACATTATTCTCAACAAACAGAAGAAGGTTAAATTTGTAAATCGTAAACAGTCTTTTGTTTCATTTACATAATGAAGTATTAATAGACCTTACCGTAATAACTCACGTCCTATTAGATATTGCTGTTTGTTTTCCTCGCATTCACTTCCTGAAATTAATTTTGAGTCTCTATGAAACGGAAACTTTGGAAAATATTTGTCTACGCCTAACTTTAAAATAAAGGGTCCAGTATTACATATTTCTTTATGACTAGTGCGTAAGTGAGTTTTGTATACGATTTAAATAATGCCTATGAGTCTACGATGTCCATTGTTACTATATTTTCAAGGTAAAAAAAACTTTTTATTCTTTAAAGCATTTTGTAACCTACGGAGTTTCAAAACTTTCTCAATTTTAATGTTACCGGGAAATTATATAACTAACGTAAATCAAGCTGCCTACACCATATGCTCGCCCTTTACATACATAAATACACATTTGCGAAACTCTTGGCTTCCTGCCATTCTTAACAAAGAGTTTTTATTGCACAGGCTATTCTTTTTCCATCAGTCCCCACCAAACTTGAAGGAACACGTGTAACTAGTGTTCCAACTGTCGATTGAATGCCGATGGCGTTCATCAGCTTTGAAATGGTACCTAATCAGTACTTCACAGACATCGTGTCATAGGTTTTATCAGTTCATGGAAGATAAACATATGAAGGGAAGTGCCTCTACTAAAATAAAGCAAACCATACAACTGTGTCTTTGCATAGGTATAAGATAAGAGATATTGCGCGCACAAACCAAAAAAAAATAATGTAAAATCCAAACAACATGGGATTCCGTCTAATGGCAAATTACCTAAGTTTGATCGTCATATCGGGATAGTAATAAACGTACACGCGCATAGCTCGCAAACCACTTCCTTTTACTTCCCTGCTCCATATATCGAACACCCATACATAACAGAATGTACACCTATTGAGTTAGGCACCAAGTCAACTGAATTACGTCACCTAAATGACAGTAACACATTTTCGTCTAACCAACTCGGAGTCATTCCACGTCGTAGGGATTTTGAAGTCTTCCAAGATTAAATATTCATGAATTGATCTAAATACAAAGCATGCGGCAACCAAAATGCTCAGAAATTCCAATTATGTTCTGATTACTTATGTCATATCTCTGTATAATGAAATTCCATTTCTGAAAAGAACGTCCCTATTCATGTGCAAATTATTCCTAAAATAAATCATTTCGTTAAACTTTTTGCGATTTGTGATAACTTATGTTGAAAGTCAAACAGTATAATATTCCGACAGTGACAGTTGATTTATCATCGATAAATTACTGTCCGATTCTGAAAACATTCCTACTATGACAGTGGGAACAATATTATATCTTCGAAAAATAATTTGAATTTCTAATTATTTTTCCCTATTGTGAAGATATGTTACGTAATTATTTGTCTGAAAAGGTTAAGACACAATGTGACGTATCTGTAAAAAGTGAATTAAATGAAAATGTATTGATTCCTGGAGTCTATATCAATGTTATTAAGCTGAAGAGTTTGTTTTCATGAGGAAGATGAGCAGAGCAGTAAAATAAGATGTAAGAAAAACGAAGAAAAGTTGGATGTCCTGCATAAATGGTTAAAGATAATTCAAATCGTCTAATTCATAATTAATATCTTCATAACAAGGCCAACGATGCTATTAGGTGATAAGAACTAGGCCTCAAATTATCTAATAATTTGAATCGGCGACATAATTTCTGATGTGACAATTAGTATTAGAGTTAGACACAAATTACATATCACTAGCTCGTTGTACGACTTTACAAACATTTGGGTCTATGCTTAATAATAACGAAAGTGCCACGTGTATCTTTTCAACCAATCATATTATGAATTATAAAGTATCATCGATCAGGTCATGTGCGGGTCGAACAACAATGAAGCTTCAGTGTACTGAATTAGTAAAATAGGCTGGAGAAACACAAATATACAAAAAAATACACGCATCAAATTATGGCAGATAGACCTGTCATAGGGTTCCTTCTTACCCGATTACAGAGACCTAAAAACTGCTTAACTCAAGTTGCTCATAATTTTGGGTTAGAAGTAGATTCGCCCAAATTTTTATTGACGAATATTGTTATTCTCAGAAAAAATAACTAGTACAGCAACAGTATTTGGACGAATAGTGCCTTCCAAAATTTTGCTGTACCGGATTGACCGCTGTAAAATTAGTCTCGGGCGAATCTATCCCTTAAAAATATTCGGGAGAATCAACTACTAAGCCAAAACTTTTGAGTGAGAGCCAAAGTATCTGCTAATTACTAATCATCTATCATAGTCACATATCCTTCCAAATGGAAATTATTCTCACCTCCGAATGAAACGAGGGAAACCATTAACATAGTACGTAATAGGAATGATAATGAAGACAGTTTCATTATGTAACGCTATACTCAAAGTAACAGCGTTCAAAAGCCCGTAGATAGGTATGTAATAAGCGGTATTTCAAACAGTTCAAAAATGAACTAAGGATTGTTTTTTGTACTAAGGAATTCAATCCTTGTGTCGTGGGGGGTTTCTCAAACATTCAATTCACATACTCGAAGACACTCAAAATCAGGACAAGCTGAAATACACAAATACTTGTCTACCACGTGTGGATCGATCCCACGACTCATCGCGCACAGTGGGTTTGGCGTTGTGACAACATTCGGCTATCCGCGGAATTAAGTAATGAACTTAAATTATTAAGTACTTAAACTAAAAAGTATTCCTTAAACTTTGTTGAGGGAAATCTCAAGTTTCAAAAAGTGCTACTTGGTACTTAGCATAATTTGTAATACTTTGAATTTGAATTACAACTCTCAATGTTTTAATGACATTTTAAAACTGTTGCAGACACGCACACATACCTGCATACATCCTACATAGAAGAGTTTCTTGCGAGAACTAACAAACATTACATAAACCAGGTAATCTAACATTCAGCAGCTTGTTATAGGCGATAAGAGACTGCGGTGAAAATATTTCAGCAAGACAAGTTGAGCAGTAATAGTGAGAGCTTTAAGACTCACACTTGGTACGGGGGACTTACCACCGGTTCTGTAAGTAAGACTATTGCCCACGTGGGAGCAAGAAAGCGCTCTACGCCGTATAGTACGGTCTCGCTTGCACCACTTCACTAGTACAGGTAAAGGATTTAGTGGTAGGTAGGAGCAGAACATTTTACTGAGCGTGACAAACTCTAACTGCCAGTTAACTCGGTACGTAACCTTTGCAACGTTGTGCTCACTTAAAGGAATTCTACCTAAACAGAGTTATTAAATAAATTGAGGTCGTTTATGTGTCAATGTTTGAGTTGGAGTGAAAAAGTGAAAATAAATGACCATCAATTAGCACTTTGGCAACTATCCATATGATGTCCAATTAACTAAGTACTTTCAAGAGTAAAAGTCCACTATTGAAGAGTCTATCCTCTTTTTTTTCTTCATTAGATAGCGTGGTGCTAGTGAGTTTTCATTCCATCGTGTATCGGTCTGTTTCATTTTGACATTCTAAAAGTACGAGGATACGAAAGAAAAAATACTTTTAATAATGGTTTCGTAGGTTTACGCGAATGTTAGACATTGAAATTAAAGTACTTTTACGGATTTTATCGCAGTTTGATTTTAGATTTTAGTTCCCGACGCCTTTGCAGGTACCTATCATGGTCACGGGCAGACGGTATGCCCGTAACCATGATACCTAAAAAATCCGTAAAATTACTGAAACGTAAGATATGGATTGACTCAGCCTTAAAACTCTCAAGGGTCCCATCGCTGCCTTAGTCAGAGTCGTAACGCCAGGTTTTCCAATTGAATGGTTTATTGCCATAGTAAAACAGGAGTTATTCATTTATTCGCAACTGACGATAATATATTCTTTACGAATTCAAATATTGAAATTGTATAGGCTTTTGGCTAACATTAATTCATGGTAACAACTTTCAAAGAACTAAAGTCTTCAATCAATTTCAAAAGCTGGAAAGACCTAATATTATTTCAACTATTATTTTATGCCTACATATTTCTTTAACGTTGACATAATAACCCAGAATGTTTATATCAAAATATTGAAATCTACTGTAAAGGTAGCATGTTAATATGAACGACAAATATTTGTATATTGATATCAATGAATAAATCTTTTAGAAAAATGTGGGAGCCCGTATCGTATACAGCGGTGTACCCCATTTTAATCTTCGTCGGTAGCCGAACCGTAAAGCGAAATGTTAAAGATAAAATACTGAGAAAACATTCCAAGTACCTCAAACGTACATAATTTTATACTCTACAGGTTAAGGTGGCGGTAGACTTGAACATTTCCTTGTAATGTAACATCTATGACACTGTGTTCGGCACATCATTATCATGATCATCAGCTTGTCTCAGTCCAGTCCAGCAGGACATAGGGTTCTCCCATGGCATGCCACTGATCTCGATATTTAGCTCTCCTTCTCTAATTCCTGCCCCGTGCATTACGAATAACTTCATGCTCACTATTGTTTTAATACTAAATATAGAAAATATGTCTTTTCGGAGAACATCGCCCCGCTCTTGCAAATACTTGCCGAAATGTTACACCAAAAAGCTCTTCGGTCCGAACAATTAGGTTGTAACAAAACTGCAAACTCGACCAACAATTCCCTTGAACATTTCATCAAGCCGCCCTTTGTTCTATTACAAGTAAACGATCCAGCCAAAACTCCTCACTATATGAATATTCTACAGCACATGAGGCTGTTTGCTAATCAACCTAATCATTCAACTAGAATTCCTCAAGCAATTGGCATATGATTGATTGAAAGTAATTAACGTAACTATTGAACTGAAATCACGAAACTGAAAGTTACCTAACCAGACGTTTATCAGCGTCTAGGTCACAGTTGTTTGTCCTTTCAGAAACTTGGACCTTAAGTCTAAATGGAAAACTAGCAAAGGCTAAGCGCTGAGAAAATATGGGAACATGTGAACCCTTTCATCGTCAAAATATCATATGCTTATATTAAATTCAATCTTTCCTTTCATACAAATGAACAAATCTTTATTCAGATGTGTATAAAAACAAAGTCGTATCTGTTACATAATTTGTAACTCCGGTTTGGATGGAGCGTTTTATGATATTTGATATGTTTTACAATTTGTTGAATTCTTCTTTCTCCGAAATAATATTAAGATAATATAAACAAATTTATACTCAGATGGTAACCCTAGACTACGCGGGGTTAAGCTAAATTTTAATAAAATAGCAACAAATTTTATCCTCAAGGCTATTGCTTAAACTAGTTGTAAAAAAACGACTTTGCCTGTTATCTCATTAAAACGTTAATATTTCATTTTTTACCGTAATATTACTACTCGAATATTTTCTAAGTTTAAGTTTATTTTTTCAACTACCTGCTGAAATGCGGTCCATGAATTAAGAATTTTCATTAAAATAAGCAGTTTATAATAAGTATTCGTAGACTTATTTAATAATTAACCTACGCTCTTTAATATCGTTAAGTACTTTTATTAAACTCTTTATTAAATTCCGTTTCTGAGTACTTGTTAATATATTTTACTGGCTGGAAATCATGTTGACACACGACTCTTATTAAGAAATAACTTCTTTGGAGTCCTAGATGAAACATGACAAAGGCTTGGATACCGACTCAACGTTTAAAACCGTTCCTTCTTCATTACACCCAAACATTGATTATAATAAATATATGAATATTAAATGATGCAATGGAGTACTCACGCGTATTTATCACGATAGTTCTATGAAACTAAATGAATACTTTACAGTCAAAGCGCATCTAAAGTAAGCTGAAATCAAAGAGAGCCGTGGGTTACAAATTATGCCAAGAATAGCAGACATTTACTAAATGATAATATGTAAATTATGAACACACCCGTTTTGTAATCACAACCACCTTGAAAGTTACAAAGTTCCAAAATATTTGTACAGGCTGTCAGCGGCAATTGCAGATGTTAGTAAGCTATAAATACATAACTTCTCTTATAAATAACCGAATTAGAAGAGTAACTGCACTCTACCCTACCTATTTTTTGTTGACTCCCACTCCCTCGGGGGAGGAAATGGGTAGTGTCAGACTCTTACTGACTAAACCCGAACCGCCGTGCTACGTCATCCGCGTTTTTATGTCGGTGTATGGCAATGCTTTGCAATCCATCATACACACTCTGCCCTGCCCACTACACAAAGCCCACGAGTCTTTAATAGGTATTATACTCCCCATAATAATGCTTTTTCTATACATAGTTAAACAAAAGACGAATTACTATTATGTTGTTTACATCTTAATTCAATTTATAACGTATATATTTGTGTTACGTGCCTGACACCAAATTCGATATCAAATTTAAATATTGACAGATTTTAAGTCGTATAAAATATCGATAAATTGATTTCCAATTTAGTATAATAATTTTCTTTTACAGTCTCAAGACTGTTAGCAATAAAATTAAAATTGAGGTTTGAAGAGTTGATAGGATAATAAAAGGAATTCGACTTAAGCCAAACTGCTTTAAATAAATCAGAGATTTGCGATATAAATTAGTAATAATATTACATTACTTCTGCTAGATCAAATACCTAACCTGTCAAATTGCCTAACACATACCATGTAGTAAATAATTGTTGCAATAGAAAAGAGATGCTTTTTGGCGTCTAAAGTACTCTCTCGTTCTAATACTGCTATAACATTATTTACGTCTAATTATTAACTTGTTTTAATAAATGTTTATTGAACTTAAAACACAATAACTATCATAAAATTAAGATCACATCTGCCCTCAAGGGTTTTCTTAAAAGTGAATAGTTATCCTTTAAATTAAATTGAACGTCTCTAAGAAACATTTACATTAGTCTATGCCATTTGTTTGCACTAAAAAGACATTTGTAAACCCGCCCTAAGTCTGTTCTAGACTAATTACTTAATTTGTGTTTAAGTTTTAAAGAAGCTGTAGGTATTTTTACTAAGGAGGTCAATATAAAAGTAGATACTGTCACAAACAAAAGTTCAGAACACAATTGAAAAAATAAACTGTAAAATATAATGAAGTAAGAAATAAAAGTACGTAACTCATACAAGTGCACCCTCCGGAAAATTGTAAAATGGCTTCTTGTAAAAATGTATTTTCTTCTTGGAAAGTAAATGTCGCATTAACGTAAGGATTCTAACAAGACGTCTTATTCCAAACATCATAAATGGTTTAGGTACGCAGAAGTAAGTAAATCTATACTAATATATAAAGCTGAAGAGTTTGTTTGAACGCGCTAATCTCAGGAACTACTAGTCAAAATTGAAAAATACTTTTTGTGTTGAATAGACTATCAATCGAGGAAGGCTTTAGGCTAAACCATCACGCTGCGACTAATAGGAGCGAACATACAAAGGAAAATGTGAAAAAATAGGGCAAGTATAAATCATAACTTATATCTTCTACCCACGGAGATGAAGTCGCGGGCAATTGCTAGTATGGAATAAAACCAACCGAAAAACCTCCTCCTTTTTGAAGTCGTTTAAAAAGAAAATCACATCCACAATGATCCCTCAAAAGCGTAGATTCTCTTTTTGGGCACTCGTAGCATACGCATGTGTTTTTTGTAAGTATTATTTTGCTGCAAACTTGTTAACTTACTAACCTTGCTGTAAACTGTACTACTGTGATCTTACCTTCTGAATTTCAATTGTTATTTTGTAGGATGCGTGGGCAAACAATAGCGTTGTTCTGCTCTGAGCTAGTTATCCACCTACATACCATACGACCTTTATAATAATGATGAACTTCTTGTAGTATTTTTAATTTATTTTAAACGCTTTAATAATATTGTGTTAATTATAAAATGATTTCATATTATAGAAGTGCAAAATTTTTGTATATTTTTTCCGCAATTTTCATCTATAGACAAATTTTCCTTTCTAATACAGTCATACCCTGAAGCGATGAGAATGGAAGACGCTATGGAGTAGCGTCTTCCATGCTATCCCGCTTACACAATTTCCATAGAATCACTTAAACAGGAGTTGGTAAGCCCCCAGCTCCATGAAACAAGGTTCTATTTGCTATTAAGGTTTGGAGAAGTACAGACTCTGTTTGAAACTATTTTAATTTGATTTACATCCGAATTGTGACGGACGGGTCTGTTGCATAGTTACAACCTGTTTCACTATGTACATAAGTAGATAGAATTCATTTTATCAATGAGGAACTATAACCTCCACTTAGTTTGTGGATATACACGATTTGTACACGTTTCGTTGATTCCAAGTACTGATTCTGTCCATTGATGTTAAAACTTAATGAAAATTCAAAAAATTTAGGTGACGTTAGAGGTTTTGAACTGTTGCTTGGATTTTTATAAAAGTGATGAGATTTTTTCCGGAAAAGAATCTTCTTGAAAATTTTTCACTAGATCATTGTTTAAAAGATTCATTAAGCGAAATATTTTTATTTTACAAAGGTGGATATAATAGAAATCGTTATTATGTGTACTACAAACCCGACAATAAATGTACTACAGAACGAGTAATAATTCTACAAGCAATTAATCTCCTAACCCCTATTATAATAGTTCACAGAGTGTTATATGTTTACGACTTTAGCCGGTAATACTGCAAGTATTGTATGATAATATCCACGTATAATAAACAGCGATCAATTGAACGTACTGAACAGACAAGTCATAATAAACAGACAATACTAACGTCAGGAACTCGGATATGAATAGGTTTCACTTGAAACTCAATTTGTTCGGCAAATGACAAGATGGCATTGATGGCAATGAAAAAAACAAGTAAAAAAATAAGACGTTTATCTTTTAAAATATTAACAACTAGCTGTTGCACGCGGGCCGGCCCGTTACGAATCCCACGCGAATATAAAATCGGGATAAAAACTATCCTTTGTTAATCCTGGTTATAACCTATTTGTGAACAAAGTTTCGTCTAAATCCGTTTAGTAGTTTTTGCGTGAAAGAGGAATAAACATTCATACAAACAAACTTTCGCGTTTTTAATATTAGTAGGACAAAAGGGGGTTCTTTTAAATTGGACTTGAAAAATAATTGACATCGTACTCCTTGGACCATAATAAATGGGCCACAATTGAATTCTTCAGAAGAAAGACTTTGCTAACCAAGTTGTTAATATTACCGTAATTATTTGAAGTTATTTAATGTTACTGCCCAACTGAAAACCCTATTCTCTGTCTTGACCCTAATGTTACAAGTATTTTGAGTATTTCATAAAATAGGCAATCAGAAAGGTATCCTTTAGTAATAAAATCACAAAAGAATTTTAATAGCATATTCATAGTATTTGAGTAACTCTTAAGTTTCGAGAGGTACATATTATACCAACAAAAGTCAATCTCATTCTGGAACCAAAGCGTTTATAACACTGTATGATGTTGAGTATGTACGGAACATAAACGTCATTAACGCCATAGCTGGAATTTCTCAGGCAAAATATGAAATGCCTCCACCGTTGTCTACGTATTTCGGAAATTTCTCCTTCCGCGATCTGCTGCAAGGAACTAAGGAATAATTTATCTATGAAAAATAGATAAATTCGTGTATTTAGAAATTGTACAATAGCACACTTGATCAACTATTTTGAAAATATGGAAACATTTTTTTTAATATATAAGCATGTAGGGGGAAGACTATTTTTGATGAAAGGTTCATTTTTCAATCCGCGGTTATAACAACATTGTTTTGTTTGGCAACAAACCCTATTTAGGTATTTATACCTCGTAAATAAGGTCACCTCACATTTACTTTGCAATGTTACCTGATCCCAAGTATCCGGAAGTGGGCCGCAGGAATGTTTTTATTAACAGAGAATAAAATTTGACTAGTAGAAGGCAAAGATGGATGAAACGAAATATTTTCTGATAAAACCAAGTATGCTACCACAAAATTTCTCTTGATTTCTCTCTTAGCAAAATAAAAGGGCTTTAAAAATAGTTTTTCTTATAAGACGTGGTACTTGTAAGGCTTTTGTTTGTATGTGCCTACACGACACTAAAGAAAATCCTGGCTGAGGATCCATTTTTTCTTAATATAAAGAATACATCAGAACTTCTTTTGCCTCGTCTGTATTATGTTGAAACGCCTAAAAAGTATCTAACTTCGAATGTAGAAATAAGCATGTTTTTTTTTAATATTTAATGTTATTGGGATAATTTCAAATACATTGAAATATCATATTACATGAATTCAGTAAAATGGGATATTGGGGTATTTTGAAGTCCTTCTTTTTATGAGAATACATCCTTACAGCAAATTTTCTATGCAAAATTTTAACTTTATTAACAATTATGTTAAATAAAAAATAATATGAGACTTAAATGATCACCAATGATTTTCCAAAAAAAAAAATTGTGGAGACCAGGACCAAAAATGTAACTCCAACCCTAAAAACAAAGAAAATGAGAAAAATATTCCCTGAATATCATAAAAGCCATGGAATTATAATGTTTAAAGGGATCCAGGGATAAATATGTCAAAAAATATGCAATTCTTTTCATAGATCTTTTCACTTAGCCCCCTGGACTTTCGAGCCATCAGCATGCTTTAAAGCAAATAATCGACGAGATTATTTGCACATTAATAGCGTTTAGTCCTCTAGGGGTGCCTAAAATAATTAACAAATCATGATGAAAATTTGGCAGGCCCTACTTAAGACCCCCGAGAGAGTTCCTTGAAACAAAAGAATATAGTGCTAAATATACATTTTTGTAAAAGGCTAAGAGCGCTATTATTACCAACAAACAGTTTCAAGGTTTGTTTTTTTATAAAGAAATTAGCTTTTGAGAAACTAAATACTTTCGTACTTAAACTGCATTATTTTATTAATAACAGTCGTAATTATTAGTAATCAATTTCTTAGTATTCGCTATATTAAATCGATACATAAATATAACTTATCAATAAGTTATAGTTAGCGTTAAAGTTTCATTATTAATTCTGCTTAGTCCATCCAAAACTTGGCTGAATCATTAAATCCAAAAGCTAGGCCTAAGTTACAGTTGAGCGCTTTTAAATTTAATAATCCAAGTAAGAAAGTCATAATTGTTAAAACAATTTTGTAAAAACCTTGTCAAGAGCGAATCGAACTCACGACACTAAGGTTTCCATTCAAGTAGGCTAAAAAAAGGGAAATACATCATCTGTGAAAATTTCAACCTCAATACTCAATTCTTTATTGAATTCCACAATGTAGATTTAGGCGGTAAACATTTTTTGATAGATAATAATTGTAGACCCTATCGGGCTCAGCAGCAACCTTCTAACGATCACAGTTTGAGTTCTGCGCCCTGGTAACTGACGGACGGATAAACAGTGAAAACCTCGCAATATAGACCGTTTTTACAATTTGGATACGGATCCCTAAGAAAACGTATTAAGCTTTCTGAATCTTAGAACCGTTTTAAGAACTATTACTAAATTGATTAATGAAGGGTAAGAAATAAAACTATGTGACGCGAAACTTATTGGTCTGGTGACCGCTGGCCCGTTTAAGTGTTAAAACTCCAAGTCCCCACTATACATAAATCGGAAAGAACATTGAACGTAGAGGGGTAGAGGTTTTAATATGAATTGTTACTATATGGCAAGTAACTACGATATGACAATAATTTTATATTTTCCTCTTAAAACCTTCTTTTATAATTTCTTCTATATTCCACAAATGTAGATCACTGACACTTTTCGAAACATAAGCAGAAGCTAAATCCCGGGGGTATAAGTAGCTAAAGAATAGTTTTGATTATAAATAATTAGGCATACATTATGTGAACCTACATCAAAACCTTGAAAAGCTTTTGTTGGCATAAGCCGAAGTTTGAAGCTAGAAACTATGCCCATATCAAAAGGAATTTGAAGCCTAACTCTACTTGTATGTGGTTCTTTAAGAAGTTATAGGTCAGTGGCTTAAATGTTGTTTATTAAAATATTGCACATATGACTAGCAGTTTTTGGATATATTGATTTCATCTAGAGTAACGGGGGAGTCAGAGCTACATTTTATTGCATTGCTAAGGAAACGGGACCTGGTTTCTACGCGGACAAAGTCTCGAACAACTGCTAGTTTAAAATAAGGCGAAGCCACCTGAGAAACCGATGGCCTAAATAAAGTACAGAAAAAGTCTACGTTATGAACTATAACATATACTCAGGGAAATCTGATAACAGAGGACTCCGAACACTTTTCTCTGCTTACAAAATTTAGTTTTTTTTTGCGGTAAGCCTTGCCTGAATAAAGAATAGGTACTTTTTGATGAGACAAAATGATAGAGCATTTTCGTAACGAAAAATGTTCTGTAGAAAACGTCTATAAGTCGCCTTTCATGAACGATGTAGAAAGTAGAGATTTTTGAGATTTAAAAACAGTACGTAAAAATTAAGCAAGAACATATTTTTTGTTACTTTTGATAGGTAGAAAGAAAATTAAATAAATTTTTACTTTAAGTACTTGTATTTAGACTCATAATACTTTGTTTTATATATAAAATTATATTAACATTATACCAACTACGATAATTATATGAGGCTTTTTATCTTAAATCGCGTTAGTCTGATAATTCGGTCAAATATTGATACGAGTGCCTATTTAAAAGCGTTTACACGCGATGACAGCAACGGATTGTTCAGCGAAATAACATTATCGGATTAACCCTCGTGAACACACTTAGAGCTCTATACTCTCCACTGCCATAATCGGATCGCCAAATGTACTTCCCACCTATCATACGCATGCTTAACAGCTATTCCCATTAAATATTCCTTTACTAAAACCTCAATAACACCAAAGAAACAACGTCAAAATGATCTCAAAGTGAAGACTAAATCACAAGCTTTAGAAACAGAATTAAGTCCACAAGAAAAATGTTTCGAGCAGTCATCTCCCCAGAGATTAACATGAGCTGTGAAAAATGAAAAATTCCCGACAAACCAGTTCGGCTTTACTTTGTAGTTTCTCTTTTACTCGTACGTGCTTGTCTACCAGTAGTGACACGTCACGGGCGTGAGATAAACTGAGTCGTCAAATCTGAATACAAGTAAAATCTCATACTAGAGTCATTAGAGCAAAAACAATAAATGTCTGAAGCAACGTTGAAGAAAACCAATCGGAAAATGTACTAAAATGTTATATTCTGGTCTCCAATTATGGATTCTAAAAAGCCTTTTTTCGGTATTTGAACATAAATTGAGATTAAAAATGGATTATTTTTCCGTAATATAGGTGATTCATATGCCTTGCGTAATAGGCACAAAACGGTATCGATAAATACTTAAACTGCCGACTCCCGCCCTCGAATCAGCCTTTTTATGGCGTACACTCTGTCATAAAACCTTTTTGATCACACCTTCACAAATGTTTGATGAGCAGACTGTCAGCACTAACTGTTATAGTTGGTTGTATCCACGCAAGTAATATATTCACGTGTTCGTATATAAAATACTTCTTCGTGAGTTTTCTGAAAGATTTTCAAATGAGGTGTGAAACCTTCGGGCGGCGCGCTTATAATAGAACTATTCAGTAATGAACGTAGCTACCGAGGCAAGGTGTTTACATTATACCATAAATTGAATATTTTGTGAGAAAAATATTTATTTTAAATTCCTGAAAATCATATTCATATTAATTCAGGCTGTTAATTTTTAAGTTTTTAATTTTATTGAACTTTAGTGGCACTTTTATGTATTTGGAACTCAGTTAACTTTTTGCTCATTATGTAAGCTTTTATTATGAACTAACATAACATAAATATATAATACCTAATTACCGTAGTTAAAGTTAATTTATGAAAATCAATAAATAATTACAATTTCATAAAGACAATATGTTACATTTATTTTTAGAAGATAATTATCTAAACCTTTTATTTAAATATGAATGAATAAAATAATTAAATCATTACATAATAAATAAATCATTACATATTCAATGTGTTTAATAATCAATGTATTATAATTAAAACCGTAATTAACTTTAATCATAAAACAATTAAACAACGCAAAACTCACCTCAAAACAACAATAAAAAACAAACTTAACTTTCAAATCCAAAACAGTCAATACCAATTAATTAATAATCAATAAACTGCATCACATAAACTTAATAACATCGCTTTTTAATTGCAGCGGAACTTCGTTAATACGTTTGATCGCGTCCGAGCCCCGCGCCGACGATAGTACTGAACCGTGGGCTGGCTTCTCGAACACTGAATGAGGAATGAGAATCACAGCGCAGCCCTTCCACAGATGCGCTGAAACTTGCGAATATCAACATTTTTAAGTGCTCAACGTTCTAAATATGAAATTCATTCATGGTCAAGCGTGATAATGTAATGGACTTGAATATAATACTGGCAATGTTCAGAGTAATTAATTTAGTTTTTATCGTCGAAGGTACTCAGTAAAGGATTGCGTGTAAGGTTATAATTATTATAAGAAATAATTAGTGAAAATATGTTTCAACGTTTATTAAAAAGAAACAACAAAAAGTGTTGTCGACAAAATGTGAACTTTTTGCGCTTCTTTGGTTAAAAATTCTAATGTGATAACCATCCTAAACCGAATATTTTGGATAGTTGGCGTAAAGTATCTATAATTATCCGAGCAGGATGTTATATATTTTTACAATAATCAATTATAAATTTGCAGAAACATAAGAAAACTCAAAAAGGAACATTTAAGAATTAGAGTACTTATCAATGACAAAAAATCAATTTCTAGCTTTTGCACCAATTTTTTTGTGCCAATATTATTGACAACACGAAATATCGTCAAGTTATTTGATATTCGCTTCATATTTGCCCCTAGGTATAAAGGCATTCACCTATGAAATCAATACGTTATCAAAATCGCGAGCAGTCGTGGGAAGTGAGCTTCCTTCCGCGAATTAACTTCTCAAAATCCCAGAATTCTCCGAAATAAACAAAAACATTTGTGAACAATATTTTATGTATAAATTTTCTTAGTAATTTTTAAAGCAATTTACCTACTGAGTTATTATGCTAAAGGTTAGAAGGTCAGTATGTAAGTCTGCGACTGTAAACAATGTAATGACAACCGACTTACTTTTTTATAAAAATGGTTTCAGTTTTTTTACTGTATATTTATAATAATTAATTCATACTAAATATGTTGACCTTGGCAAAAGAGACTGGGATTTGTGTTATTGCGCTACTGGATGGTCTATGTCCAGCAGTGGAACGCAACGGGTTGAATTTATTAATTGAGTGATATAAATATTTGCATAGATCACTAAGCCAAACCTCGGCAGCGGGACTATCCGACAGGGATACCGCCGGCACACGAAGGGCAAAGGAAGAAAATTCGGTGGATTTTAGTCACTAGAAGTCTGACACTCCCTTCCACTCAACCCAAAGTGGAAGGAGATATTTGATTTCCCATACGAAAAAAGTAATAAAGTGTCTGGGTGTCTTGTGCATGTGACATGAATGTTTGTGAAAACATTTCAAGAGTTAAAAGAAACATAGCCATTAATATTTTTAAGTATGAGTGTGTCTAATCAACATATTATTGACACTCAGGACTGACAACATTTAAGGCAGTAAAAGATTGTACAGATTCGGAAAAGATGAAAACGCTACACCGCCAACTACCCAGCACTTAAATTTGATTATGTCTCATCAGATAAAAACAAGATGTCATTAGCCACTTTATTTCTTTAGTGTAGTGTAGTTCACTCAATAAAAGATACAATTAGTCCTGAATTCTGGCTATTGCTACAACAGCAATTATCTTTATTGTCTCGTTTCTTGGCGGCCGCAACAACTAGGTGTGGCATCGCTGTGTGCGGTCTTAAGTTCAATAGCGTCGTGGAAATTTAGTGGTACTAATCATTCTTTGTTTCCCCCATTATTTGTTTTTTCTTCCTCTGAATAGCATATTTGTCACAATTAATGGTTAGAGTTTGTTATTAATGCCTTCTTAGACCAATAATTTTGTATTTAAACTTTGGTAGCTTGCCTAACTTCTCCCGCGACGACTTCAAAACGTCACACAATGTACTAGTAAAACATTTTACTGAATATGGCATTGCGATGCATGCAGCAAATTTTTACTCTCCGATGCAAAAAGAGGTGTGTTATAAGTTTCACCGCTATGTGTGCGTGTGTAAATAATAGTCTATGGCACTGTGGCACATTAAGGGGTGAAGTAATTTGGATGCGGATGAGGGTTTTGTAGAGATGGTTCTTAGCTATGTTTTACTAAAATCGGTCTTTCCATTTACTGAGAAGATTGTTATAAGTTTGAGCGCTGTGTGATTCTAAACGGGTGAAAACAATTGGATGCGAGTTTTGTTTTTGACTTTTTACATTTTCTTCAACCAATTTTATAATAAAAGAAGATTTATTGGTGTTCATGTATCATTTTACATAATGCGTGGAGTTTTAATGCATTACAAGCGACTATGATATCAATTGATAATGACTTTGGAAGTTTGTGTCTATGTATGTCACCGCTTCAGCGTAAACTATAATTTTGATAAGTCAGGTAAGGAGGAAGCTCGGGTCGCGGATTAAGATATAGGGAATAAGCGTAGCCGCAGACACAAGGTGGTCTTGTTGGCTGCTTAACTGATCTTAAGTTTAGAAGAATCTGAAACAAATTCAACAAGCCACGCGATGAGTTATATTACAAAGTACAATCTATTACGTACTTATAACGTCGTTTGTTAAGTTCTCGTTATTTAATATTTAGCGGGAACACGTGAGTAGCTACATTATTAAATTACCTTTATTAGGGTGGTAACCGATAAAATCGATGCCAAACAAATCATAAAACCAAAGCGTTGTTGGTATAGTTGAATTATTAATTATATTCGTGACTCGTTACTTTTAGTACCTGGTCTACTGGTTATATGAAAATATTGAAATATTGTTTTAGTTATTATGTATTATGATAACCAAAACCAGATATATTTTCGGATACTCGAATACTTTTAATCTGATATAATGTATCTATCAGAAATCCATAGAAAACGGTATAAAAAAATAAGCCAAAAATTACTTATTCCATTTATCATATGCTGCATAGCTGCCCTTTTATATGTATCTGCGTGCGGGCCTGAAAATCTAAAAAAAACCTACCTTATTTCTTAAGTTTATTATAAAAGGGTTGATTTATTTATTTCTCTTACAAAAGCAAAGACAGCTCAAGATAGCGTTACGTGAGCATTCTTCGTTACACAGGTGGATTAATGATCGCACACATAATATATTTCAGTGGTGAAAGAGAAGCTTTAACCAACCTTTGCTTATATTTGTGTTTGCCATTATAGGCGATACACCTCTTATTGAACTGGCCTGAGAATTTGTAGCATATTTATCAATTTAATACATTTTGACAATACGGACGAGTTGAGTTAAGAAAGTAACTAGTCTACGCCATACTTGCTCAGTCAGGGTGTCAAAACAATTTGATGAGTACAACTGTAGTCGAATCACTGAAAACTAACAATTTGTCATAGAGCGCTTGACATGACTATTATCAATAAATTGTATTATTAATTGTATATTTAACGAATAAAAATTTAGAGTGATTAAGAACTTGCGTTGATTTTTTCCCATAAATCTTGATTAAGAATAGTTTTAATAGATTGGCTTATTGGACCCCATGTACCAATGTATTAAGTACTAACAAAATATTTTAACGGAATAAATTTTCCAAAATCGAGGTTACATACAAGATTAGTCACCCATTCTTATGAATGTAATCCTTAGCTTAAACTTGATCTGTATTTTTTTATATGTTTTTAAAGCAGCTACATATACATATAGATATCATATCATCTGCAAAAATTACAATAATCTATCACAGATCATATAATACAGCCTGGTGGCAAGCGGACGCCTCCGCTGACGTCTGTTTTTACACTTTGTCCATTTAATTCTAAAAATAATATTTTGCAATTAAGCAGATTATGGCGCCGAATTTATTTATTGCTTTTAATAATATTAACCTCCTTTATTCTTCGTCATTCAAGCCGGGTTCAATCTTGCCGGCGTCTGAACGGTCCACTGAACACCAGCGGTTTGTATACAACTCCTTAATGAAGGCACAGATCTTGTATACAATACATTTTTTTCAATCAAGTATCTGGTTTTATCTTGATTGCCCTTTTATTTCTGCGAAGTTACGTAAAAACGAGCTTAGTTTTATGTTTTTGGGAACTAAATCCCTTAACCAAGAATCATAAGGGATTTTCTTACGTAATATATTACCATAAAATACATATCTACAGGGTCCCAATTTACAATGGCCGATGAATGAATGGAAATTGGATTAAATTTGACACTATTCGTATTCTCGGGGGTACGGGGCGGAACACTCACTGTCAATACAATGAATTTAGAATTATTGTGTTGGCAAAATGCTTAGGAGAATACAATAGTGTCGGTTATATTACTAGTACTTTCCTGCTTATCATAATATGGTTAATATACAACCGACGTAAGCCACGCGACATTCGATACTTGAAAATTTGATAGAAAACTCTCGAATGTATGAAAATGACATTTCTATGTTAAAATATTTCATTTTCATACATTTGAGCGTTTTCCATTTACGTTAGCAGCTGTGTAAATCTACCTTGACTTCAGGGACTGCTATGATGCTACTTTTCAAACCTCTTGAAAAAATCCCAAATATGTTGATTTAATTATCCTGTTTCTCTTCTCCGTTTTTGGGGAGAGATACTTACTTGCATTAAGCACTTAAATTCAAAATGCAACGGAGCGTGCCTGGATTAGAACGCTTTCCCTTTGATTTGACATTCCAACGATCCTACCACTATCAACACGTTAAATATTTTACAAACTACATTTGACAAAACAAACATACTATCCGTAGGAACATCACACACATCCTATACAAATGTAAATACGTATCCATCGCTCACGACTTTCTTTACAAGATGAGCACGACACAAATAGGCAATATTGAATATTGATGTCTGTCCGCCATAGTCTCACAGACGGGGGCACTTAGCCAACGACATCATTTGCAGTGCCTGACATCACAACGGTACAGAGAGCTATCAATCAATTGGAACCAGGGAGACGATCGGACGAATACGAGAATTTTGTACGGTCAACACCGAAAGCCGATGTACAAAATCAGAATTAATATCTACTATAAATGTTTGCGACCTCTACAATATTGGTACTCTGCAATTTTAAGTACATTTCGGTGGTAAAGCTAAGTCTTTTCTTTCATTTAACTGTTGCATCTTGCTATGTCACGATGATTGGTTTATCTGAGAGTGCTCTGACTTTTATACTGACTGTATCTGCATCTTTGTCTATACAGTGACAGACACTCGGAATGCTAGCATGAATAAAAGTCTCTTTGATTATGATGACTCCAAATGACGGAAGTTATGAAAGGAAATGAAAAGGAAAAATATGCTCCATGGAAATTATTTTTAGTCAAAGGACTTTTTAATGACCCTTCAAAAACAAAAATTACTAGCTGAGCACACTGCATTAATCATAGCATATAATGCATCAATTACGTTTTGTTGCTAAGAATGTATTTTCCAAAAACACTTTCATTTTAAAACCAAGTCAAAGTTCTAATGAAAGAGCGGGTCTTAAAGAAAGGATTTTACCCGACAGCGATTTATTGTCCTATTCACATTGCCTATAAATTGCTTCATTATAAAGGCTGCACAGTCAAGACAAGTCTGAGTACCTATCGGACCTTGCATCCTGTGTCTAAACGATCCCTTTATCGTGTATTCTGCAGCTTCCGCATAAACTGTTCTGCGGTGCACCACTACATCTCGAAGTAGAATTATTGTACTTGAATGAGAGAGACAAAGTCCTATACCGTGGAGAGCGCCGTCTCGCTTCCACAATGTACTAATGTTACTTAAAGACGTAGCGCAGTCTACCTGTGATGTACTATAGGAGTTGATGACATAGTTTACTTGAAGCCAGTTCAACTGCCTTCATATTAAACAGCTTCATCTGTTCCCAGTTTTGCGTAAGTCGGTAAGATATAAGAAAAGCGATTATAAAATCAATACACTCATTTTGGACTCAGATTATTGTAAGGGTTCTGTGCTATTAACTCTATTATTAAGGATATGCTACCTCTCCGTCTATTGTTTGTTATTGTCTGTCTGTCCAATCTCACAAGGTCATATCACATGAAATTTTCACAGATAATGTATTTCTGCTGCCTGTAACAACAAATACTAAAAATATCAAATTGTGTACACAAAATATTAAATAACCTTTAATATTTACCAATATTAAAATAATCATAACGTTCATTCCCAGAGAAAGGTATCGTCAACCTTTTCTTTTTGCAGATCGTTGTCAGAGCAATGAGTGACATCTTCTAACAAAGGAACAATGTTATACCATTGAATATTAATTTTGTATAACAAAAGAGTTACCACGTAGAGACATCAGCACCCATTACGCGATGACGTGTCAGCAGCGAAACTTGACACTGCATTATAGTATTTATTTATAATATATTGGTTCATCAAAGCAGACGCAGGCTCTCATTTCTGAGGTCAATCTATTTCCTTAGAAAATTGCTTCATAGTAGAGGGTTGGTTGACTGGATTAGCCATGAAACATTTACAAACAAGATTATACCTAATGTGTGTGTAACGTCCGAAAATGTGTAAGGTACGTATTAGTAATACTTATTACCCAAAATAAAAAATGTGACTTCTGTTTAGGGTCAGAGGCAACGCTGTCTGCCCTTCCGTCATCTGTACCATGCGCTTCTTCATGACCAGTAACAGCTTGACAGTTAAAATTTTCACAAATAATACATATTTATTGACGCTTTAACAAAAAATAAAGATCGAGTTTAAGCAACGTTGTACTAGTCATAAATTTTAGGGTTGCTATTTCTCGCCCAACCCTACTTGTACAGTGTCGCGAGTATAACCCTCACTTGACTGTTTCCTTTTGTTTCTAGTATATTTCTTGAAGAAATTTGTATCGAAAATGTTCTACTATTATCCAGTTGATCGCCAAGATTTGGTCGACACAGTAAAATAACCCCAATCTGTGTGACAGTACGCTTTACGCAGCCGTTTGTTCAATTTAATTAAATACTTGCCGAGTCATTTATACTCTGACCTTGATACGCGACAGACGACACTGACTTTAAACTGTTTACTTTCGGATAATTTTACAATAGTTTATTTTGAAGCGTTTTTAATTAAATTTGACTTCCTAAAATTTTTGCCAACCAACTGCTGGGCGATCGTATTAACTCTACATTAAATTAAAGTAGTGCTTACTATCAAAAGGTTGTCAGGTATTTATTAAACGCTTCTGTGTGTGGATAATAATCCATTTTGAAGGTAACAAAGGGTAAGGTTTATTAAAGGCTCTGAAGCATACCTCAGGTACTTTCTTGCTTTGATTGTCAATTTTATACTATTTCATGTAATAGGCCGAAATTCATTAAAATTTTCTTATTAAATGTTGTTCATCTTTTGCAAAAAGCGGCACGTTCCTATAGGTACCTACACAATTATCTACCTGATTGTTACACCGGTGTGAATGCAATATCGTTACTTACGAGTACGTTACTCGTCTAACTTTTCCCTAAGGCAATCAATATATGAAAGTAAACGAGGAATATGTTCATACCTCCCTTTGCTTCGTGGAGTTTTACTAGCAAACTCAACTGTGTGTCTTTTACGTGTTTTGCTGCCAGAAGCTCAGAAAATAAAGTTATGTACAGCTCTTGGTTTTTTAAAGAAATAAGGCGCATATCGGAGTTTGATATATGTTTGTCATTTCAGACAGACGGATAGACACACGAAAAGACAACGTTTCCGTATTAATAGGATTTTGTTTTTACCTTTTAGGTACGGCACCCGTATGAAGGTGATCAATTAACATTTCCTTAACAGCAGATATCGTGAATTGGTTAGCAAACCAAGAAACAAAATAATATTTAAACTGCTGTAAATAATATGAATTCTACTTTTAAAATGTTAAAAAAAATCTCATCTTCAGCCTATGCAGCACAATGCACATAGCAAGACAGGCTTCTACCAAAGTATACCAAATCGAAATTAAATATAAGTACCTAAATATGTATAAATAAGTCTTGCTTTGTCTAATACTTTCCGTTAGTAAAGTCATTCAAGATATTCAAGTTTCTAGTTCTATTTCACTTTAAACATTGAAATCCGAGACCTAAGTTGAAATTGAACATTTTCTCCAAATCTCAATAGTGAACTGCTAAACTTTGAAGTATCTGCAAAATTAAGACGCAGGTATTCTAATCCTTTAGACTATTAATTTAGGAAATAGAATTCTCCTATAACTATTTTAATTAATAATGAAAACTTTTCAAATGGTGAAGAGGTGGAACGCCTTGGATATTAACTGGTTTACATCTTCTATCTCTTGAAATTGACTTGGCATATGATTTAGCTGCTATCCATACTTTATGACATAAAAGAGTTTTAAATACTAAAAGAAAGTCTTTTTGATTAAATCCTAAAGTTATGTGTTCCTTGGTGACAAAAAAAGTTGATTAATACATTCCTTAAACCTACCTTACTTAATTGTTAACATAAGGACCACCCATAACGACCTCTGATACCAAAACATTATTAATTATTTATTTAGAAACAACCTAACTGACCTTTATAAGTTTGTCCTTCAGCGTAATTATAGTAACACAATACCTACTTATTAAATTTTGTTAGAAATTAATACTAAGATCCTTTATACGGATTCATATTTATAGGCAGACAGAATTTGAACCCAACTTTTTTTACTTCGTGTCTTATTTCACAACTTACCGTTTGTTACGTCTGAAATGCAAAATGCTTAATCAGAAAACTGTCTTAAAAAACCCGCCAAGTGTGCCAATCAGAATCACGATACTAAGGATTGCATACAACTAGGATAAGATAAAAGAAATTAGTGGAAAATTGGTCATCCGTTAAATCTATGACAGTACAAACCTACATAAATACCCGACATCCATGAAAAATCTCAACTAACAAGTTATCCAGGGTAAGAGATATAGCCCGGTGATGGACGGACAGGCGGACAAAGTAGGTAGAGCCTTTGAAATACGGTTCCGTTTTTTAAAAAACACACAAATCTGAAATAAATGGGATTGCAATACAAAATAGTTCTTTATTTATCAAAAATTGAGAGATCTGGAACATTTTCAATTCCTGTTTCCTGAAGAAAAACCGTTGATTTTCATGCATATATCGGTAGGTACAATATATGTATATTATATGACTATGATCTGTATAAACAAATTGAATATGTAGATAGACAAGATCAAAAATGTACAAAAAACAATTTCAATAAAGACGTAGAAAATTCTTTATGAAATCTTCAGTCCGCCTGTTCTACTCCCGTTTCTCCGATTTTCTGCGACGACTCCATAAATGTAAACATTTGATATTGGAGGACTCGTCCAGGTAAACCAATTTTAAATGGCTCTGCCTAAGCATACTTACTCAACCCTTACCCAATGAGGTCTCCCATACAAAACATTTAAAAATCAAACATCCTGTCATCAGAGCTTTTGTACTGTAATCTTTTCATAATAAACTAGCTGTTGCCCGCGACTTCGGCCGAAGATAGAAGTTAGGAATTTTTGAACGGAAGCCCTCGAAGATGAATATTTTTTCCTGCTTTTTCCATATTTTCCATTGTATCTTCGCTCCTACTAGTCGCAGCGTGATGGGATATAGCCTAAAACCTTCCTCAAGGAATGGTCTATTCAATACAAAAAATATTTTTTCAATTTGAACCTTTAGTTCCTGAGATTAGCGCGTTCAAACAAACATACTTTTTAAGTCTTCAGCTTTATATATTAGTATAGAAGTATCGATAAAGTGTGACAAAATGAAAAATATCTAATGAATAACTATGCTGAATTAAAATAATAGGTGTTAGATATTTCTTCCGGTTTTACTGTCTTTAGTATCTAAGAATCCATAAAAAAACATTCGCTATCAAAATCCGTTTAACTGGAAATCCATTAGATGTAGAGCCAATAGATTATAATTTTATTAAAAGTAAAGGGGAAAACTCATATTACATTCATACTATCTAAGTAAAGGTCAACTGCCAAGATTTTGATAACCAACCCATTAATTCAAAACAATGGAAAATAATAGTCCTCATTCACATCATTATAAACTTATGTGGCATCTTGCCAATTCTCGTAGTTTTTGGCAAAGAGTAATCCCCTTTCATCTGAGTGTCGTAAAAGATGGTTAAGGTAGTCAATCGAAAGATAGACATCCTATTTTTACACTTTAACAATGCTCTTTATGCCGAACGACTAAGGTTGACTTTCCGATCTCAATCGCGTTTGACGGCCGATCGTATAAGATCGAATCAGTTAGTATAGTGCTTAAGGCTTATGGCAATCACAAGATGAGCCAGTGTAAAGAATATAGGCAAGTATATACCTTATATGTTACTTTATGTATAAAACCAAGTATTTGGCCCAAATACTTTAGTGCTTATACTTGTGTTAAGTAATAAATATGTTAACTGCCACTCCACACGTCTCCATTTTTTATTTAATGATAATATAGTTAACTATACTATCTGAAGTTCGGGCTTTTCGATTGCCTACAGATTTTGAATATGGTAGTTAGCCTAATTCTATATAAATCATCTAATTCAGCCTAATTCCATATCATCTTTCGCGTCCGCTGAAGTTTATTTAGAACGTATTTTGCTATTGCTAGTAAAAATATACAGGAATACATTTTGAAGTCCATATAGGTCCCTAGGGTTGCTTGACAACCGTAGCCGGCCGGCACTTGGGGACTTGATTGGCGCAGTGTTTTATACTATCTCGACACCACCTGCTGTTGTACATTTTACAAAGAGGTCACATATGGGACTACGTCGAACTTTAAAAATACTCCATATTTTTTAGATGGAAGTCTTATCATCATCACTAAACAATAGCCAAGGAACAATTCTCTCTAAAACAATAGAATTTCAGCCCAGAGGTTTTAAATTATTATAAAAAATTGAAACTATTTAAATCAGTAGGATCAGTATCAAAGGAATCCATTATTTTTATCAGGTCTAATTGGTTAAAGACTTTACCAATATATTTTATTTCTTCAATACGTTTTCAAATTATAGACATACAATTTCCAGAGCAGGTAAAACCGCAGGACAAATCTAACTAGTATTTAGTTACGGTAAAGGAAATTTACGAACAAACCTGTGATCTACCACTAGTTACCAAAAGCTATCCATTATTAAACAGGACCAGTACCTATCAAGTAATTACGACAATCATGTTAATTAGCTCCGATATTGATATTCTCTTTGATAGTGCCTTTTGGGACACACGCCAGGATACGTGTAATCATTTATGAGAAGGTATTCAAATACCGGTTTGTATTAATACCCTCATTAACAGGATACACCTTATTAATGAGTTGTCAATAAGGATCTCCAATTAATGAAATCAGTCGAGGTGCCTCTACAAATATGTGGGGTGGAACACGTCTCTATTAATAAGTTGGGATTGTTGTAATCAGTACTGACGTAAGATTCACACCTGCCTACAGAGTATTTTTAGGCTCCAATATGAACGGCTTTAAAAGTGGATACGGGATATATTAAAAAAATAAAAATAAAACAAAAATCTTTTACAAGATTAATATCAAAGTTAAAAAATCCCCCGACAGAAGTTCAAAGACTGAGATGTAGTAATTAATACTCTCGCTTGACACTCAGATTTCCGTATTCCATTTCTTTCTCTACTTTTAAGTCTACCTCAACTTGTAAACCTCAACCGATTATTATCAAACATATCTAACTTTGTTTAATTCACCCTCAAATCGAAATCCTTCCATCCATTCGGAAGCTATGATACCTCAGACCGACAGAATAAACTTACATCATCGCTGTTTTTGCGTCTGGGGCTAAAATACGTAAACCCGATGGTGGCTATGAGGGTTGGATCCGTGAGGCATGTATTCACAGAGAATCCCGCCCTGAAATAAAAAAACACGAATCTATGAGCCCATTCAATAGGACCGACCTACCCACTTTCCAATTACGTTCACCAGTTACCTTCTATGACACGTACTTCCTGTAAATAAAGTTTTACAAAGTGAAATACAGATGTAGAGAATCTATTCACATCAACAACCCATATGGCCGAAATTATTCTCAAACACTCACAAAACGTAAGGAGATAGATTGAATAAATAGTGTTTACACTATACCCATAAAATTGTTTAAAAAGTTTTATTTTCAGAATTGGAATGAAAATAGGTTTAGGAATTCTTGCGGCATTGGAACTATTTCAATGGATGATCAACAGAACACCTTATTCGACAGACGTATTATATTTAATTTTAAATTAAAAAAAAAGATAATAGATAAAAGTCGTAATGTCAGATTGTCTTCTTCAGACATACTGGAACTTTTGTCTTTGTCTATCTTTAAACTCAACTAACCTTTGTTTATTGATTTTATCGCAATTACTTCAGGCATGGCAACCACGTGTACTCTTCTTTAGCTGTCAATATCCCTACACAATTAAAGGTAAGTACACACTTATTTCGAATTTAAAGGAAATTTAATCAACATCTTCTTCAATCTACGGAAATGAAAACCACGTTTTGTAACTTACGAGATTATTCATAATTCGAAGATAAGAAGCAGTTATAGCCTATTGTGTATATGAAAACTTTGAATAAGTTGGAAACACAGAATAAAATTGTTGTATTAAGTAAAACTTTCTTTTTCAATAAAAATGTGGCCAAAGTAAATAATAAAGGAGGCAAATATAAAAATAATCATTTTTGTCTTTTCTGTCTCCTTTTTCTAGTAAAAACGTGTTCTTGTAATTTTGTAAGGTACAGAGACAGATATCACGATCATGCCATAAGATATTAAAAAATAATTTCGGAATTTCGGAATGTAAATAATTAAGAAATTGAAAAGAAAACTTTGAAAAGATTAATTACGTCCAATTAACGTTAGACGCTATCACTTGGAATCCACTTAATATAATTGATATATAAGAGACTTCTGATAAAATTATGGGGTCCAATAAGGAAATTCTTTGTCCAATAAATGTTTCCGCCATTTTGAAAGTTTATTTGGTGTAGTAAGGAATGCCGTATTGCCGCCAAGATATCGCACAACTCCTCTAACTAGTAGTAGGTGTAAATTTTACATGCTATGGTGTTCAGAACCACTTAACCACTAAGTACTGTGCTACCCTGTATTTGTGTTTAAAACGGCTTAAAAGTAACAGACCTTTCTAGGTGTTGGAAACTTATTCTGATTAGCTAACAGGACTCTAGAATTTTCACTTAAATATTTAAAAAACAGCGATCTTAAAAAATGCTTATATGTAGGTATAATGAATACTGGTTTGATATTCTTATTCCTTTTTGATAATATAAATCATATTTATACATTACAAACCGTTTAAGTAAGGCACAAAAGAGTACTTAACCTTTGTGCCTTTTAAGGATTCATGAATAAAACCTTACTACATTGACCTGCTTCAGTATCCAAATTAATTCTTGTCATCAAAGTGTTAATGAAGAAAATGAGTGGGTTTAGCGGGTGTTGATACTAATTGTTTGTTTTAATAAAATTCGTAAAAAGACACTGATTGTAATTCCGAGTTTCAAATTTTAGGGCTTACCACTATCCTGTTTCTTTGCCAATTTAAGGGTCAAAACTAAGTTATTATATATTCTTTTCCTTCTTCTCCCCTAGTAGACAAATGTAATTTGAGTCAAAATAATTCGAACAAGACTTTGTTCTTCTACCTTCTGAGTTAACTGAAAGCGATATTCCGAAATGAACAAATTCAGCAGCGACAGGAAAATCGTAGTCGTAGCCAAGTCGACGATACAATCTAAGTTGAGAACAATTCACACAATTAACAAATGTATGTCGCGTGTGGAAGTCTAGAGCTAGGTTCACCACAATGACTGGCAGGAAATTAACGGACTTAACTCGCTTCACCCACATTGGAATAAAGATGGCATTGATTGTGAGAAATCTGCGTGTGGTGTTGTGAACTTTTACAGGTACTCGACTCATTAGCGTGTTTGCATAATTAATCAAAGTTAGTTGGTAGCAGACATACTTTTAAAGAATACCTCTTCTTACAGATATTCTTCGAGCCCCCTAGACGATTCTAAAACTAGGCTTCGTCTAAACGGCCGGGAACCTTATAATTTATGACAAAAGAAGCTCAATACTTTTTTTTATTTATGCTTCAATAGAAACCCTGATACAATAACATTTATAATAGCTTTATTTTAACTAAAAATACCTATACGTGTACTGCAGGCAGGTACTCATTTCAGGGTCACCTGTAAAATACTTACCTGCCGCCAGCAATTACAATAAAAGCTCACAGCGAGGCTCCAAATGTCGCTGCCTCTTAGCTTTCACGTGCGCGGTTAAACGCAGACGTCAAAAATACCGTTCCTGTTTCGTTTCGCTTCAACTTCTGATATGCAGGTAAGTATTTAATAACTGCGCCATGTTATGTTGCAAACACGAGGCAATATTTGAACCATTACATGTATTGTTCTCAAGCCCAATGTTAGGTACCATTTCTGTGGTAGCAGTATGATATGAGAGTAATTGTTAAAAAAAACAATACTACCTACGATTCAGAAAAATATAGGTACATCTCTTCTAGGCACCATCTCAGAACGCCAATAGTAGGAATGGTACAAGACCGAATATTTTATTCTATAAGACTAACACACACACCACACACACCTTTACTGGTATTTTAATAAGCAAGTCTAAAGAGTAAATGACGACGAAATGTGGATAATGAAGTGAAGTACACACACTGCGGCTGACACATTCACGTAATATGACAAATAAATAATTGTTTACGTCTGCGGCACGTTACCTAATATTATTACAAAATATACAACCCGTGACGAAAGGGATTGCGAGGGTATGAATACACAGAGCGACAGTGGGTGTAGGTATGTGTGAAGACAAAGACAACGTAACCATTCTACTTATACCCTCCATTCATTCAAATACGAAGTTATTTATAACTAAGTAGTTAATAAAGTATCCGTAAGGAAATTATCTATAATTAAATGTATGTATTAGTATTTAAAAAGTGAATCACGATCATATGTGCAGTTGTTTTGCCGCCTGTTTTGAAGTTATAAGACTTTTGCGGTCCACCCGCCAGACCAGTTTAACCAATTATTAATTTGTTTATCCGATGCGTCAATCCGACATATCGCACGTGTTTATTGCGACAATATTTCAAAGCAACGGCATAGTTCTGATGTTTTATTTACAAATAGGTGTCTAAGGTATGGCATACAGTTTGTTGAGAATAAGCAGTGAGCAATGAAAGCAGCACAGAATGTTTAGTTGCGGCTAGTGCTACGACTGAGTGCAAAGACTGTAGTTTTTTTTTAAGACTTCTTCAGCCGCGACGTGAACGGTTTACCTACATTATTGCTTAGTAAGTAAAATGTATTATTTACTTCACATAGACTGAAAGAATGCTAATCAATATCTTTGAATAGTTCCGTTAGGTCGTTTTGATGTGTATCTTTGAATCGGCGGCAGAACTTTTCATCAACCGATCTTTTGCCGTTTCTTCAATGTCTTATTAAATATTCACCGTAATTCATTGTCTTTCGTAAGATCTGGGCCCCGATTCTGCTATTTGCAATGGCCGATGAATGAATGGCAATTGGATTAAATTTGAAATTACATATTCCTATTCTCTTAAGCATTATACTAACACAATAATTGGAAATTCATTGTATTGACCTTGAGTGTGCCGTTCCATACAAAATTACCAATTATTGTATAGAAAAAATGCTGAGAATATGAAAAGTGTAATTTTAAGCCAATTTTAATTAATTCATCGGCTATAGTAAATAGCGGAATTGGGGCCCTGAGGGCGCCATTTGCCCTTTAAAAACTAACTAAAAACTTGCTCTTTACTAGATGTTTGCTCAAATTTACTTTTACTTTCTTTATCAATCAACACCTAGAATTTTGTTTTTTTTTTTGCTCGTTGGTAATAAAGTCGAGAGTATCAGCTACTGAATCGTCCTATTTCTATACTCTGTGCTTCAAAGTTTTTCTAAACTGGGACATTACGTCACTTTGTGGAGTTATGATTCCCACTCATATACGTTGCTCTTTTTCACTCTTATAGGAATTATTATTCGCTATCCTGCTGTAATGTTCAACATATCGATGCAGGTATAAACTTGCTAGCTTTTGTTCCACACTGGCAACGACCGAGTGTTCACTTTATCGTCTGTATCGCATTGCAACGCAATTTGTGTTTGTGTTCAGCTGTAAGTAATTGGTATTTTGTTAAATAACCATTTTGTATTGTAAAATATACGATCTAAGTGCAACATTATCCGTAATCAATGCCCTACATTCTGATTAGAGGTAATCTAGCATCATATGGACATAAAAACCCTTGGCGTGTTTTGGTATCCGGCTTAAAAGGTAGATGTTGACAATATTATGAAAGTAAAATGAGAAATAGGAGAAAATCATTGATTTTTTATGTAACTTAAAGGCCTCATAATAAGCACAAAGTTCCTCTTCTCATTTTATTATTAAATGAGTTTGTGTGGGTGTCGTCATAATAAAACAATTTCTGTGTAGCTGGTGACATAGAACAGCTCAAGAGGTTTGCATGTGGAGGCTACTGCGACGATTCTACTATTGTTTATTTACAACATCCTTGTGTTATTCTCAGCGCGCTTGAGGTATGTTCTTTCAACATTCCTTTCATAATTTGTTCCAATTCAATATTTTTAGTTATGACTCATAGCATGTAATGTAACCAATATTGATTTATTACATTACAGGTATTGGGTTACAAGGTTGTAGCATCAAGTTCAACAGCTGTCAAACAAGATTATAATGAGTATATGTGGACTATGAGAAAAGAGTTTTCTGAACCAGAACCTTCAATTATTGTTGAACAGGATAATATCACAAACTTCAGTAAAGAGGCTATGCACCTTGGCAACTATCAACAGCCAACAAAAGATAACGAAGTTTAATATCGAAAAACATATCCTAAGACTAACTTTTCATTTATACTATGGACACAAAGGGCAGTCAAAATCTATCACCAACCAACTTGGCAACCATACCATTAACCGAAGAAGACGGAGTTGTTTATATAGCCATTAAGGGTTCCCTACATGCCAGTGACTGCTCTGTTTTTGGTCTTGGCAATGAAGAAATTAGAGCCCTTTCTAAAAAGTTTCCTGGTTCCGGGAATGTTGTGAATGGTGTTTCCATAAAATCTAATGTACTGAGCGCTCTAAATTCACTTGGTCAGCTTGGTTACAAAATTATTTCCAGCACTGGTGAAACAGAGATCACTTGGACCCTTCAGCGTTACATATAAGCATTAAAAAGCTCCCCTTACTCCATCACACTCATTTTATGTTTAATAAGCAAATATGGATCACCCTCATGAATGTGACCACTCAAGCTGCACCCATGCTAATGCATCTGTTAGTCAAACATTGTCTGAAATGGATTGGGAAAGGGGCTTGTGGCATGCAGGTAAACAAGCTGTAAATGTTATCTTTATTTGTACATGAAATTGCTACTTTATCAGCCATTATCTTTGTAAACTAGTGTAATGGAGTACCTACATTATGGTTGTTTTCAGATTAGATAGCCTAACACATATTTGTATTGATATTTTATGGTACAAAAGATAATGCATGTGAAGAATTAATTAATAAACTGTGACTATTTAATTGTAGCTTTCTATGGTGATGAAGAAAAGGTAGTATCATTGATAAGTAAAGCTAGGAACAGCAAGGTGACTGTAAACTCCCCAGACAATGCGGGGTACACTCCCTTGCACTATGCTGCACGAAAAGGCTATGTAGAAATTTGTAAGATACTGATACAAAATGGTGCATTAATTGATGCACAGACCAAAAGTGGACTAGCAACTCCTTTACACAAAGCTGCTGTTGCAGGTAATAATCACCATCTTAACTTTGTCAAATAGACGTTTTTATTGACAGTCTGTATGACATGTCTGAAATCACTTATTCCGCTCTTGCAAATCACTTATATTGTTTGAATGTGTTTTTATAGCCACATAGGTTGATAAGGACTAATAGTATGACTAACTGGTGTGAGTTGAAACAAAGGAATTACTTCAATTAGTTTTTTGACCTTTGTTTTATTACCTGGTTTACCACTTGCTTGTTCAGAAATTATTTTTTGAAATAATTTTATTTCTAACATTTTAAATTTAATAAAAAAAATTGTTTCAGGTAAAATCGAGACGATTAAATTTCTAATACAGTCTGGAGCTCGAGTTGATATCCAAGATGCCGATCGTCAAACAATTCTACATAAAGCTATAGAAAACAAACACTTTGATCTGGTTAACTATTTGGTGGAAACATACCCAGAACTCAAAGCCATGACAGATGTAAAAGGTCGCTGTGCAACCGACTATATGTCAGGACCTAATGATTGAAGTTTAACCTCTTTTAAACAAGCTTGAAATGGATGCACTAAGGTCACTAAACACCTTATATTCTAGAATTGCTGTTAATATGTAAGTGCACTTTTCTACAATGTGTTAGTTGGACTTTAGCATCAAGCTGTAATTACTATTATTTATTTTAATAGCATTATGCATGTTAGTTTGTTAAAGTGCTATGTATATCTTTTAATGCTGTTATATTATTTATAAAAATGTTTTATCAAATGTTAAAAATCCCCCATCTCATTTAAATTATTATTTTGTTCGAAAATTATTGTGATTTTAATTTTATTTTATTGATTTATTACCATTAGGAGTAGTTGTACACTATTTTATAAAATAATATTTTGAATTGCATTTGTATAAAAGATAGTTTTACATTTCTGCCATTGTTTAGTATATTTCACGAATGACCTCACATGTGGTAAAGTTTGGATTGATTGTTTTTAAAACACAACTATAAAAAATGAGTGCTCATTGTAATTTTTAAAGTTAATGAAAACACTGAGATTAAAAACACTTATTTTCATATGCATGTACTTTATTAATAACATAGGTACATTATAATTTACTCACCCTGTGTAAGTAGGTTAACATGCTATTTGATGTTACAATAATCATGTATTAGTATTATTATAACTGAATTCATATCATTTAATTTAATTACTCATTGTATTATCACTACACATATTAGGATAAGACTAGATTATGTTAACAACTACATTACATAAAACTTTGACAAAAAATAATGAGAATGAGTTGTGTAGTCAAATATACACACTAAATAACAGATCTATAAATAATCGTGATTTAATTGTATACAAACAAGATAGTATGGTGTTTATTCGAGAAAAATGCTTCCAAAATTCTTGAATAGTTCCTTAATAAATAGTATAAACATAAACATTCATAAAATAATTAACAATTAAAATAACATTAATACTCATTCTCTATGAACAGTTTTATTACAGTCTGCTACAAAATAAATACTGATTTTACTAATTTTGATGACTTTTATGGACAAACATTGTGTCATAGATACATAATTATTCTTATCAACAAATATTTTATATTTTACCCTATGTACACCTTTGTACTACTATGTACTTTACTAAATAAAGACGCATATAGACATTGTCTTGTTGCTTAATTTTATGTTATTGTAAACCTTCGTCTACCATGAGAAGGTATTCTTTTAAGCTCCTGGGAATAGGAAGGGACTGAATATAACGATAGAGTTTTTTAGTCGTCTTCACTCCAACATTTCTTATTTGAATCCTACAGAGGTCTGAGAGACTTAAGGGGTGTCTGATTGCGTAATATAACCAGTGTGCTGCAGTACTAGGGTCTGGTATTGGTTCATTTGGATCAGGGAAAGGGACATAATGACCGGCCTTTAGCAACATAGATGCTAGACCATGAGATTTTCTTTTCTTGGCAATATTTATATTTTTTAAAGTTTTTAATTTTAACTGACATTTGTTTACGTCAGCTCCATAGCGAATAAGTAAAACCGCAGCACCATCTCTGAAAAAAATAGAATACATAATGTTAGTGAGCATGCAGGCCTCATTCATCCTAGCCTTTTTTCAACTATGTGGGGGTTGGCTTCTAGTGTAAGTGGTAATGCCAGTGTTTTGCCAGAAGTGACTGCCTATGAGCTATTTTATGAATAATCCGCCTCAATATAGCAATTAACTGCAGGCTTAGGCGCAAATGTCTATTTTTCTAAATTCTACCCGCGCACAAAATGTTGCGATAGTAACTTCATTAGATTCCATTATAAATAACCGAGGATTTTCCGAAATAGTTTACGTTATTCGATTTACTATGGGCCAGGTAATGCAGTGTGATACTGCCGGTAGGCTTCTTTAACATAAAGTAATACTACATTCTAGTGAAATACATTTATCACAAAAAAACCCCTGCTATAGGCACCGACCATTCCCATATTGGAAGTTTGAGCATTGATATTGATTACAGATTCCTATATTGGGTATCCAGGATTCTTAACATTTTACAATTTTTGTCACTAGTATGTTGGAATAGGTGAAATTTTTTGTGTAACAACTTACTTGTTTAAAATCATAGCCCTATTCAACGGTGTGTCGGCCGTCAGAGCAGTAGAATCTATATCAATGTTGTGGTCGCATAACTCTCGCAGCAATATCTCGAACTCGTCCATATTATTCATACTTTCAATAGCGAGGTGTAAACAATTTGCACCAGTTGTACTGTTATGGCAATTAGGATTTGCACCTAGAACACAATAAAAAAGGATGGACTCATACTTATAGGTTTTTTACTATAGTGAAAGCTAGTTCAGGGCCCCAATTCTGCTATTCACAATGGCCGAAGAGCGAATGGAAATAGGATTAAAATAACACTTTTTGTATTCCCCTAAGCATTTTTCCGACACAATATTTAATTAGATATTCAGTGTTAAATTGTCCAATAATCCAATTGCCATTCCGTAATCGGCCATTGAATATAGAAGTTGGGGCCTTGGTCATCTCAGGTATGAGGGCAACATGATTTGTCAGGGTGCCGTAAACAAAAAGCACACATAGATTCCCTTTATCTCTAGCTCCCCGGTCCTGTCACTGACATGCCCCAGGAAATGACTACTTTTTAGTGTAAATATCAGTATAATATAAATGATAAAGTTATTATTTACCTCTCTGCAGCAAGCATTGCAAAATAGTGATTTCTCCTAATCTTGCTGCTAAAAGAAATGGTGTGTCACCATTATCGGTATATAAGTTTGCGCCACCAGAATATGTAGCAAGCAATTTGACGATTTCTACCTGAAATACAAATAAATATACATGAATTTTAGAAAATTTTCATATAAACATAAAAGACCTAAACTATGAAATGACAATTTGGACTTCAACAAAGATGACTATTGTTTAAAAATAACCAGACAGTATGCAGATTGGTGTTTGGTTAAATTACTATACTTAGCTTATGAAACCAAATAACTTATTTAAATAATAGAATCAACATGTAGGCGGCAACTTAAAACAGAGTGAACGTGAATTGATTAACCCAGTTTCGCCTACATTATAAGACACTGCAGTCTAGAACATTTTAATGTTGAGATGGTCTTTATCCACATATTATACAGCAATCACAAACATATGTTTTTGTAGAAAAGAGTTTCAAAAGCGTCAAAAGTTATACCTGTCTTTGTACAACTGCATTGTGTAGTAATCTGTGTGAGTGAGTTATTCTAGCACCTCGGGACAGCAGCAATTCCACATTCTTTGGATGTTTATGCCAAACAGCTTCACAAATTGGTGGGTATGCTGTAATATCTATATTTATTAACACATAACTGCTACTATAACTTGGATCAAAATAATAAAAAACTATATGCAACAAAAAGACATTTCAGGAAACATGCATTTTGAAATCTTCTCCCTCAAAAAGAGAAGGCTGAAATGTTCAAAGCTAAATAAAAATGTACCTAACGTACTACCAAGGCCATCTTCGCAATTGACATCAGCACCAGCGTCAATGAGGTACCGTAGTATTTCCACATTAGGCGCGCTCGCCGCAAAGTGCAGCGCCGCTCTGTCTGCTACATCTCTAGCTCCTAATTTAGCTCCATTAGTTACTAAAATTTCAACCTGAAATTGTATGATAAATATACAAAAGGTGATCAATTTATGCAACTTTTACTGAATTATCTAAACATGTTTTCATACAAATTCTAGCAAAAGGATTTTCATACTTGGGACAAATCACAAATACAATATGTAACAATCCTTCTTACCAAGTCTAAGAAACCTTTTGATGTTGCATAATGTAGTGGAGTCATATTTTTATGAGTCTGGGGGTTTACATTGGCTCCAGCCAGTATAAGCAAATTGACTACATCAGTATGATGGTTGATAACACTTAGGTGCAAGGCTGTAAATCCATCAGTAGTTTCAATATCTAGTTTACATTCTGAAACAATTACAATTTTATTCATTAGTATTATTTTTATGAATTAATATATATTTTAAATATTTCAAATTTAAAGTAACAACAAATTTAGTACAACATTAAGTAGGTACAGTTGAGCTAAAAAATATTGAATTCAATTTCAGTAAACTATTCTCAATTTGTTCAAAATATATAAATATATTTACTAGCTTCAATTAATGTCCTAACTACTTCAGTATGGCCTTCCTCTGCTGCATAATGTAAAGCAGTTTTCTTGTAGCCATCTAGTTTGTCTATAGCCTTAGTCACAAGAGATGCAGATGCTAATACTGGTCCCGTGTTCTCCAATATAGATGCGTACCACCTGAAACATACACATTAAATCTTAATAGAGTTGACATGGCACAATTGTTTATTTTGCAATTATCATTTAATTAAAGATAAAGGCAGTAGAATATAATATATGGTACTCAACTAATGTTAGAGTTACACAATGTCACAATAAATAATATTTGCAAATTGAAATCTCTGAAAATCAAATAAATATAATATATTACTAACTTATACATTGTAGACCAGGTCTCATCTTCACTAGTTGTTGGTGCAACATTGACTATATCTTCATCCCATTCTAAGTCAGCTTGTGGTGATGGGGTCAAAGAAGATGATGTTACCGGTGACTTCAGACTGCTAGTTTTACTTTCATCACTACTAGATCCCTCACTATGTGTAAAGATAAAATATCCCTGATTCTTGTCTGATCTTGATGTCTTAGCTTCACATGTTTCAAAGGAATCATAATCTTTGTAATTTCTATCTTTTAAAGCTTTGCATTTAGCAACAGACTCATCTTGCTGTACACTGTGTCTTAACTTACGTTTACAGCATTTCACATGCTTATGTCTTGGAGACATAGATCGAGAGTTTTCTGATCCTGTCTCACTTCCATAATATATAAATAGTTTTACCAAATCAACATTCCCCAATCTTGCAGCCTCCCCAAATGGAGTTATAGTTTTGTGAATGACCTTATGTGGATTTGCACCTGTAATATTAAGATTGTGTGTAATTGTGCCCATTATTATAGCGAAGCATACTTCAAATTTACTATGAGATATAAAAAATATTGTTTGTAATTTATATGTTGATACCTCTAGCCAGTGCACGTAATGCCGCATCTTTATCTTGTAAAATAACTGCGCTCTGTAAACTCCAGTCGATAGGAAGTTCTCTGCTTGATTCCATGGCGCTATTATCAAAAATTCTTATGTTCCAGTAATTTGCCAAAATAGTTCTGAGGCAAACATCAGATTAGATTTTCAGCATAAATGACATAAAAGTTGCGTCTTTTCTACCGAAAATGAATTCATTCTTTCGATAGGCACTTTGTTGAAAGAAGCAGAGCAGTTTAATATTGTTTACATAATATTTACTACACATATCACATTTTTTTAGTAAATTCAATAAATCAATATTTTTTATCCTTTGAAGTAGCTAAAGTCTGATAGATAAACAGTGTTATTTGGTTTTAGGGCACACTGGACATAATACATTTTAGTGTTCAAAGTTAACAAGAACAGCCGAGGAATCGTAAAGCAAAAGTATTGATTGATTGACTATTGTTTAAATTCAATCCAGTTTGAAAATGGCCTTTTGAAGTTTTGTTGTTGACGAGTGAGAAGGTGTGACCAGATTGAAATATCATGTTGTAACTTTAACTTGAACGAAAATTAATTGCAAAAAAGTAAATTTGTCAAAGGTTTCAAGTCGAAAGTCGTTTAACAGATGACTATAAAGAGTTATATTATATTACAAAGTATAACTGCAATGCTCTGCTTGTTGGGTGATGGAAGGTTGTAAAATAAATTACAATTTATTGAATTTCATGAACTATAATCTAGTAATTTACATTGTTATAGGCCAAATAAAATAATGAAGAAAACAAGTAAAACAGTGGAAGGCCACCATGAGGTACCCATATGGCGAGTCCGTAAAACTGATTTAACATTTTTCTATGTAATCTTAAAATGTTATGTTACTATTTAACTGAGTTTTCCACGTTGCAGTTGCAGGGGGCAATTTTAGCAAACATTGTACTTTTAATTTTTTTTGTGTCGTAGAGACATCAACGCTGACAAGTAAAGGACTCGAGCTGTATACCATCCATCCCATTTTAGAAATAAATATCACACCTTTCCTGTTTCGAAAGACACGTAAATATGTGCCATGTGGTCATGTGGGCAGTGTTTCTTGTGTGTACATAAATAAATAAAATAGTTAACGGAAGTTAATTATTTGTCTAAAACTTAAAATTGATTTTCGAAAAATTGAAGAAATATAATTTATATTAAAAAGCACTTGTTTTTCGTACATGTACATTCTAAGCAGGCCAAAGTAGTTTTAATGACATGATGGATGGCAACACTGTACACTTCGAAAGAGTTGTTTGTTGCGCGCCGCACGCTTGCCGTTAAATAAATCGTTATTTCGTTATTGATATAACTTTTACGTGACCGCTTGTGTATTATTTTGGAAAGTAGAGTAAAAAAATCTCCTCAAAATGTCTAGTACATCACAGAAACACAGGAATTTCGTTGCTGAGCCAATGGGAGAGAAACCTGTTACTGAATTAGCAGGCGTCGGTGAAGTTTTGGGAAAACGATTGGAAGTTGCTGGATTTGACAAGGTTAGTGATTTAGCGCCCAAATATTGTTGATTGCTCAGTGATTTCTTTTATTGCGATTTATTAACAGATGAATGCTCTATTCTATAATATGTTTTAGCTAAGTATATTTTTATTTAAATTATTTTGTATATCACATCGCCTTGAAAGCTACTTATGTAGTTGTGCCACTCAAGCCTAAGTAGTCCTTCATTTAAGTAGATCTATTATGAGTACCTGTATTTAATATGAGCTCTTATAAATATAGTTTATATTTACATAAATTGACATAGTTATGAGTCAGTGTCATCTTACAGGCAGTTCTGTGATACACTTCTTTTTTATATTTATTGTAAAATATTCCTGTATCTGAATGACGAACAATTCTATTTCCATGATGCAATGTACAAGAATAGAAGTTAAGCCAATAAGCCTTGAACAGAAGATTGAAGAAATTCTTAGAACCTACAATGGATTTAAATATTACACAATTATGATGGATTATATCAACTAGATGGCAGATAATGTGTATAATAGAAATAGGGGCCTACTGCATTTCCAGTTATTGCTAATAAATAAAAGTTAACTAAACAAATATAAACTTAATTCAATTTTATGTATAATAAATTATCAAAATGTTTTGTTTACAGGCTTACACAGTTCTGGGACAGTTTCTGGTATTAAAAAAGGACAAAGAACTATTTCAAGAGTGGTTGAAGGACACATGCAATGCAAATTCTAAGCAATCAGCGGACTGTTATCAGTGTTTGAAGGATTGGTGTGATGAGTTTTTGTAAAGAACAATATCAACTATTTTAATAACATTCTTACATAAATAAGGAAATGTAAATAATATATCTAATAATTTGTAATTACACATAAGCAATAGGTGTTACCTATATTTTTTATGTAATTTTTCATTTATTAAAATTTCTACAACCATTGATTTGTTTTGTTTATTTACTAAGCTAGAATAACCTTATGACAAAATTTGGTTGTAGAGAATTATTATGTAGGGTGATAGACAATCTAAGATAAATTAAGTATACACCATTCATTTTATATTTTATAACTTGAGAGAGAGTTAAAAGAAAATAATATGGAAGTATATTCTAAATAAAGGTGAGGCAGCAGAGTTCTTGAATCCATAAGAATTTCGGTGATTCTTCCAAAAAGCATAGGACTCTTACGCAGGTCAGACTACTCGTCGTAGATAATGCATTATACAACAGAATAAATTATTATATTGAAATTAGTCATACATCCAAAAATTGCCGGTGACTTGGCCGCCAAAATAATTGAGGAATTAATAATTTTGGTAAGCCAACATTTTAGCAATCGATAATAAATGCACACGCTTAACAATAATGTGATAGAAATAAGTTGATTTGCAATTTAATTTTATTAGAATAGGGTTTTATTATTCGAGTGTGCACACATAATCTACGTTTAGTCTCTTGTCACTTTTAAATTTTATTTTGTCTATAGCTGTATTGTTTAGTCTGTGGTCTATTTATTTTTGGAACTGGAAGTCCGTGAAAATCGAGGATTTTACGTTTTTGTACGTTGATAATCAGTTAATTTCGGTGTAAATCTCTTATTTTATCTAAATGCAGTGTAATAAAGTGTTCTATAGTAATCCTTACTAATATAAATCATACTATATTAAAAATGTTACTCTGACACCAACACTTCCTGTTATTTCTATGAGCTGTCCATAAAATATTTCAGTCTTAAACAAACCTAGTTCTCTTATAGAACAATTATTTATTAATAACGATGCAAGTGTGTATACGAAGGCAAAAAAAGGTTTCTCTTACGGTTATCTAATTTTTAGGTTTCCTATAATGGTGCCAGGAATTGAATAAAATGTCTACGGATAATTGCTTGGTGAAAGCGATATATTCTTTTAAGGGTAAAAACAATGACGAGCTATGTTTCAAGAAAGGTGATATTATTACTGTTACCCAAAAGGAGGAAGGAGGATGGTGGGAGGGGACTTTGGGTGAAACTACAGGCTGGTTCCCCAGCAACTATGTGACTGAGTATAAAGGTAAGCTAGGTACAATAACATCTTAAGCAGTTTTAAAGAGAATTCTTCCAATGATACAATTCCATTTTACAGATCCTACAGGTTCTGTTACAACTTCACCTATAAGGGCAGCATCAGAAATACAAGCATTTAGAAATGTTGTTCTCAAAGATATCATAGATTCTGAAAAGGCTCATGTTGCTGAGATGCAAGGCCTTGTCAGCAATTTTTTACAACCCTTGGAAAAAAGTGATATGTGAGTATTGAGTGCTCAATTAAGTTTATCTCTACTTGTCTTAACTAATCTGTATTTTGTGCTAAACAAAAATTCAGTTTGGTATTTATGGTAAATTAAGTTTTGCATATGCATTCATGTAGTTACTATGATTTTTATTAATAAGGAGTTATCTGCTAATGGTATATCAGACAGTAGTAGAAACAATATTTTTCAAGATTATAGTCTATTTCATTCTTATTTTGTAGGCTAACCAGGGATGAATTCAGGCAGTTAACTGGTAATATAAATGAGGTGCTACAAGTTCATGAGCAGTTCCTTGCTTTGTTGGATGAGTGTGCTACAAAGACTGGCCCTGACCAGAGAGTAGGTGGTCTATTTTTACAATGGGCCCCAAAAATAAAGACTGTTCATCAAACATACTGCTCCGGTCATCCTAAAGCTGTTTGCATTCTTGATAAGTACAAGTAAGTTTTAGAATTCAATGGTAGAATTCAATTCAAATTAATTTAGAAATCAATGGTCAATTAATATAATAATATGAAATTTCTAGGGAAGAGCTAAATACATGGATGGAGGAAGCTGGTGCTGTTTGCCCTGGTGTGCTTGTGTTAACAGCAGGTCTATCTAAGCCTTTCCGGAGATTAGGAAAGTATCCGGCTATGTTACAAGAACTGGCCAGGCATGTCCATGAAGCCCACCCCGATAGAGGAGACACTCACAGAGCATCTGTTGTTTACAAGGATATTGCTGTAAGTTGCATTACAAAAGACATTTTGAGAGTGTGCCCTAAGAAAATTAAATTGAATTTGAAGATGTACACCGCTAATTATTTTAGAGTGGTTGTGCGGCGTTACGGCGACAAAAAGAACTGGAGCTTCAAGTGGTCACTGGCGAGGTTCGCGGCTGGCCTGGTGGTGAACTTGCGTCTCTGGGCGACGTGTTACATATGGGTAGTGTAGCTGTGGGCCCCTCACATCAAGACCGCTACCTCGTACTATTTCCTTCGGCGCTACTTTTACTTTCAGTCAGCAAAAGAGTTTCGGCTTTTGTTTATGAAGTAAGTTTATTAAACAACTTTGGTATGTAGAAAGACAAAATACTGTATTATTATCAATTTCTGATTTTTTAGGGATGTCTACCTCTGACTGGTATCACAGTCTCGAAATTGGAAGATACAGAAACCAGAAAAAATGCATTTGAAATAGGTGGTCCGATGATAGACACAATTGTCGCTGTATGTCAGACAAGAGCTGAGGCTGATAATTGGGTGAGCCTGTTGCAAAAGCACTCAAACACCAGCAGCCCTGCTCATGAGCCTGGCCAGCCGCAATCTTTACCTCATGTAAGTATATCATTCAAATACTTAATTTTTAACCTATTTGATACACAACACTCCTAGAAACTATATATGTAATATTGGTATCTGATGATGACTAAGGTATTTTGTAATTTTGGTTGTATAGCTGACCCGCTCTCCTTCTGAAGGGGCGTTGTCTAGCATCAACTCTAGTCGCCGCAGCCTTTATCACGTGACACTACCGCCGCCTAGCTACCCTTCTGCATCACCTTACTATTCATTGACCAAATACTTCGCGAGGCTCGTTAAGAAAAAAGTTATCACGAGACAAATGTTGCGAAAACTTTTACATGAAAGGACCTGGGCTAAAGCTTTCGAATTAACTGGGTTGCCTGTGAGAAGGAGACACAAAAATCATATCCGTCTTAAAATAGAAGATGATGGTACAATAGGTGCAGATACAGAATACTCTGATAGCGATGAGAGTGATAAAGATACAGACGGAACTGAGTCGTATACGAGCTCAAGTTGTACTGACGCTGAGGCGTTTAACTGCTCCAAGATATTAAGGCAAAATGCCATGGACAGTCCACGAACAATATCGTCATGTAGCAGCTGGGGTAGCAATTTCGGTTATGTACGCTATTTCGATAACTCTTCTGATATGCATTTGGGTGAAAATCCATCGATAGCCAGAGTCGACTGTACTCGTAACATATTCGAGGGCATCACTGGCAGCAAACAAAACCACAACACTATTAACACTATTGACAGTGGCCAACAATATCACCGGGTCTCTAGGGGAGGTACTAATAATTTGCATCCGCTTGCTTTACATTCCGAAAGTACGGAAAATTCTAGTTTCGAAGCTAGAACGTACATGGCCTGCGAAGATTTAGTTAATATGGATCAAAATACTCAAATCGATATACTTGGAAGTGATGAAAAAGATTTTATACCAACAAGGAGGAGTTTTCCTAATATTAGTGCAAAAAACGAAGCCGTCCCAAAGCTTTGGAAATCCACGGAAGAGAATTATACACATGAAACAGACGAGTACGACCAAACTTTGCCATCAGATGTATTACAACATTTAGATCCACCAGCGTCGCCTAAACTTAATCATAGTCCTATAGAGTCTATTATCATAGATCCACCACCGATGTTTAGAAACGAGGAAGAAAACATGAAGATCATCAACGTGAATCTTAACACTAACGTGCCTTTCCGAAAACATTCGCTAAACTCTGACAAAAGGTTAAGGCGATCGATGTCCAGGTCCATGGTAGAGACTGAGAATTACAACAGAAAAGAAGACGCTAGGAATCAAAGAATGAGTTCTCAGTCTGAAAACCACAAGTCGCATAGAAAGTGCGAATGTTGTAATAGGTCTGTGTGCCCCAGTCCGCGATCATCCGATTCAGGTGTTGTGGGAAGCTGCAATCTAGCGTCACCGGAATTAAACATGCACGAATATCAGGGCTCTGGCAATACAGGGAACGAATCAGACGCACATGACAAAAGTTCAAACCCATCAAAATGCTCCTTGACTAATTTATCTCAAGGTAGTTTTGATGCCGATCATCGGAAGAAAGTAACTCTGTCAGAAATAGAAGCTGCTGCCTTTGAGGATCAATGCAGATGTACTTCGCCCTTCGGATCCACTGCGAGGACGTCTTGTGTCACGAGCGTAACGTCAGAAAATAGTCTAGACGTCATGGACTCGTCCAATATGAATGTGACATCGACGTATGCCGCGGCACCACTAGTAACATCGACTCAAATCAAACGCACGTCCATAAGGAGAAACATAGAACGTTATGTACCAGAGATCAGGCTAAAACCAGAACCTCCGCCGAGAGTATACAGAAAGCCAAGCACTCATTTGGAAATACCTAAAAATGTTCGTCAACCGCTGCCGTGCCAGTGGAGTACTCTGAATATAACAGAACGATCAAAGCCTAGCTTGCATTACCACATGCGTATTTATCGAGAGACTTCTGATAACGACTATACTGAAAGGCAATCCCGAGCTCAAGCGCCTCGGAATCGCGATGTATTTGGCAAAGAAAGTACAAGTGTAGACCCAAATTATTCGCAAGTGCGAAAAACGAGATCACGCAGTGAGGACTTGTCAAAAGTGCAGAAGGGTTTAGCTGAAGCCCAATCTGGTTTTGTGGTGTATCGTTCCGATTTGTACGCACACTGGTGGATGAAAGCAAAGTTACCCATTACCGTGGTCACCGACTCAGGCAAGGATTATTCTTTTGTAAAGAGCTACTGATTTGTGTCACTGGTTTGAAGATAATATTGCCTTGAGGATTTGTAACCATTAGATTAATACTGCCATTAGAGTTACCCCAGTGTTGCAGTGCTTTACTTGATCATCCTTGCCTGTGTTTATTCATCATACTAACTAAAATCAATCACTGCAAGTAGAAATCATGTAATTATACTAACCAATTAAGATGAAAATATGCATGGTAAGGCTTTATTTACCTGTTCCTATAAGTACATGGATATAAACATTCACCAGTGAAGTATCGATGTTTTAATTAAACATTAAAACCCATTAGAACTGGGATTTGAAGCTGTACCAACTGATGATGTGGAAAGGAGTCTTGGTTGTTGAATTTTTGCGTTTATGACATATTTGGCGTATGTCCGCTATATACCCTTGCTTAATCATATTTGAACAGCCGCTGGAGGTGAAAAATTATTGATTTTAATTGTTATTATTTGTACAAATATGTCTATGTTTACGCTAATTACAAAGGTTTTACCTATTTAACAATTCTTTCTAATTGTGTCTACAAAGTCTTGTAACAGTTTTTAATTTTTCAACAGATGGCCATGAGCGACAGCAATAATTCTGATTTATCTTCTGGTCTAACAAACCACAAAAGATCCCATTCATTCAACAATCATCAAAGCTACACACAACATACGCAACAAACGCAAAAAAATAAACAAAAGAATCAGTCCGCGCGATGGCTATTAAACTCGTGCGATTCTCTTGACCAATCACCAGCGAAGCCAAATAAAACTCCTATCGGGAAAAAGTTTTCATCTGTTGACTTTATTGACACTGCTGGCTCAAACTACAGCAATAAAGGTAAGTTTTTTCTTCTTATTTCGCCGATATTCGTAGAGGTATGTGGTAGAAATATATTTTAAAACTCAGGGCGGTAGCTCCTGGATTCAACCCAAATTCTAGGCCGCTGTGTGTGTATTCCAAATAAGACACGTCATAATTATTCAACATTCATGTTAGTTATGAATATGTATATCTCCATGTTGATAGCTAATGAATAACATGTGACTACTTTCTGCGTCTTTTCCTTTGAATTACATATAGGTTGGAGCATAACATGTTTACGGCCAGCGCCGCCACTCAGGCCGCAATCATTCACTGTTGGTTCGGACGAAAACATTGGACCGACGCACCCATATGCGCCGCATCAACGAAAGTCAAACTCTTACGAAGAAGACGCCTTGATATTGAAAGTTATCGAGGCGTATTGCACGTCGGCGCGGTGTAGGAATGCTGTTAGTTCAGGTGAGTGCTAGCCTTGTCTCACTGTACCACATGATCAGCATCTCTTGTTTATATTGCAGTAGACAAATAATATTTGACTAGCTATTGTTGCTACGGCGGAACTTGTATGTTATTGCTAATTACATTGACTACATCGTGTCTCTTAATATTACCGACAAATAAAACACGGCTTTAAAAAATGTGAGATCGACGCATACTAAGCTTTTGTTCGAGTGTAAATTGTAGAGCAAATACTGTTATAATTTATTATCAACGTAAAAGTATTCGGTATATCCTCCACTAACACAGCGTATTTATTATGCAGTACCCAATATTCCGCTGGAGATATTCGAGTCGACAAGGAGGAGACATGCGAAGTCAAGAAACCGTATTATCAGTTGGTTCTTAGAATGAAAGTTCTGTATTTAAAACATGAAACCAAATTTTTCGCTAGTCACAAAAGTAGCGCTTGAAAATAATATTTGTTCAAGTTTGCTGTTGTTGGTGTTATGACGATAATATTTATTAATTATTAAGCACATCGTGTATGACTATATTAATTTCAACGCTCAGTATATCTCCCATGTTTATGTCGATATTTATGTAGGCACACATCTCTAAATGCATGTGCAGCATGCTTGACAATCTCTTGTTCTCTATATACTTATCGTAGATCTGATATCGTAATTAGAGTATTAATTATTAAATACGTGTCATACCTTTTTAATTTATTGAAAAGTATTTTCATGTATTCTTAGTTCGTATGAGTACAAAGTAGCTAGTCCTTGTAGAGATTATTTATTTATTTTATGATAGTATCGAGTACTGACTCAGTTATCCGATCTTCCAGTTAAGTATGTTAAGCATTCTCTCACTACTACCATCACCAAATATTTCTTGTCACTAACAAATTGCAAGAATCTCTCTGCATTGTGTACAAACTTGTTATCGAGCCGGAATAAGGCGTAGCTGATAAACCAGGAAAATCGTGAATCTCAATAGTTCTGCTGTTCTCGTAGTCTGAATCTTTCTATTTTGTTACATGCGGCTGCCTTTATATCGCACCTGCAGTGGACTGCGGCCACTTATCTCTCGGTAAAGTACAATATCACGCACCCGCTACTAACATACCTCACTATAACTACACTAAACTCCCGACCGTCCAGCGAAGTAACACGCCCGAATATGCCGGCTGTAGTAAATCTACGAAAGTGAAGCGTAACAAAAGCTCGTCTGCGGCGGACACGTATCTGTATCGCGGGCCGGACACTCGGCGGCTGCTGTCGGAGCGCAAGCTGGACATGAACCGCTCGAACCCTAATCTGTGGGAGTGCTCGGAGGAGCGGCGGCAGAAGCTGCTGTGCGGCCGGGAGCGGCGCAGTGGCTCGCACCCCAGCCTGGCGCCGCCGCTCCGGCCCGTCTTGTCTGTTCCTTCGCCTTCCACGGCCTCCCGCTCCGCGCGCTCATCCACATGGTGCTGTGGCACTTTTGTCAAACAACTCACTAAATCTCATCATTTCGATTGACATAAGTAGAACATATTTTGTTTATGCTCAATTACTGTTCCTACATATCATTTTTGGCTGTTCGCTCGGATTATCCTTAGATTGTAAACACGTCATGTAATCTCATGACAGGTGTGACCGCTGAAAGGTTGTTTCATATTCAAATTTCACATTTAACCAAAGCTGACCCCATTGACTAATTAATATCTCCTATTGTTTGTTTTTTAATAATCGCATTTTCATTTTTTTGTTGATCATTTAAGAAACTAGATGTAGTAACGTGTTCTAATACGAGGTGAATTGTAAGCAGAGCGACTGAGTGGAGTAAACTTATTCGCTTTGCTCCCAGTTTCGTGCTAGTGCCATTGTTGTAGGCTTAATGTAACGAACGATCAAGCGTGTTATCTATGTTTACATAGATTTTCATATACATAGTGCATGTGTGCAGTATTATTTAGTAATTAGAGAAAATAATTTTAGATGCTTGTATATTTTATAAATATTTGGTGCATACAATTATGGTATTAAGTGCATGGTTATGCTTATAACAAATAGTAGTATGTAAGTATAATATATAATAATGTCTAAGCGTAATTTCTATAACCATGAATTGGTGAATTTAAATGTGATGGAAAAATGCCAAGGATGTGTATTTTATTATATCTATGATTGCAATCCATGAAATGCCAAATGGTGCTTTTTATACGCAGACGCTATTAGGAGTCATTAAAGTTTTATCGTGAATATATAATTTTTATATCGTTAGTAATTCATCACATGGGTATAAATATATGCTTAAATAGATTCATTCTAATTACCTTATTAAATGTGATTCATGTTTTGTTTACGTTATGTAGTTCACGCTGTAATACAATTTATACTGAAAGTACTGAAACTGTACAAATATATTCACATAATAGTGAAATAAAGTTGTTACAAAAATAAAATGAAATATTAGTCTGTAAATACCAATTAAACTTGCGTCACCTGCTTTATAAATAGTAGTGACACGTACTTCGACGTCTATGATGGCGATGTATGAAATGAATAGTATAATTAAACATTTTTCAGATGGAAAATTTATTTATTTGTAGTGGTAAAGGCTAATAGAGATGAGCGAGGCAAGTTATTAGATTGTGTGGCGGGTAATCGCAGGACAACAAGCGGCCGGCGCCGCGTGCCATTCATTTAATATTGAACAGGATAGCGCAATGCACTGCATGCAACATTTACATACGGACATACTGTTCCAGTGCCAACTTCAATACTGCCTACGCTTAAACTTGTGCCATTGTATCACTTATCTACACGTCTGTCCTTCTCTATTCATTTTTGTCTCGATAATATACATATTATGATCTGTTGTTTCGTTCCATACGTAATAATATTTAAAAATATTCAACTACGTTTCGGTTATCTTAATACTAAAAAAAAACAGATTGCATTACACATATTTTGCGTCACCAACAAACATATTATAGATTCAGCGAAGCGCTATTCCCACAGCCCATTAGGGAAAAGAGCTAAAAATAGTGAAGCTTGTCAAGCATATGCTGGCACTGATTAATTGAAGTGGAAACTGGAAATTCGCCTTATGCTGTTCCCACACTCTGGTTCTTTGCTGATTACTATTTAATTTAATATCTTCGATTATTCTGATTGCATAAAGTAATGTTACCTCTCCGTGTTATCCAAACATATAACTTTATTATTAATGTTATTCCTCTCCCTAAAATATTAATGGGTAAACATTTCGTTTCATTTTCACGAAAAAATTAAAAGTTGGAACAAAATAGTAACAAAAAACACGTTTCTAAACCCAACAGAGCACGGCTTTTGCGAACCGAGATCATTGACATGCAGCTATCGATTTATTGTTGGTCGGGCAAAATGTTTGATGCCTTTGTGACTTAGTATCTATACCGCACGGTACGGTGTTATAATATTATTATATTTGTTCGAAATCTTTATTTTTATGAAGCTGTAGTGGCGATTATTGACGATGTATGAAAATACATAAACATAACTTCCATACGTTGAGTTAATTTCAGATGATGTTAACATAAGCTGTTATCGCCATTTCCTTAGCATTGCAAAATAATCAGAGCACTTCACTATCTCGGGTTAGCCAACGTTTTGGGATATCGTCGTCTGCGCTTTAATTGTGGGAATGTGATAAAAAATTGCTAATTTATTAAATTAACAACATATTTTTGTTATCTTATACGTAAATTTGTAAAAGTAAAGAATTTTTCCGTTAAAAAAATGTGTGTAGTTGTATTTTTATTTTCTTGTAAACTATCATGTATTAGTTAAAAGAACTAACCAAAGTATGCCTTTAAGCGTGGGATTTTAATTTATTAATATACGTATTTAATACTATATATATTGTGTTGTTCTTAAAAATATAAAGCTTATTGCGCCTCTACTCTGTTTATATGGTCTGATTCCTCTAGTTTATCGTGTCACAATCGACCCGAATGAACTTGTAATGTTGTAACTGTCTTTGTCTTTTTCTGTCTGCCGCGACACGCTTCCATTGTTTTTGTACGCGCTTACGACGCTAGTGTAAACCCTCCTTAAGCTTTCTAAGCTTTATTCAGAAGCGAGACGTGTAAGAAAGCAGTTGTATATAAACGTGTTTGCCTCGAATCGATTGCACATTATATAATTTAAAAAAGGAAGGTGTCAGAAAATACAGATATACTCAGACATTTAAATTCTTTATATTGTTGTACTGATTTTCAGAATCGATATGGAATCAGACTGCATAAATAGTCACAGTATTACACGCATATTTCATGTCAAAGTTGATATCTTATATTTACGTAGTTGTTTATATAATATTGCATATTTATGTATGTCACCTATGTTGTATTATTTTTTCTGCTGCTTTTAGACCGATTTTCAAGGGTTCCATCGTCTAGAAGCCATATGTAATGTATATTGAATATGATTTATGTTATGAAAAAGTTTGAACATTTTTTTACATTCTAAATGTCTGTGTACTCGTTATAAGGATCATATTGTACAACTTGTTCCTCGTCTAGTTTTAATGTTTGTCGTAACTTTGTCCCTAAAATGAATATATTGATTCCACTTCTTTAATACGAAAGCACTAGATTAATTTTTATATGGATGAGGTATAAGTTATTCGAAATAATCATATATTATATACTCTATGTATCTCGATTCTTATAATCTTTCATTACCTTTATATAAGTTAACGAAATTGTGTGGTACAATATATTATATTTATTTTTCTATCGAACTGTAGTTATTATTAACGTCTTGGTACTTGTTTGAAGTTCTCCTTATTAATTCTCATTCCCAAAAAGAATGTGCTCAACTTGTTAATATGTAATATACTATCACTTGTAATTTTTGTACTAACATAATATTCTGTAACGAGAACTCGCCTCGCAAGCCCTATCAGAAGCTACAAAAAGGTGCACCCTGCATTAGTTATTTACTGTAGTATATTTAGCGATATATTTATACCTTGAGCAAAGGTTAACAAGGTGGGTATCAGGTATTATATCCATCGGAAGCTTACTGGATAATAATATGTGTTATACTTCCATGTAATTCTATTTTCAGAATGTGACGACGAGAATCCATCAATAGAGGCTTTGGTGAGATCACCGTCGCTGCCGATACACTCTAGTTCGGCGCAGGGCTCGCCGAGCTTATGGACCATAGTCATGCGGCTGCAGAACGAAGTCAAAACATTGAAAATGGAAGTCAAGAACTTACAGCTACAGCTGAGTGAAGAAAAACACGACCGAACCCTTGCCGTCGCCACTCTACAGTCAAGAAATATATTAATGGACGCTAAAGAAAGTAAATGTTAACTTTTTACGAGTATTAATAAATTAGTTAAGTGATGCCTTCGCGTTTTTATTGTAATCTCTACCCTTCCTTCGTACCCATATCAAAAAAGTAAATACCTAACGAAGCATTTTCGTGAAGCCTTGTAAAATATATTATTTTATTTTTTACTCGATTCAGTAATCTGCTGTTTTGATTATTATAACCACGCTAGGGTCAGCAGACAACTGTTATAAATTTATGTTGCCTTTTTATTATTCAAGTGATCTTAAATGTACGACGGACTACCGCCGTCAATATATGTGCATAAATCGATATTTATACGATTTACATCTGCAGTCACTGCGGTTGTATAAGTTTTAGTACCTACGTCTTGCTATAAATCGTAAAACCATAATATATCGTTGGAGATAAAAAAATGCTTAAACTAATTTGCATATCAAATTCGCAAGCATTATCTTCTAAAGTCCCATGTACTTTAACTTATGAGAAGCATAATATTCCTAGGAATACGGGATGTTTTTGAGACATCGATAGATTGACTAACCACTTGTCTGTGAGGTGTGTTAGGTTTCCTCGAAACCAATAAGCATTACAGGTTGTCATTAGATGAATGACAACCTTCACCTAAGGGGTAACTATTCTAAACTACACAGGTTAGTGGTGACGGGTGGTTCGGTTCAGCGAGCACTCAGCGAGCTGGATCGCCAACGTAGGCGTAAAGCACGGCCACAAAGCATTGTTCGTGATATAAAAACAGCTACTCTTTAAACAACCATCCGTTTTTAGTTCACTGCTTTCTTATAATAATAAAGAGAAACTTCCTTTGATACGACCCTTGAAGACATTGAATCTAGGCAAAAAGGTCGGTAGAGTATCTAAAATAGTTTATTAGTCAAGTGGGTATCAGATAGTTATAAAATTATTACAATTAACAGTTTTGATAATACTCAGTGGCAAGAACATTTATACAAAATCAAGACGAATTCACAAAGGAGAGCGCTGTTTATTTCTAGTAATAAACTCTAGTCTACAAAATTAGTTTTTTTTCGTAGCAACAAGATTGTCGTAGCATTATTTAGTAGGTAAGTATTATACTTTATTAAATGTGTCTAAAAGGAAAGGTTAGTGAGTATAAAACTTAGGTGTGGTGAAGTATAGATTGTGTGAAGCTAACTTACCGCGAGGATACATCGAATGTCAAGCGTTCGCCGCAATTACTTATGGGTCAGGTAAACTACGGCGTAGGCCTTAATACTGGATTAAAGAGGACTTTCTATATAAGAAGTTGTGGCTTTTGTATAGGTTCGATCCCTCGTTTTAAAAAGTCTGGGTCTACTGCAAACGTACTAAAGCATTATATTATCTATACTCATAATAATGACGTAGTAGAAAAACTAAATGCCTTTTCCTTTTTACGTTAGTGTGTAGACAAACGAGATAGGCTAAAACGTATCCAAAGTTTGCAACTAATCTTAAAAATAATTTACAACGATTTACTATGTCGCAGCTGTTGCAAAAAGGTCTTGGCTCAGCATTTGCTGCTGGCGACTGCAGCGCTGAAATTCAGCGACGGCCTTTCTTAGTAGGTTTCCACGTTATGGATAGTCCTTTAAATAATGGAATTATTTTAATTAAGCGAAAAGTTTCTAAGTTCTTTTTTTACTGCGGTTCTTCAAGATAAGTGTAATTATATTTGTAAAGACGTAGGTACCTACATATGTGTTTCAAATAAAAAATTATACTAGCTAGCTGGTACGTGACATAGGTAGTGTAAAACTATAAAACAAAAGAACAGTTATAGTTTGGTCTACAGAAACGAGAACACACGATGTTAAAATTTAATGAAAATTCAAATCTCGGGAGAAATAAGTGACCTTGTTACGAAAGGTAGCGTATCTCTGTACCGACATACCTTGAGATAAAAGACTGCGATCCAATTACTCGGCCATTCCTCCTGTGCCGGCTGATAAAATACCGGAATGTTTTTATTTCTTCAATAGCAACTGGAAATTTGGAAAGTCGTCACAGCTTCGGCAAGTCGGCATGACCAACAACAAACGTTACCGATTTTAATTTCATTTTCAATTTACTGTTGCGAGGCGCCATCCCACTTCTACGCTTACCTACCTCTGTACATAAATAACGTTTGAAGTTAAGAAATAAACGTTCTTCTCATTTGAAATGCCTATTTATTCCGGAATGGCGTAATATCTTCTAGGCTACGGTCTCTGCAATTTAGCAAGTCATTGACGGAATAATAATAATGGTTATCGATGATGTTGATAATTATTTAGATGTTTATTCATTTGTCTTGTTAATTGACTATTTTAATAAGTACACGTGATATCATTATATTCCAACACTTCTTTGAGTTCGTATACCTACCTATATCTGTATAGGATATGAGACTATTTGTCTATGCTACACCCAGTAGCAGGAATGGGAAATACAACGCTCTTTGTTAGCATACTATCTACATAGAAACAGCCAGTGTCTAGTTTATTCGATACACTGTGGGCCGATTGAATGTTTTCTAGAAATAAAAAAATAGAACTGATGAAATAAAAAATAGGCCACGGGTTTTCGTGTCAGGACGACCGAGCTGTATGAATCGATAACTTCCAATTAAAATTTGAATACTTATCTAATGATTTTGGGTTCAATCAAATATTGGGCACCTACCTACATGTTTACGACACAACATTTGAATCAATATCTATCGTATTCATTTAACAAGTATAAATATATCAGATTTATGTAAGGTTTTAGGTATACTTTGTTAATATGCGTGTTGCCTACTTACTTAATAATGTCGAAAAATTGAATTTATTTAAGCCTAACCAAATAACTATTTCAGTGTGGAAGTCCAAAAATCAAATATATATTAGGAGTTTCCACGATACACAATAAATATTTATGTTCTTCGCTAGTTTCAAAATCTTACGAGAGTTTAATTTACCAAGGAATTAAAAAAAATAAGCAAAAAGAAACACGCTGTCGTAACAATAATATACATTTGTTATTTATTCAAAAAAGTATACACTTGTAAATTATATTCTTACAAATATGGTAATGGCACATACATTTTTAAATTACGTAGAAATAGTTCTTTTTAGATGGTCTTCACGAACATACTTTGGTATTCATTCTTATTACTAGCACATTGAACACCGTTTACCAGATCATACCTGATTTTCCAATTGATCGGAAATCGGACTGAGAAATAAAACGTGATTTTGAAACCCTGTTTTGCAACGGAGTCGTGTAGGTATTTGAAACAGATTTTGAAATTTCTTTTAATTTGCTGTTGGGATTCTGTTTACATAGCCGAGATTTACTAACGCTTTGTTCAAAATCTCAGTCAAGTACCTAGCAAAGAAACAATCTGCAACCGGTGTTCAAATAATCATTTAAAATTCGAAGGGACAGTGAAACGTTGTAATAAGACCTAGGAACTATAGGTGAGCAGATTACTCCGTGTTGTTGTTTTGAGCGTTGGGGTATTTAAGTTGGAACCGCCACCGGTCGCGCCAGCAGTGCACTTGGTTGCGGATCCGCGACACGTCGGCGGCATACGTGCGACAGCAGCCGCCCACATACCGCACGCCCAGCTCCAGCCACTCCTGGACGAACACCTCTACAGCTTCGCACTTGTCACGGTCTATCCACCTGTAGAACATCAAAAGAGTTACTACAAATTCCTAACACGATCTGATTTAATTTTATGGTGTATTCGTATTTAATCTCAGTCAAATTATGAAATCTTCTATTTTTAAAGTAGATAAGTAGGTAACTAGATACTATATGCCTACTTCAAATAAATAGATAAACAAAAAACATAAATATCATGACCATAACAAGGTCATGATATTTATGTTATTTACATACAGCCTACAATTTTGTGTAGGTAGATATCTTTATCGAACAATACAATGTCTACAGAAGATAAGACTGTCTGTTGCAGACATTTCGTCATAGTTACATTTCCTCGATTATCAGTCATTACCACCTTCTAAGGAGGCTGACCGCTTGTGAATATTAATGGCCTTTGTTAGTCACCGTAATTAAAGGTCTGGCGGACGCTCCTATAATCACTAAGCCTGTCCCTCGTCACTGGTTATTATGTCTGCTAATATTAGTGTGGAAACCAATCTAACATAATTTATTTACAGCCATGTAATCTGATAACTTCTGACTTTATTTGTAACGTTTTCCAAAAAAACACATCTAAAGCTTTTAATATTCCCGTGCGACCTATAAGACGTTTCTGTGATTCTTTCGTCGTCAAACCGTTTCCGCTGATACGACTTTTTAAATAAAGTATGTTGTCAATTACTTCTCTTGGGAATAGAAACTTAACCGTAGATCTACGTAACTTATCCTTCCGGAAATCTTACCCTATTTGGGGGTTGTATTTTTCGCCCGAATTGGGGTAAACGATAAGCGGAATGGGGGCGTGTGGCCGGTCGTCGTTGAAGCCTTTCACGAGGTTCGACACAAAGGAGGGCGCGCAGCAGTTCACTCCCACGGCCACTAACTGGTCAGGGTTCGTTTCCCAACATTTCTTTGCTACTTTCTGGAAACTTTCGCCGTGTGCTATACTTTGATTGTCCTGAAAAGAAAATATTACAAGTCATCAGTGAGAAAGTAAACGAGCGCAGTTCGTAAACTTGGCCGCGACAATAAAACGTGAAATGCTGCTATCTGGGAATGAACACAAAACGGTAGAAACCTGCGGTAAAATGTTTCACGAGTGCCTATAATTTTGGGGCTGTTGTTAAACTTTGCAAAATTCTGTATGAATTTTGTCATAACTGGTACCTTTCCACCTTATAATTTATTTAGGTAGATAGTATCAACTAGTTCGCTCATATTCGAGCCAGTTATTAATTAATTACAGATTTGTGGATGAAAGTAAGTGATCCCGCTGTCGTTCGGGTATTCGGTATTGTATTTACATTTTTTTGGTGTCGCTATGCATTTTAGCAACAAACAAAAAATATATAAATCCAGATTCACTTTGCTTTTGTGGTGTGTATGCCGCGTAGAATAGCGGTTTCACAATTTGGTATTCAAATAACGTAGAAAAAGACTGGTTCAAGCACAGTTTTGTATCACCTAAGTGAGTATGCGAATTGAGAACAAAATGTTTTACTCAGTCTCAGAATTTCGTACAAAATCTTTTACAACCTACCAAAAAAGCTTTTTCGTTCTCCATTCATAGTATTCGTCCGAACACAATAACAAAACTACATTTGAATATTTTTGTTCCTAGGTATTGACACGGCGTGCCAACCCGGAGTATTCAGATATGTACACAAATAAATAACCCTTCCGAGCTTCTAGACCCAACATGCGGCGTAACATATCTACTAGTATAGCGCTACACGTCAATACCAGCCACCACAAACAGATGATTTTTGTTATTTTAAAATTGCTTTAGTGATTTATCGAAGCTATTACGTGACTCATCGATCTAAAGCCTTTGAATAGACGAGTTCGATATCGTTCGGCAGGGTTAGTTATGCGCATTTACCTTCGACATTACATAAAGAAAATATTTAATAAGATATTTCAACGCATACGGTGTTCTTGTAACTTACCTTACAGCTGAATGCGATCCAAGCTTTTATATGAGGAAATTCCCTAAGAAGGTCGCATAGCATTTCGGCTTCTTCTTGACAGGGTATTGTTTCCAAAGCTAACAGGTCGACTCCAGCCTCGACCAAAGCCTGGACTCGGGGTCTGTGCCAAGCTCTCATGGTCTAAAAAACATTAAGATAAAATAATTTCAGTTTCAAACCTAAAATACGATATCAATGAAAACAATGCATAGTCCTCCAAATTAATTAAGGCCCATATTTTTGTTACTTCATGTTTGTTTCAGATAGCCATTTGTTCTAGCTTTCGTTAATTAACTGTCCACCCCAGTCAAACGCTGTCGGTACAGAAAAAAAAAACAAGAGAAATGGAGTGGAGTTTTTCATATTGCCGATGTAAATTTTAATTTGCAGGCAACTTTACGGCCCTCTTTACGATTTAGCCGCCGCTTTCAATGGCCTTTATTAGGCAATGCATTCATGGCTCTCGGGGTTCCGCAGAAATGATCGAGCACCTGATTTAATAGTTTTTACAGGAGCTCTGCCTCTTTACCATTGAATTTATTACAATATGAATGGCATCATATTTTAAACGTATTATCCATTGTATTAGTACCTACGGTTAAGTCTTAAAATATGTTACATTGTGAGTATTCTATTCAAAACATAGCTATTCCTTAATAAAGAAATAAAGGGAGGTGTTAGAGAAAAACCTGTCCTGCAAAAGTTGTGGATAATACATTGAGAGGTAAGTTGCAACATGACAAAGCTTCCGACATAACTTTCGTTAATTAAATTCGACGGGGAAGAGGAACCTACATAATAATATTTGATCCAGCCAAAGATATTTAAATGGAATACCTCTTCGTAAAGATGTCGTTACTTCCATGTAATGAAATAGCGTAGATTTTACGATTACGTGAATCATTTGTGTTATTTATCGATATAATTTTCAACTTCTACTCTCCCTTGCCTTTAAATATTCATATAACTTTCTGAAATTGAAGTTTGGAAATAAACTTTTGAGATATTAAACTTTTAAAACATATATAACTGTGACTCTAAATAGCGGTACGAGTTACATAATTGTGATATACAGTATTTGCTAGTAATTTAAAGTGTTTTTCATTTCGATATACTTATACTGAAACGGACCCCTAAAATCGAACAGCATAGTTAATGTCGAATAATAAAAATACTCACTCCGTGAATTTGGAGCTTTTAGCCAGAAAGCTTTACCTTTAACATTTGAACAAGATCGATTTGGTCGATCGCCGCCCTAAAAGCACTCATTGACAATGTATAGAAATAGACAAAGAACCAATTTCGCGTTGGCCAAACTCATTAATTATTTACCACATCTAAGCTACCCGTGTTACGCAGAAATGAGACTTTTCTATTTAAGATATTTCCAGGACGAATAGTTTTCTTACACCTAATATGTAGATAGTATGTATTATAACATGTAGTAAAATAATGTTTAAATACTAACATTTAACTGATGTGTAAAGTCTCTAAAGAATCAGATTCTTTTCTGAAAATTAACTGGCTTTGTCTTTCTCCAGTTTATTATGCGGCGTTGCAAGTTGAATTTTTCTTCTAGAACTGGCAGAAAAATATTATCATAATTCTAGTCATTTGAATATATAAATATGTTGTTATAATGAATTGGCAAAAGGAGTTTGCTGATTATCCCGATTGAAATTCAAAGTTAAGACTTTGATGTAAAGTATAAGGAGAGTAAATAAATACCTCAACAGACGTAGTATCTGCGTAACTGCCATCATATTCCGAGCCGTCGTGTAGGTGTGCCCCGTAAGGACCCACAGACCCCACAATCAGCGGTATACGATCTAAAGACATGACACATTACAGTTATAACAAATACAAACTTCGTGTTTACAAAATCTCCATCTCCATAGAGGTTGGGCTCCGCCACTCTTATATTATCTCCACGAATACACATAACTTTCAACCCTTGCAAAGTGTAATTAATGCGTGCTTGCACCCGACCCTTGCGGGTGCGGACCCTAGAATCTTTGTTCACAGCAAAACACAAACATTCTTGAAATTTTATAAATTTGAATAATAAATTACATTTGTTGTACCTACCTTTGACTTAACTGTGTTTCAAGAAACCCTACGCTAAGTTTGTGACCGAAACTCATTTGAAAACAGACTGGATGTATATTTATGTTATTTTAAATAGGCACTTGTCATTCCGAAAAGTTATAACGGTCATAAAGTAGGTACATGGGTACAACCGTGATAAAGATTTAAATGCGCATTTTCGAGTGGTTTATAGCCTATTTACCTGTTTACTAGAAAATGAACGCGAACTCGAGAAATAAACGTTGAAATTAGATATCTGCCTGAAGCCCACTTTCATTATCTTGTTACGGACATTCTTTTTGTTTGACAAAGTAATTTTTGTTCCACTTCTGTTTTTCATTCGTATAGTTTAATTTAGAGTTGAATTTAATATTCTTTGTACTATACAAGTTTTTTATCTAGTTAGGTACCTACTTAAATCAGCAATTCACTTTTTATTAGTCCATATTGTACATAATATGTGTTAATACTCTTAAGCTACGAATGTAATTACACTGGCCACCGAGTCATTTATCACTTTCATGTGATCTTTAAAGTCTTCCATTTACAGTGGAGGCCTTTCGCCCGTATTCATTTATGAAATATGTCTCGGCGCTCAGTCTCCGAAGCTCACACAGAGTGTGCAGCGCTCGTGAGGGAGGTGTACGCTGATACGCACCGTTCTGTACGTAGTCCTGGTACTCCTCGAGGTAGAGCGAGCGCGCGCGCTTAGCCAGCTCGACGGCGCGCACGATCAGCTCGTACGCTTGCTCGCTCGTCACGCCCAGGTGCTCAACGAAGCCCTCCACCGACGCCTGGTAAGTGTTCGTTATTATTAAATCTGCTCCCGCTGCAAAGTAACCATAAAACACGTTTTATAGCCCGCAAACAGTCATAATGTTGTACGCATTAATCACATCTAACCACAGGTTGGCATTTAATGAAAACAAATGAATCCCAAGATTAATGCCTTTAACCGTTTTGCCGATATCTCTATGCTTTTCCTGTCATCACAAATTAATAGTACACATATTCCGAAGTTGGTATTACGAAACTAGCCCGATAAATATGGGCCAAGTTTAACTTTGTTAGTATTACGAACTGTGAGCGGGGTGCGGCTAAGAGGCGTAAACAATTAATATTATTAAAACTTAGTAATGCAACACGAGCCGGGGCACCTAGTTCAATATTGTGGAAGCGAGGTCGGCAAAAGGTACCGTTCTCTGTCGAAGAAAATAATTATGTAATAAATAGAAGACGGCGCACGGCTTGCGAATGGAAAGGTATTAGACAGACAAGGTGATTAATGGCAACAACGCTGTGTATCCGGAGTTGTAGTTTGTATACGAGGCGCGGTGGTACTGTAGGACGCGGCGGGCGTCGCGCCTCCTGCCCGCGCCGCTGTACTATGCAAATGTGAAGTAGTTAGTACATGAGGGAGAAATAGCGGCATCACTTGCCAACTTGCTACAGCGTCAATCATAATAATCACAGCGGAACAGCTGAGACTTACCTACCGAGGAAATATCTCTGCCTCAGACTTTATGCTTGTACAATGTAAATAATCCGCCGGTTTACGTAATACCCTATAATATTAACTGATAATACCCATGTTCAGATAATAAATGTCTGATATTGTTATAATAATGTATCTAATAAGGCTACATCTGTACAATGTGTTGGCTGTTATCTTCTGTCCGGCATTTTTTGATGATACGGAAACCTTTATATCTCTACAAAGTGCGCGGTCATATTTTATATTTTTTCACATTATGTCTTCTATTAGAGGCAGCAAAGCAAGGCAGTAGGCTTTTCCCTCCAGGGAGTTATTTGCTTGCAGACACTTTTCAGCTTTTCCTTATGAAAAGAAACGGTCCGTTTTGTGGCGAAGAAAAGCGCTTTCAGAGGACGATGACACGAGACGAGGTCGCACTCTCGCTGTCAGATGCATGAAAATGACGGGCTAAAAGCGACCTAACGTGTAATTCGTCAAAACACGCATGTACACTTGTACTTAGCCGCAACGTTTTGCGAGCCTGTGTTTCTGTAAGTTCGCGTTCGTTCGTTTGCGGTTTTTGTTGAACTCGGTTTCGAATTGCGATAGTACTTTGTTGTCATGGGAGCTGGGATAGTAACATTAATGTATCACTGTGATTGACACCGCTGATTAAATGGACTAAACAGATGCGATAAACAGGAATCGGTCATTTATTTAATGTTTGTTGTATCTGAGCAGGTATAACGTGAGAGTATATACCTAAAATTTATCTTTAAAAAATCTCGTGTTTCAATGTTGGTGTAAAATAGCTTGATAGATTATTGTGATTTTTTTATACATGTTTTAGTAGTATTTAGTAGCTTTCTTTCATTTTTTTATCCAAAAACCCAATGATTTCCCTTCAAAATATTAATATGGCAAAACAACGTTTGAATTTAATTTTAGGTAAGTTACGTTATACGATGTTGTAAACGATGGCGTAGCTTAATAAAATAATAATTTTAATTAAGTGTAGAGCTACCCTTACAAGTATTTAATTAAAGGTAAAACTATGAGAAATTGTGAACAATATTCTGTTCATAGGAATCTGCATACCGATATTCAATCTAAATTTCAGCTGGATCCCGTAGGCTTAGACAGATTTACCGCCGTTCTCAACAGCACGCTACGAACGGTATTTTCATCGCTATTCATATTACGATATTGTCGTACTATAAGTGAGAAAACGTATTGTTTTTTGATTACTAATATGATCATGGAATAACATGATGTATTGTTTATTCAAATATAGATATTTGTAAAAAAAGCCACACACAGTTTGAAATAAAAAAATCATATTAAATTTAGAACTCTATAAATACTAACCTAACTTAGTTACTCACAATATACGAATTTAGCAAATATTATTGACCAAGCTATGCACTAAAGTATTGAAATGTCTGAATTTACCTTCATATTCCAAATGCATGTAATATTATCTAGTTCACGAAGACTTCTACGTGGTCCAGCTCTTACACGTGTCCGCCCACACATTTCAACGTTTGATGCGCAAAAGATATCTATTTTTTAATATGCTTACAATCTCCTCAGAGAATTAAAACGCAATACAAAAACAACAAGCTTACAACTCCAGTAGATTCTGGATGTAAAACCAGATGCACAGAATATTTGTTTCGTTAATAGTGCCAAATAAAAAACAATGGGAAATTTTTGCCCACGAATTTAAATTAACGTAACGCAATTCAGAGTCTACGATAAACTTTTAATATTTATTCACTTCAATTGTATATTATTATTTTTTTGTAATAATTCACAACATAATCGCATTTTAAAGTAAGATAGTTTCTTGTGGAACCGAAGGGACACTCCACGGCATAGAGACTATTACTAAGATAGGATATATATATTAAACTATTATACTAAGATATTCAGAGAATCTACTACTACCGCTTAAACTAAGACTAATGAGGTTGATGCACAACCTGGTGGCAGAATTTTAGCCGTAAAATTATCAGGTACCTAAGCTGTTTATTGTTCAAGCTCGGAGAAGATTCGAAGCTACATGTGACTTGGCAATCCAACGGTCAGTCGACTAGCCTATCAGTGCTTTACAACGATAGAATACGTAGCATAAAGTCTCAGTGGAACCCACTTCTAAAGATGGGCGGTATGCCCCAGGTATAAGAGCCCTTATCATCATCATCGACCTAGCCTTTTCCCGACTATGTTGGGGTCAGTTACTAAACCTACCTCTTAAGAAGTCAAGATGAGTATTGACTACTTCATCGGGATGTGTGTAGAGGAAGCGCGCGCTCCACAGCGGGTCTCCGTCTATGACGTGGCCGACGTGGCAGGACAGCTGCGTGGAGAACCCCCCATCTAACACCACGATCTCTGGTGGCTCCGGGCCTTCGCCGTTCGTGGGAGTCATGCTTCAAAGTAGGTCAACTGGAAATTTAAATTGTTGTAGTTTAGTTTTCATTTTCGGGTCTATACCTATACGAGAAATCTCTCAGATGTCTTTTTTTGCAGATTTAGGTTTGACTCAATAGTAGAGCCGGAATGGATATTAAAAATAAAAATCCATCTGGTCCATGTATGGAAATACTACAGGGGACCACTAATACGTGTTAATGTAATATTTTTGACGGTGTGCAAAAGAGATTTAACAGCATAATAATATTACTTTAAGTCATGGTGGTAGAAGTTCAGAAAAATGAATAAACAATGTTCTTCGAAGTTCGCTCAAATTCAAGTCCCAGTCTGGGTTTCGACTCTAACCGATATGTTTGGTTCAGTTAATGTCATTGAAAATTATATATATAGTTACGCAGCTTTATAGTTATATCTAAAAAAGGAAAATATGCTTTTTCGGCTACCAGCCTTTAAAAAACCCCATCACCGTTTGAATTGTTAATAACTTGTCGTGAAAGCTAAGAACTTCTTACTCTTTTATTTTATTTATATTTTCAGTTAACATCAGTAGGTACCTATCTACTCTAACTTCCATTTACAAACATAGGCAAGAAAACAAACGAAACACCCATCTTCTGAGGAAGCCTAGATAAACAAACACGGCCAAACGGTATAGGTTAAAAAACAACAACAAGTTACAAACAAACAAACTAACCAAGTACCTACTACATATCTATTATGTAATTGGCATAGCTCTCAGCCCGTTTATTTTATCGCTCTGAAAACTAAAGAGGAATTTCACGCGTTAATAATAAATTCCAAGTGCGTGCCCTCAAAACGGCAATAGACAGTTCACAGTCGCCACCTGTCGGGGACTTTTAGCAAACAGTCAGGGTTATCTGGCGGCCCATTGTAGCCAAAGTTACAAAACAACTCTAACGTTAATGTTATAAAACGGATAGCTATTGTCGTTCTACCATCCCACGATTTATTTGTTATGATATTATCGGTAACAACTTTGGCACATAATTTTGCACTTAGGTTAGTTTACCTTTTCATAAAATCAATCATAAGTTCTCCTATTGTTGAAAATTTTGACCTAAATTGAATTACATACAGACTATATAAGGCTAATATTTAAATCATCAAAATAGATACGTAGGATTTCCAAGAAAAAATTCTATACTCAAATATTTGTATCCAAAATCCAAATGAAAGTTAAAAGGTAGGTATTACAGCAAATCAGTGTCGATAAATTCCGTCTGACTTATCACCATAACAACTGACCAATTAAAATGACAATCGACGGAAGATTTATCAGACATTTAAAAATTGTCTGCCGTACGTATCTGTATATACCTACATAAAACAGCTTAATTCTCGTACTTGTCACACATGAATGTATAAAACGGTGTCTTAAGATAGTCAGATAGGAAAGGTTGTCTTCAGAAAACTTAAAAAGCACGTTAAAACTACTAAACAAAATAAATAATTTCATTTCATTTTATTGTATCGTGAAAATAAGTTTAATTTTAAGTTAGGTGTATTGAATTCATGAAATAATACGTATTTGCAAATAGATATCCCAAACAATACGAGTTGGATATTTTATTACTTGTGTTATCTACTCGTGTATACGAATTATAAACTGTAGTGACCCTCAGGGATTTCGCCGGGACATTAAAGGCTAACCGATAGCAATGCTAAAGGTTTGTTACCACATCGTATCAACGTGTGTTTTTATACAGCCATTTATTTCACATTCAAATAACGAGTTTGTTACGTTAGGCGACAGATTTGAAAATTCGGTTTTTTTTTTAAATTATACCACATGTTTTAGTAGTTAGGGCATTCATTTTATTGTTTACTACATGTTGTAGAGACGGCAAAGAAAATATGGAAAAGAAGTTGTAGATTGTAATGTTCACCACTTAAAGTAATAAAGGCATCATATTAGACAGAATCATTTTAGATACACTTAAAATTAGGAGTCATTCGTTGGAGCGAGTATTTAGTCAAATACCTAGGCAAAGTTTATTAGTAAACACGGTGTTGCAGCACTTAAATTTTCCAATCAGTCCTATTCCTGACCTAAGACCGTTCTTATGTTATCACTACCTCACTACGTATTATGCCTTTTAAACTGCAACTTATGTCAATATTTTATACTATAGTTGTCTATTATTGATCACGCTTTAATTATTGTTGATGGTCATATTTTTTCTGGCCGTTTTTTCTCCATCTTATTTGAATTTCGAACCGCGATTTAGAAGAACTGTCATTAAAGTAACGTTTCGTATGTGCCTGAATAATTCGTGTTCTAAAAGTGAAAACTGTTTGATTTGATTTTTTGTATAAATGGCAATGATTTAAATGCGAAAATATCGTTAGATGAATTTTAAATTTCCGTCGTACATCATTCTGTAATTCTGTTATTGGTGAACACATTAGTTTCTAATTAACTATGTACACAATGTTAGTATAATCCGTATATATTTGCACATAAATGTTGTTAGGTTGAAAGTAAACCTACCGTAATGTAACCTACCTAAACCTGTACATAGCTACAACAGTGCCTGGACACATTTTAGGCAACGAGAACAATTCATAAATATTCAATCATCCTAAAAACGAAACATGTTTGTAATTAATTAGTAGAAACAAGCGTCTCGTTTTTGCACTTTGCTAATTTACATTGTTGCAGAAATCATAGCAAACATTCAAACAATTTACATAAATAGGTCGTTAAGTTTATTATTTTTTTATAACTCACGTGTGCTACGGGACTTGGCTCTGCAATTGTTCTATATTTAAATTAATGGGGTGTAGGTATTTAGCGAACAGCTGGTTGCGACTATGCCATTAGCATAATGACTATCGCTTAAATCCGCCAAGTAATATATTTTGTAAAACCTTAAATATTTATTTAAATATTTTATTTTATTAAGCTGTAGCTGTAGTAATTTCCTGATTTGTTAATCTAAATCCAAATACTATTACATCTTGTTAAGTCTGATTTGTAAACAATACTTTTGTTTTCGTTTCTAAACACATTATTATGTTAAACGATTAAGTAGGAGATCAGTGATATCAAAAATCTAAAGGTTTAATCGTTTCCTTCTCTCGATTTTACTTTAGCTTCGAATTCGCAAGCCTTTTGGTGTTCCGCATCACTAATGCGCAATTACGAAACGGCAACGACTACCAATAGGTCAAAGTATTTGTTCTTGTGGGTGGAATCGACGGCAATACATTGCTTCATCCTATTGATGAGCTAATTTATTCACTCGACTGAGTAAATACTAAAGATACTACACAAGACTTGGTAATTAACACAATAATACCACACACATAGTCGACATATTGGAATCCTTAGAATGTGACGTCTGTGGAGACTCAATTCGGTAAATACAACAAGATTTGAAAGAAGTAATGAGAAAAGCACGAGTGTAATGAAATATAAATAATAATACTTGGTTATCATATTGTTAACTAAGCTATAAGGTAAATCAAACAGATTGTATCACATAATACTGCGACGCGGTCCCCTAATTAAATAAATAATTGTTAACACAATATTATCAGTGAAATAGACAGTAAATATTAATTGCCCTTTATATCGAAGCTCTTATTGTTTGTCCCAAATCAGAGGTCGAATATCTTAGAGGAATATTGAGAGGTGTCCATGCTCCCTCCGCATAATGCGATCAATATCATTAGGACTCGGAAATGGAGTGGAAGTGAGGTGGAGAGCGCTATGCATTGACAAAGGTAACGATTATTAAATGTAGACTGCTGGCTGACAACACGTGCTATATTATATAGTATTACATGCTCTACTTTATCTTATGTAGATATATGTGAATAGTGTAATCGCTGATGTATAGAGTTCATTTTAAACGACACATGTAAATCTGAAAATATTTGAACAGGCAGTTGCACGTTTCGGTACGGGGATCGAATAACGATTTGGACGTTCTATGCTGTTATTGTTAGTTTAGTTTTTAATTATCTAAGCGAATTCAATGTTAAATAATATAGAGTTAAATCAGAAAAATATATTTCTATTTTTAGAAGGCAGTTATTTTTTAGTTATTCAATATGCTTCGTTAAAAATGGAAGGTTTGCAATCAAGTGCTATCATCCTCTTCCATAAATAAAACCGCCATACATATATCAGAGTATAAAGAGCATAAATAGCTTTATGTAGTTGAAATTACAATAAATCAAATGGTCACAGACCTCAGTATCAATAACGAGTGTTTATGTCTAAAGTCGCGACTATTCCTTATCTCCAAGCGAAGAACAATATACTTCGTTCTACGATAAATGTATAAAACTATAGTTTGTAAGGTACCTCTTAATTTAATATTTAAATGTGTTCCAATTTGTATACATATATAAATAGTCAGTTTTCCACTCCACCATTGTACATTCCGATGTCAGCTTAAATAAAAAAAAGTGTTTAGTTGCGTTCGCATATTGATTTAGTTTTACAACACTGATGTTTCCTACCAACCGCACATTAGAATTTGGTTTAGGAGCGCTTATATGTTTTATATGCAAGTTACTAAATAATACCCAAATATTGTTATATGATTTTTTCCAGCTGTCCATTTTGGTTGAAAGTAGGCTGGAAAGAGTTGCTCAATTTCACTTGTTCAAAATGGTTAAAATGCCCACAAAAGCAATATATACTGGCAGTCTGGTTAAAGTTTTGCCTAAAACCTTTTCCGTATGTAGCCAAGTTCGTTGAATGTAGAGTCAGCCCCCATGAACAATTTGGAGAGAAACTTTCATTATTTTATACCATCCATCTAACTCAATATCAATCACTGTTTTCTATCAAACAGAGTTATTTAATAAATCTATCCCGTGGGTCGTATTATTTCCACATTGCGTGTTAACGATACTTTTCCAACCTCTAAGTTTTTTCTGTTTTGTTTATGCGTATACTGCAGATATCCATAGTTTGTTTTGTATGCAATGATCATAGTATTTTTACCTTTTTTTAAGGTGAAATTATTAAAATATCCTTTTTTAGTAATTTAGTAAAAAATATTTAGTAAACTAGGCTTATAAAGTACCTGACATCTCGGAAGATAAATATAATGTTTCTGCAAGTTATAAAAACATACATTGTACGTGTAAGTACATTAAGATAACATTTTTATTAATAAATATTTTATACACATGACGATATATTTAACATGATTCTGATGTTAATTGTTCATATATTACAAGTAAGAATAAGAACTCGATTTACTTTTTCTGCGATATATTTATTTTGCCATTTTTTTTAAAAAGCTTAATAACTATAAACTTCGTAGATAACAAATACAATAGTACCACTGATACTATATCGGTAGGTACTTGGAGAACTTACGATGCCCGTTAAAGTTTATTACTAGCGCCGTACGTAGGTACAATAATGTACAATTTTATTACAAATGAGTAGATTAAGACAACTTTGAGCGAATGATAAATCTCTTCGACCTACGTATCAGTAGTTACGTGACTCCGAGACGAAAGGGGGGTCACAGTGTTTTGATACGACACTGGCTCGTTATCACTTACAATTAAATAACTACCTATAATAGCGAGCGTTGCATGCGCCTGAACAACATTGTTTCATGTATGGCAGCGAAAGAATTTACGTATTACGCATTGAAACCTCCCCTTGACAAACTCTTAATTGTTTTAAAAGTTTTCACCGAGCTTTCTCGAAGCCCTCGTCGCGAAGTTCCTAAATTATTTTGGAATGATATAAAAATGTGAAGGACACTCTAATTAAACATAAATCACTACAGGAAAAACTTGGAGCCTCCTATAAAAGCGGTTGAGACATTTTTGCAGCTAAAGAAATATCGTTTTCGGTGACAACAATATTTTAAGCGGCTCGACATACACCTGAGCACGAGGGGTGCCAAAATGAGTTATTGTACAGTCTGATACCTCTCATAGGCAAAGAAAGCCTAAACAAACCTCAATATAAAATGAGGAGCGGGGGTAATGTACTCACTAATTCGTTTACTATAACTTAGCCTAGACTTGGATAGCTTAGGACTCTTAATTAACTACATAAGTTATTGTGGAGTTTATATATTTTCGATAATAGCCTACGCTTGGGAGTATTATAGTGAAAACGAATATAATAAAAAAAAACCTTATGAAATGAGCATGACTTGCACGAAATATTAGGAAAGGAGAATAAAAGAAAAACATCTGCAATTTTAATGTAACTATATTTAAATTACAAGTATCGAATCTAGAGAAAATAATCTACTCTGAAAACATGTTTTTAGCAAGAAGCCATATCTCTATATATCCCAGTACAAGGCAAAGTAATTCTATTCTTTACAATAACATTACAAAATATGAATACTTTTATAAAACCATGTTTTTCTAGTAATCTCCAAATTAATAAAGCAGATGTTTACGTCCGACAAAAAACAAGAGATATTTGTGTGTGTGAAGGTTACTATGCTGTGTCTATTTTTGGTGGTCAATATTAATGTGGACCTTGAATATTAGAAGTACCTACAAATATATGACTGGCCTGTTGGTCTAGCGGTTAGTGGCCCTGACTGCTATACCGGAGGTCGTGAGTTCGATTCCCACCCAGGACGAATATTTGTGTAATGAGAACAATCTTTATTCTGTGTTCGGGTTGAATTTTTCTATATATATATATATGCATTTAGAATTTTTTTAGTATGTTTATCAGTTGTCTAGTATTCATAATACAAGCTTTACTTAGTTTGAGACTAGATGGCGTTGTGTGAAAGCTGTGCAATATTATTATTACCTATACGTTGATAAAGTTCTTTCACAACGCTCAGAAAATGGTCCAGCAGATATACCTATCTACAAATTGATAAGTCTATTGGAAAATTACACAGACTTGATGATTATTTGTACTTTTTTTTGTTGGTTAAACGGTTTTGTTTAATTAATACAAACAAAAAAGAGCATTAAGAAGACTAACAGTTTCAATAGGAATCGGTATTACAAAATTATGTAAAGTTTTTGTATTAAGCAACCATTTATGTTATTCTTATTACCGTATACCGTGGTAAGAGGCCCCTAAATTGGGAGTCGTTGAATGATTCCTTATTCACTGAATACAACATCGCTACAGCCACAATAGATTAATGTAAAAAATATTAGATAAAAATAAATTCTAAAATAAAATTCAACAAGTTAAAAAAACAAATATTTGCATAATTTTATTTTACGGACACCTATCAAATCTTAAATTAAAAAGTAATAAAAATAAATACTCACATAATATGCTCTAAATATTCAACCGAATCAGTTTGTTTCGATCAATAATGAGAGTTGTCAACGTAATAACAGAATACTATTTTTATTTAGCAAAACATGATTATTTAACGACGCTCAAACAACCACTAGCTATCATGAATACACGCGAGCCGTTCGTATCAACGGCGTGATACCGCACACTGGCACAAAACTAAACGAAGACAGACAAAAAACAACAGCTCCAAATATAGTATTACCTCGTGGAAGTTAACACACGATTTGACGATGCGATGAAGACTGAACGTGAACGTTAGAGAGTACCTTCTATAAGAATACATTAACATAAATCAATATTTAATCGCAAGCTGACTTATCCGTTATCTTTGTGTTTATTATTTGTTAATCGTTGAACATTAATTATTTAGTCGGCTCGGAAGAGCTAATCGAGATCAAAGGTCACTTCAGAATTCTACTAACATCTAATTAGGGCAGGGATAAGACAATAGAAATTAGAACTGACTCGTTATCAAGTCGTCTAAGTCAATATTTGACTGGAGATATGATTCTCACAGCTATGCACAGATTATATTATAGTTAAACGGAATAATTAATGAAACCACTTCGAGCGACCTCGGAGCAAATAATATAGATATTTAAAGAACTCTACTTTAACTTTCGTCAAATACGTTACAATTTTCATTTTATTGCCTTTATTTGATACCAAAAAATAAAAAATAATATTTCCTTCTATTTTTATTTTTTCTAGTGTGCGTGAGTGTAGAGCCCAATGTGCGTTGTGTGATAGCCGCTGATTGGCTAGTGGAGCACATTTCGAGACATCAGATAGATATTAATAGAGTTATCAACATGGAGCAATGTACTTGGAACTTACTCGCTCCCGCAAACGACAGCTAAAAAGTAATTTCTCGATAAAACAACCTACGTTTTTACGGTTGCTGTTGTTGAATATACTTGAAGTGAAGCGCTTTGGGTATTATGGTAATGAAAACAAAATGTCGGGTTTAGACAGCACATATAAAATTAAGAGCCAACATCTGAGGGTGTGATGTAAAAAGCCAGGTTACGGGTATCCGAGCCGGGTCATGAAAGTGCGTTCCCCACGTCGTTTAACGCCGACGCCGCGGATCCACCTCGTGCAGTAGCTATCCCTGTCCGAGCAGCAGCTGTTGAACCTTTATCGGTCATTGCCCACGCGTCGGTTCTATATTTGAAAAATCTCAACGAGCATGCCTACTATTTCTGTTATAACAACATTCGCTGGCAAGTTTTCAACACTCAATACCTTTACACAAAACTGTGTTGTGCCGTAGCGCGCTGTTTCAGAATACAAGTCTCGTTTGTTTTCATTCTTACAATGTTTATTGAGTTACTATGTTAATTCGATCAAGTTTTCCGGCTGATCCGTTTGACCGGCACTACGTTTCTACGAGACGTATTTGATGTCTGATAGCAGAAGTAATTGTATTACCTACATAGATATCTAGTCAAATCACAATAGCTGTCTCATGCAAGTCAATTACGTCTATCTGCCGCCTGGTTAGTTATCTGAACACACTGATACAATATGAATTCAGTACGAGCGAGTTACAGTTGTTCAAAACTATTAAACATGATTATTTCGTTGGAAAATTGAATTAAAATTCAATTCTGTTATCTAGAGTAGGTGCGGTTGAAAGTCTAGGCGGACAGATACGAGATACGCCAGACATCGCTACATGCACACTTGTTTTATCTATTCAATTAAATAGACAGTACGCGAATGGCATCACAATGTTGTGATAACAAATATAGTTCGCTTCGACAGCAGTCGCGGCGGATACGAGATGAGGAAGATACACGATAAACATAAATTAATATTTGGTTTTCTTACAAAACGAAAATGGAACTCTTGCTCGATAAGCAATGTGCTAGATTAGATTAATAAGTACGTATATAAATGTATGGCTTTTATTCATAGTTATTATGAGGCTTATGATTGTATTTATGATGCCAACTAGTAGTTATACAGTTCTAGTTGGTTTGGGTTATGTTTGGTCTCAGTGGCGTGCACAGAGATTTTAGTCAGGGTAGGCAAAAAGAAACGGCCAAGTGCAATTGGTCTAGTTGATCTGGTTCTTAGAAGCTGGCGGTGTTTTGCATTTTTCATAAATTTCTTACTTATATATTTTTAAAGAAAAATTAACGACATCTCTACAATAATGCGACGTTCTAAAATCTATTATATTGTCGCCTAATTTATAATGTCCGGCATATTTCAACTCACAAATTAAACTTCTTATATTTACAGTGTAGAACAAAGATGACATAATTGCCTACATATGAGGTACGTGCTACATGCGGCTCTTGACAGATTACATTCGTCTGTTCTCTGATCCAACGTAGAGTCGGTCAAGGGCGGGCCACCAAATGGTACACTCGTACCTAATTATGTACTGTATCTAATTAACATATGAACAATGTTCCCGTTTCATTAATTCTTTGATGATATTTTAACCTTACTTTTGTAAAAAATATATGGTTTTTAACGAAGAATTAGCTCATTGCCAGTAAGTTACATAAGATCCTCATCAATAATTCAAATTGCAAGCTTTTGCTGCACGGCTGTAATCGTTTCCTACAATCCAATTTCTTTGTTTAAACAACGAAATTGAATATTGAGAAAGCGCTGCAAAAATCCATTCCGCTATATAAGTTTGAGGTTTGTATAGTATGGTCGTGGTGAATAATATATTATTATTTACGATGGTGATTGGGCTAGTACCGATGAAGTCCCAGCGCGCTGCGCACACTGCAGTGCCCGCCACTCGTGTCCTTAACTTACTCTATAAACTTCTATAGAATCCTGATTTTTGTTAGGGTAATAAATGGTCAAAGATAAGACTACCACACTAAAATAAACAACATATTTGAAAAATATTATTAAGTCGTATGTAAAAAAAAGTTTATGGATCGAAGGAAAAGTTCTTATGATTTGGACACAACGGCTTAACCTCCGGCCACGTGCACGGGTCTTAATATTCATTTGGTATTCGGATATTCACAGTCACAGTTCGTGTTCCTTCGGGGATAATAGTTGTGATTAGTATGTATGTAATTAGGTAGTATAGGGTCTGGAAGTGAGAGCCAATTCCGAGCTGATTTCCCTACGAACACGTGGATACGTTTATGTACACACGTAGCTGTCTAATCAAGCCACTCCGTGGGGAGGTAGCGAAGCCATTTAAATAATAAAAGCATTCTCTAGAAAATAAAAGCTCCGTGTTATCGTTACACCAAATGGAATCGAGATTTCATAGGAAAACAAGTCATTTCCGAACTACAAAATGAACAATTAATTAAATTTTTATCTTCTCCTCTGCCAACATGAATATAAATATAATATAAATGTACTTTGCGTTACAAAATGTTCTTTGCTTTAATAACAAAATAAAAGGAATAACTCAACGACCTTTTTGCAAGTCTTGAACCATTGAAAAAGCATCTTACCGTGAAATTTCATAAAATTCAGTGACAAATTGAAGGAGTCATGAGCTTGTGATATGAAGTCGGATAAGAGAGACGGATGGAGGGCATGACGAAATTATAAGGGATACTATGGCCACAGAACCCTTTCGTCGCGATACGTTATCGTGGATAGAGGCCGACGGGGAAGGATCAGAAATGTTTGTCCTTTGAAAATCGTGGCATCCCTACATAATTAATTATTTACTTAGGCTTGGGGAAAAACAACAACACAAAAATGCACTCTAAAATATAATAACACAGTCACATTGACACAAGACTTCATTGTCTACTCTTTTCTGTACGTTTTCGTTTAAAAGCTAAAGTAATATTTATCTATTTCTTAAGTTCCTGGCATCGGTTCAAAAGGAAGCATACCTCAATTTCGCTTTGGACTCCAAGCAATTTATATCTGAAACCTTATGTAAAACGTTCATAAAATACACCTTAAGTTAAGGAACGGCGTCTGTAATGTATAGCTGCTTATCATGATTTACTCGAAGTATTTGTAAGAAGACATCTGTGTTCATATCTGTATAATATACCGCCGCGAGACAAAGTGACTTGTATCGTGTACCTTCTTCATATCAAAGCAAAGTAAATACAGGTAAATAAATGTGTAATACTTTTGAAGGTAATGTCGAACGTAAATACTTAATACCGAACCAGTACCTTAACGAAACTCCAAGATTAAAATGCTTTAATTAATTTAGTTATTAAAAAGCTTCATAAAGACCGTCTGGTTGCTTATGGATTTACCAAATGTATTTGAATTTAGTTTTTTTTACCTAAAATGAAGATTGAAGTCTTAGAATTCTCGCATCTACTTTCGTAGAATAGTTCCCTGAGAACAGGTGACGTGGTTTACGACTTGCAGTCGAGAAGGAATGTTTAGTGCAAATTGCGCAGAAGACATTCAGTTGTGCCCGTGATAAATATAACGTCAAATGATACAGACAGAATAACGAGTTCTTTGAAACGAATAAATAGATTTCACATCCAATAAACACGTACGCTCAAATGTAAGCATACCAGACAAAAATTGAAATACGATTCAATAAATTACACTTTCGCATAGTTACATACAGAATAAATACTATTTTACCACTTAGGAGAGATTGGTTGTACTTCATACAGCCAATACGTATCAGCTTATTTTACTTTCTAAATCGTATTGTGATTTATGTAAAGCTGAGTAACTCCACTGCAATGCGTTATTTATCGTTCATTTCGGATATTGAAGAATGTTTTGAATTCTTAAAGTTTTGACAACGTTATTTAATACGCTCGTCATGACAAAGACTAAATGCAATTAAAACAAATTAAAGTACAGACATGATACTAAGTTTAAGTGGTTCGTATAAAATTATTGGCTACGTGGTTACGAGGCTATGGGAAACCGGCTTGTTCTTACCCTCACGTAGGCACTACTAATCGAAGGACAGTGTTTCTGGTACAGCAATAATATTATTTCCTGGGTTAATATTTTTTATCTTAAAAATACATTTCTAATAACTTTTTACACTTTCTCATAGAAAATTCGTTATTAAAACAAATACTAATCAAGGGCCTAAAACATCGAAATGTCTTTGATGTTTACCAATGTCGACCGCATTTTTATTCAAAACGATCGCTGCTTATTTCTATGGATTCTAAGTAAGCTTTTCCGGAACCAATACACTGAAAAATACGAAGTAAGACGTTACAAATACAATATGAGAAGTTTATGAACACGTATATATTACGGGTAAAGTAAATTCAATACGCAACCAAATGCATAACAAACAGGTAAGTGGAAAATACTTAGTCCGTTGTTTTATTAGGTTTGTCGGGAGCCGGCACGTGGCGCGCATAGTTCCTCCCTATGAAGTGATACTAATGTGTGCGGTGCATACATAATGTTATTTGTGTTGTCTGCGAAATTACTGAATCTATGACCCGTCGAGCTATATAAAGCCATTGACGTAAACAACAAAGTGAAATTGCGAACCGAACGTTAACAACACAATGGCTTCGTGCAAGTGCATGTTTGGAATAGTTTTGTTTAGTGCAGTGGCGATGAGCGGGGTGGTGCTGGCCCAGCCTAGCATGTTGCCGCCGAACATCACTACCTGCGAACAATTCGAACGAGGAGCCCGCTTCAACCCATATGCGGTAGTCGACGCCATGTGGAAAATATTCTACTTCTGGTCAAATACTACGGAGGTGTATCCAATCATATTCTCCTTAGCTGCAAAAAAAGTAAGTAACGTACTTATTTTTTGTTCTACATTTAAAATGATTTCATCTGAAGTCAAAAAACTTTACTCATGAACGCTATGAACATTAAAATTAAAAAATGTAATGAATACGAATTTTTGCTGTGTAAAGTCTGAACTGATAGACTTCGACTATTTTCGAAAAATATTGTAAAGTGTAAAAAGTTCTGTCAATTCCGTAGAAATCTCTTCCAGCTGACGCGGGACAGGAAATTTAAAAGATGCTGTATAGATGCTCTCTGCAATAGAGTTTAATCAACAAGTTATATAAAAAAGCGATTCGATCGAAATATAAAGTAAAAAGAGATTTTTTAAGCTTCAGCAAATCCAGTATAGAACAAGTCTCTCTAACACAAAATTTCTATGCACCTTTTTACCCATTTTTTTTTCGAAAGTTAACGTTTAGGTACTAACATAATTAATTTAATTATAATGTACAAAATACTTTTTTGTTTGTTTTACTCCCCCTTAAGTGACGATTAAACGAACGACAAGTCATTTATCACACCTACATTTAAGCTAAATAGTTCATAAAAATATTAACATTTTGAAATATTAAGAAACTGAAATACGAAAACCCATTTTATAAAATTGACGTCAAATGAGAGAGCTGCGAGCTTGTGACATATTTGCTTTCCTGCAGCTTGCAGACGACATGACAAAAAGGCTGCAATCGTTACTACCTGTTAATATATAACGTGTTTACTCGAGAATTTGCTTTATTTCAGCAGAACAAAAGTGCTTTAAACATTTCTGGATGATTTCGGTTTTTATTTGTAGAGGGTGCAGAAATTTCGAGATGTATTTGAGGCGGTCAGTCCTGGTGAGGAGATAGAGTGGCACAAGGCGACGCTGGTGATGGAGCCGCGGCCGGGCATCGAGGTGATGTTCCTGTACGCCGGCACTCCGGGCGCCTTCCGTGCCATTATCAAACATGAACGGCGTACTAAAGGTGCGCAATAAGTATTGTTTCCCGCCCCACCTCCCTCCCTTGCTTCCATTTCCGCTCCTAACTTTTCCCGCCCGACTTGACTCATAATGATAATAAACAGGTCGCATTTCAATCATTTTTTTACACGGTCTTCTCCTAATGACCTTTGCTGTTTTAGTCGTTAAATTTCAGGTCCAACTTTAAACAATTCCTACATGTAAATTGTTTTTTTGCAAACAATAGATGTAGTCTTTGTCGAATCTCTTTTATGTAAAGATCCCACCCAGTAGTTCATTCCGTGTCATTTTAAGTTATGTACATTATTACAAGAGAATATTAAGTAAGTAATTCATGGTAAAGTTTTGTTGTACATTACAGAGCGGCCTCACCCGTTACCGCTGATAAAGTTTGCAGATGTGAGGATGAAGCTTGTCTCCCGGTTCATGGGCATGATGTGCTGCGAGGACCTCACGGCCTTCGCACTAGTGAGGGTCGACGAGGTCCCGAAGACGGAGGAACTCTGTGTGCTGGCGGCCTCCACGATAGGGTACCAAGGTTACCCAGGACGCTCCTACATATCCATCATGAACACTGAAAAGGAAAAGGAACTTTAACGTTTTGACGGTAATGGTCTGTGTAACTTTGTATTTATGTACATTTTGGGCTTGTTTTTAGAAATACAGTTGTTGTATCACCTATAAGACTTTCTTTTAGTAGAATTTGGTGAATCGAGGGAATTGAACCATAAGCGTAGCATATCGAACATAACGTTGAGAAAGAATGCAGCGAAACTAAGCATATAATATATAGAAAATAGCAACCTGTTAACAGCACACCAACGGTATTCCATAACTCCATATATTTTAAATCAAATGCAACTGAACCGATCATACGGAGCGAACGTGAGAATTAAAAAAAAAACAGATATGTCCGGAGCTTAATCCATTCGTAACACAACGTATGTACGATTTATGTAGGCTTTGAAAATATCGGCGAGTGCTTGTAATATATCCTTATTTCCGGATGGTGCTCCCGTAATATTTGTATGATGTGTTTAGTAAATAATGTGGGAGGCGGGACACCTCATAGTCCCGATCTACCAATAAATCAATTCCCTGCACGCAATACCTTACGGTTATCATAAATAAAATATGTTGTGATTTGTGTCCCGTGTAAGTATATACAATACTTTGCTGGATTTTTTTTGAGGATAGATTTTATTACCTTCTAGTAGGCACCGTAGTTCCATAGTACAAATACCTTATACTCATTAAGACAACTAATATTAAAAAGGAGGCAAATATTACAACAATACATGTTATTGTAAAAACTATGAAATAGCGAAAATCCATACTATAATAACTAGGTATCTGCGTTAAGTCGTTCAGGTCAGATAGCAGTCGTTTTGAGAAAACGTACAATACGCCAATGTTTGCGGGAATTGGTTGTTCTATTTCTTCGCTTGTTAATGATTGTTCATATCGACCAGCCGGCTGAGGCCGGGCCGTGCGACTAAAAAGGAAATGGACCTATTTATTATTTCGAATTCACAGGAAAAACAGAACAACTTGCTAATAAACTTTGCTAACTATAAGTATTCAACGTAAAGACCAGTCGGGTATCCGACGATCCTAGAATATCATATTACTGTATTATGAACAAGCTGACAACAACGCAAATAAATAGGTGGGTATCAAGTCGGCGGAGGCGATCTGCATTCAATAAGATGTCGTTGGAGAGTGCCCCGGGCTTCCCATATCCAACAGAGCAAATTTATTTTTCTCCCAAGCATACTAGACGTCAACAAATAAGGTTATTTTTCAATATAGAGATTTTATTCATTCTTTTACAGCTGGTATAAGTGAGGTCAACTCAACAGGGCTGAACTTTGGGATATGCAATCGGAATGTGTTATACTGATGTAGTTAAACACCTGATTTGTGTGGCCACCGCGGCTAGCTTTGTATGTGTGTCTGTGATAGTATCCGTAACACCTGTCTCACTCGACATTATCTAGATATATGTATAATACATATGTTAAGTGCATAAATGAAGTAGGTAGGTATGTATAGAGACATACATGAGAGAAGGTGTTAGGTGGCTTTAGCTGGATCGTAGATAGAATATTGGAGGTCAGTCTCGACAGACAGCACTAAGACGTAAAGAGGGGATCCGAAGAGGTTATTAACAGGCCACAGTTATAATAAACCCTCGCTTCCGTTGCTTAATATTAAAGGATATATCTTGGAATATAACTAAAATTGTTCCGTAATGAAAAGCTAGAGATATAATTAAACGATAACTGTTGCAAATATTTTAAGTTACAGATACATTTATCCTTGTAAAGAAGTATCACAAATATAAATTGTCAGGCTATAAATAACACCAATTTGTGAGCGGTGATCTGTATATAAAAGCGTTGCGAAAAACATTTTCGAACTTCGTTGAGGAATCTTCTTTCACGCAACCTGCATAGTCAGCATCGTTACAAACCTTTCGACCCAATTTAACATTGACTTTCTTGTGTGATATACGATAATACAAACGTACTCAGTCTATAGAGTATGCTAGGAAACTTACAAGGCGATATTAATTTGGGTCTCGGTTATTTCTGATTGGCGCAATGCTGTTATTTAAGTAGATTTTGTGAAATTAGTTACCGTTCGACGACTGAAGTCTTGGACTTGTGATTGAGAGGCCTAGATTACGTTCGACCGTCGCTCGTTGTTCGTAAAGCTTTGGCTGGGAAATATTTACCTAACGAATGAAATTAGAACGAAAACTAATAGTGTTAGGACAAAACTACTTACGTTTAATATTGCATTTTATATTTGGTACGATTGCGTAAGGTATAGCTCGTATTATTACCCCAACATATTGTTCAGTACCAAATATAATATCTACCAGTTGTAAGCAAGAAAATCTTCAACTACATATGATATTGTATGTGAATTCACATTCCACAGTCCTTTATACCCAATAATGCCAACATAAAAACAGCTTTTCCGCTAAAGCCGAAAATACAGTCTCAGTCCGAGAAAATATTATGAGTCCAGATAACACCGCTCCCCTTGCACGTCTTCCTATTTACAGTATCCGAAGGAATTCCTATTAGTAAAGGTTGTTTTCTTTCTGACGGAACCATAAAAAGTTCTGTTAAATTAATGTTCTTGTCCCTCGAAAACAAATCGATCGACTTACAATGTTTCTTAAGACAGCAATAAAACAAAGCATTCGCTTAAATTTGTTGCAAGAATCAATTAAAACATTTGATAGTGTGACGTGGGCAGGTTTATTATAATGTAGCGACTTGCCAGCGACGCTCAAGTCAAGACATTACATAGTCAAAGTGATTTTAATTTAGCTGAATACACCGTCGATGTCTTGGGTACAGAATCTCATAGTATGCGTTCACTTAACACGAGTCGCGGTTGTTAATTAATTCCTGGAAGAGCCGATATTCAATTTGCGTAACTCGTAACCGCAGAGATACATTAGACACGTTATAGATTAAATTATGCGAGGGAAATACTCTTTATCTTGCTATTATAATACATATTCAGATTGAAAGTGTTTAGAATAAAGACCAAAGAATTCTACTCACGAAGTTAATTACTTCCATTTTGTTACAGCATAACATACATTTTAATCACAGTATGTGATTATCTACAAAGGAAAACTGCGAAGCGCCGGCACTATAAGCGTGTGAAAAGTTTTCTTAGTTGGCGAAGATCAAAGTACCTTAGTTGCTGAAGCGGAATACATTCTTTCTCGATACCGATTGAAGTTCACGTAAATCCATCCGCCCTTATACTTAATGGCGTGATCGTTGTCCAATATCGAAACTTTTTTATTTATTACTTCAGGGGAAACGATTTTCCGTATTCATACACAAAGTAAAATAAAAATAATATGTTCTAATAGAACTGATATTGCGAAGTTATGTAAATAAACAGCCAAATATGGTGTATGCTTTGTAAGCCGAAGCTAAGGAGCTTTTTCGGGTATTAGGGGACGACCGGAAGAGAACACGTCGGTCGCCGGCAGAACATAAGTAACCACAACCCTTAAAAACAGTTAAACGCTGATTTACATATGAAAGGGGCGAAAATGAAAAAGACATTCTTGTAAAATGTTTTTCAACAGCTGGAATTATTTAAATGAATGATGGTGGGAATATGGTTATTAAATTTTCTGGATCTCTATATTTACTTGCAGTTATTGTTGGTGAACATACATACACCATTATATTTTCGTATCAGTCGTGATTCCGATAGTCTCAATAGGTGTGCAAAAAAAGGTTTTCCTCAATTTACGGTCCTAACTTGCCGATACCCTTCAGTTGTGTCTGTTATAGTAACTTACACAACGTGACAAAGTTTGTGAGGGACATCAATTCTATATATACAAACATTTGCTCTTTCATTAAGTGCAATGAAAGCAGTCCCATGTGTGCTGAGCAATCCCATTCACTAACCTTCTCATTATTTACCTCGAACAGTGTCGGTGTGAACCGGCCTGACCTATAAGAAATCTTTATTTATTGTGTCTCTTTCTCCTATTTTACCTCCACATGAGTGCAGGTTTTAGCGTTCATTTATCCGTCGTCCATTTATAAAATATATTTGGCTAATGGAATTACAGCGGTGTCTGTCTGTCAGTTTTCGTGTGACCGGGCTCTTTTACCTCGTTCCCGGAATACGTGGAGTACATTTGAGGCGAACAAAGGCGTACTCACATACATACATACTATGGACCACCGCACTTTCCAAAATGGAACAATGCATACAAACAGATTCCTGAATGAGTTCTTTAAGAAATGGATCATGTGGTCTTGTTCATCATGATGCTTACTCCCAACTTGAAGCACTAAAAAACAATACTAAAAACTTTGCTAAGTGTCGTGGTTACGATGTAGTCACACATTGGAATAATATACGACGGTCAGAGCGCCTCGACGGATAGTAGCGAGCGGCCGAGAGTGTTGACTTTTCTTATAGGGTCGCAGACTAAGTCAATAAAAAAATAACTACTGGCAATGTTTACACAGCCTGATTTGGGGTACTTTGCTACGCCACGGTACATATTTTTTTGTTCAATTTCCTTGAAACTGAAAAATTCATAACAAACTTTTATTCTAAGGGTGACCTATCTCATATGATGGCCAATAAGATCTATAATAAATGTGTTTTAGTCTGTCGATACTTTCATTTTCGGCCGAAAATAACCACATAGACTAAATATAGACTGTAACAGCTAGACATCGCTTAGTCTGTGCACTCTACAAATTTAGCCAATATTAAGTACACCGAATACAAAAGTAATACCTGGCTTAATCTACAGGTTGTTCGTAAGCTTTGCGTATTCCGAACGCTAGTACAAATCCCGCAAAATGTTGCCAAAATAAGTACAAAAGAAAGGAATAATTGCAAAATATGGGGTTACCTTTCCAGGTGTTGCATATCTTTGTTTTAAGTCTACGGTGTACATTTTTAATCTGAAACTCGGCAGGAGCCCGCTAAATTAACCTACAATATTAAGTCCCAATTTTTTTTTAAATAGAATAAATCTTGAGCGGCATCCCGTTAGACGCGTTAAGCACGAGTACAATATTCCCCTGATAAATTTACTGTTAGGTAGGCTTACGTTGGATTAAGGTTAACTATACTCCATAAACGCTCCATCCTAATAGAGTTACTGTGTTTAGAAACGACGGATAACATGCGACTATCTATGTTCGCAACATTCAATATGTACCATATACGTAGTAGGTACATATATTATGTGCAGTTTGCGTTAAATTTCCCTAACAAGAGGTTAATTATGAAAATTCTGGATAACACCAACAGGGACACAGGAATATTTCCGAGGGACTTTTAAATTACAGTTGTTTTTTTTTTATTTGTTTAAGAATTGAGGTAAATCTATACATATAATAAAATTGTAGAAAAGTAAAAACTGTACATTGAATATTTAAAAAAAAGAATAATTGCAGGGTGGTCTACGAACGATTCCGATGCCGAAAATATAATTTTTAGAATTTTTGTCTGTTTGTCTGTTTGTCTGTTTGTCTGTATGTATGTCCGGAAAGATCTCGGAAAGTACTGGATAGATTTGATTCATATTTTCAGAGAATATCAACAAGAGGTCCGGTCAACATACTTTTTACATATTATCTCGCTTTTCGTTACAGGGAGTGAGCAAGAGCCTTTTATATCTATAAACAAATATCAAATTATCTCATAAACTACTGAATATATTTCGTTCAAAATTTGCATGAACCTTATCGTAGACATGATACAACAAATATACAAAAACCATAACGCTACTATGCAGGGGGCATGAGCAGTAAAGTTTTAAATATTTGGACTCACCCGTAACATCGTTTAATACAATTATGAGGTGTATTTTCACCCCATTCAGTAGTAGGCAGCACGGTCATCAATTTACACAAAAAACATCACGCTATTTATCTTAAGACTTTTGGCAGAGCAATAATAGGATTTTTCGAAAATAAATCATTTTCACAAAATTAGTGATTTTATTCTCTTTCAAGTCTGATATAGGCCTACAGCGACTATTTCACAAGTAAAATAAAAGAAACATAAACTATTACGTTTTTTTATGCAATCGTTACCGTAATCGGTACATTCTTGAAAGAAAGGAACTTAAATTATTTTTATTTTTATTGATGTACTAAAATGACTCAAGTTCAAATGTGGAATGCCGTGATAGATTTTGTATTTATTTACGATAGGAGTATATACCTATGTCTTCAAGATCAAAACATTCGTAGTGACACTCAACCCAAAGTTGCATGTAGTTCACATTGATCTCATCTATAAATATGCAACAATAAATTACTGAACGACACAGTTAATTATTACCTTGGTTCATCTGTAACAACTAGCAACAAAAATATAAACATTCAAACAAAAAAAAGCCTTTCAAACAATGAAATAATGTTTTCTTAAATTTGCAACATTACATAGGCCAAAAGTATTTCGGATAAAAAAGCCCAGAAAACTTGCATAAAACTGCATAATAGGTATGCAATGTGAAAGATCTGTACGACCAAACCTATCAATGAATAAGAGCGTACGCTAGACGGTTTTTGACATTATGTATCTATTGACAGAACTATGTTTACTGATACCTGGGATTTTTCAACATTTTAACGATTTGATCAGTCTACATCCGCCATTACAGAGACCGCACACGTGGTCATCATCATTCCTCTGCCCTTATCCCAATTATTTTATTTGGGGTCGGCGCAACATGTCATCTTCTTCCGCACCTTCCTATCGGCCGTCATCTCACAAGAAACACTCTTTACAGCCATATCGTCTTTCACACAATCCATCCATCGTTTCTTTGGTCGTCCTCTTCCCCTTTATCCATCCACATCCATGCTTAACGCCTTCCTTACCACATGATTTTCATTCCTCCGCATAACATGCCCATACCGGCCGGTTACCACGTAGTTTCTCTGTAACCGTTGCCACTTTCAAACTTCCCCTTATATTCTCATTTATTACTCTATCCGCTCTCGTAACACCACACGTGGTCCTGCCAAGCAATCCTTTAACAATTTGTTGTAATCTCTACTTATTTAAAATTTTCTTCTTTCGTAGCCTGGTAAAAACAGGGGAAGGAACGAGACTGAATGAGTTTCTGAGATCCCAAAGCTAAGCCGACGAGGATTAGGAACATATTTTTGGAAATTTCCCCAATAAGGCTGATAATAGCGTGTAGCTATCAGCACTTACATCCGTCATACAATGTCTGGAAAATTCATTTTGGCTGTCGGTATAGACAGCGTAACCTCATAACTAACCTCATGTAGTCTTTATTTAAGTTCCATTTATGCAGTAGGGATGACGGTAGGTATTTTACTTCAATGATCGTCAGGTAGGTTAACGAATAAAATACGTAATTTTTCTTTGTAAATTGGTACAGTAAATAGAACTCATACACATGAAGTCACTTTTATGTTCATACTAGCTGCTGCCCGCGACTTCATCCCCGTGGGTAGAAGATATAAGTTATGATTTATACCTGCCCTGTTTTTTTTACATTTTCCATTGTATCTTCGCTCCTATTAGTCGCAGCGTGATGGTTTATAGCCTAAAGCCTTCCTCGATAAATGGTTTATTCAACACAAAAATATTTTTACAATTTGGACCAGTAGTTCAAACAAACAAACTCTTTAGCTTTATATATTAGTATAGAAGTATAGATATAGATTTTGCTTTGTCGTAACATCACAAATTACACATATCCTATACTTTAGATTTTTGTCATTATCAATTTAAAAAAAAGGGTTGTCTGATAGTTTTTTTATTATCACGCTATTTATTTATCAGCAATTTAAAGGCAAATCATGATCAAAACACCAGGGGGTCAAGATAACACGTTTCCCACCTTTTTTATTTTAGAAATAGTCCAAATGTTTGTGAGGAAGATCAGTTTTAATATTAAGAGGGCAATCAAACGTGTTTCAGGAAACCGTTTATCTGGGCGCAGTTTTGCAAAATCTTAAATCTTATGACACTATGTAAAATCCACAGTTACCGAGCCTGACTCTCACTTCACCAGCTCCGTCCACAAAAATAATTTGACATCTTCTTTATATCGTCAGAAAACATCGTGTGTGAAAATAATAACTGTCTGGCTATCACTGTTCCAATTTTATGATAGGTACCTCATAATCACTGTCATAATCCGTCTAGCAATTTCAGGTGTAGGCCGTCCCAAGAACAGACGTGTTCGAAAATCATAACCCACCAAGGGTTTTCCAATTAAAAAATGGAAACCCTCGAAAGTAAAACATTTTTTGGCAGAAGTGTTATTATTTTTTACTTGCAACCCCCCCATTTTTAAACGGCTCGATTTGTCAAACATGTCTAAACGAACACTTGCACATAATTCACGTTTAAATTAAAATAGTTCAATTTGTTCGAAAGCTATGATGTCACAGACAGACAGGCAGGCAGATATGTCAAAGTTATAGACCTCTTTTTGGGATTAAATAAGAAAAAGTCATTAAAACAGCTGTGAAATATTTGACACCAGGATAGTATCGTAAACGATAAAATGTGTTTGATTTAAACATTTGATAGTCTTTGGGCCGCTCAAGATTACTTATAATTTAGAAATAAAAAAGGAAGTTTAAAATGTAAAAAAAATGTTTCATTTTCAATATTGCATTACATTTTTGCGATGATCGTTATTATTAAACTTCTTAGTTTTTCACATCTTGAAAATCACGCAGACAAAGTCGCGGGCAACAGCTAGTAGAAACATAAAAACTTCATTAACTTTGTTAATATCTGAGTGGGAACTTGGTACCTACTAGGTAGCAATTATATAGCCCTGCTGGGTTTTATAATAATTTGATATATTCCATATTAATCAATAACAAAGAAAACAAAGCGACTGAATGTAAATAACATATTATGCTACGGAAATGTTTGATACGTCATCATCATCATCATCATCATCTCAGCCTATCGCCGTCCACTGCTGAACGTAGGCCTCCCCCAAAGAGCGCCAACCATCCCATTGATACGTCATGTCGAAGTTTTTTTTCTCCAGTATATGTTCTGTAAATAAATAATAACAATGCCGGCAAAAGTCTACCTCCAAAAATTCTATTAGAATAACAATGGCATTTGGTTACTGAAGAAGTATCAACGTGTAAAATCTTTTGGTGGCGGTATTGAAAAGGGTGTGAAGCATTCATAAGCGCACACGTCAGTGACGCGACCCAAACATCTTTCACCGTACTCTCAAGAGGCAGAAATGCCCGCGTGTCATACACTTTACTCCCTACCTTACCTTTCCGCCGTTTCCTTTAAGAATCGCTCCAAATCTTATATTTCTCAGAATATTTTTCCTTTCGCAATAAAACTTAACTTTTTACGAGCTAGCGTTACTCTTTATCCCAAAGTTTTAGATTGACCAGAAATCAGAATATAAAATATTTTGTGTTCGCTGTTTGCTGTATAAAAAGCATTTCATATCGTAACATAAAATGAACATTTTAGATTTGCTAAAGGTTATTGTTTGCGGTTATGAATAAAAATTGTACGAAACGAAGCAGGCCCCGAGTGCGCGAGCATTAAATCATTCTCAAAAGCCATTTGGACACAAAGGATATGGTCAATAAACAAACAGGACTCGCCACTGATAGCCGCGATTGGAGCGAAGTAACTGACCGCAAAATTTATATTCTACGCTATTTTGTTGGCATATTTTTCCAGATGTCCCATTTAAGGACTTCTATCTGCAGAAACGCGTCCGAAACCCGAAATCTCATTTGTTCGTAGAGCTCACCTACCTAACCTAATGCAGCTACTAATAAACCGGTCACGTCAACGTTATTTATTGTTATAGGAACAACAAAGAACAAGAAACTCTCGGCACCGGACTTATTTTGTTGTTCAACTCCTTTACCACGTAGTGTAAAATTAAGCAAATTTGAAAATTTCCTAAATATCATAGTGGTTTTAAAGGTTTCGAGTTTATTTTTAATGAATTGATAAAATGTCTTGGTATTATGTATTCAGGTAGAGTTAATGACCGCCTTTTGAAGCAAGAGCTTTTTATTTAAACCGATAATGATAAACGAGATCTTAATCAACCAGCGTGGGTCAAATGGCTCCATCGTAAATTATCATTTCACGTTCAATACGGCACTAACGAGCGTCGATATACAAAAAGCGCAGATCAACAACAACTGTCGTCCTTTATAATTTGTCGGAAGCTATGTAGCCACCTGCTGCCGTCAAAGTTCTCCGATAATAGTATTAACTATCGAACAACAGGCACAATTCCAACTCAGAAAGAACAGGAACCATAAAACTCCACAACCGAGGCAAGAATTTTTCAGCGGCAAGTTTACAGTTCACCAATCTTTCATTCTATCGCAAATAAGGCCATATAATATGCAAACAAAAGAACAATAAGAAAACGTTTTACTCATAAACTACAAACTAAAAAGGTTTAATATCTAACAGATTCGTGTGGTAGTCAAATGGTTGGGTATCGGCCACCAATCACTATACTACAGTATGTATATTGTTTCATACAGATGCCTGATGCAGAACAAGGGCACATATGTAGTTATTGATTTAACTAGCACGCTACCAAGAACTGGGCCAAAAACGCCAAAGATAATTAGAACTTCACAGATTGGTAGAATGGTCGACAATCAAAAATGAAATGGAAATGAATTTGTTCTTTTCTTACGATATTTGGATACTGAAACAAACTGTTATGTTACATTATCGAAATGATCTTGTTCTAATGTTGAATTGGTAATTATAAGGGGAGGTAATAAAAACGGTATTACCGATCGCGTCCTTATGATTTACCTTAACCGATGTGATTTATGTTCGTTCCCCTTAGATGCGTACAACAGAAGATGATTACGGCGTGTCGAACACATATACGGCCTGTACGTAGGTGGTATCGTTTACGCATGTTGTCAATAAACGTTTTCCGATTGATAACTCGACTTGTAACTTATTGAACGTTTTCGACATTATACAGGTTTTATAAGATTTCATGTGATATTTTTAATTATAAATTTGCAAATAAAATACTGTGAATACTAAGACACGAGATAATAAACTAGAATTAAAACTGTCTAATGAACCAACTGGTAGAGTTTAATGAGTATTTAGCATTTTCAGTAAGCTCTCAAACTAGACACAAAATCACGTCTACATACTACAGTTGTTTATTTATTTTATTTGCAGCAGCTGCAGGGGAATAGACGCGGCATTAAACGGCTCAAACACGTCGGCCGCTAATCCGGAACGAATTTCATTCTTGTGTACAACGCATCACCCGCTAAGACCACAGTCACGAGAACTAAGCTGGATCATGTTACGATTACCAATAAATACCTTTTTATGAGATTCTTACTTCCTTGATATATTTACGATATGAAGCTGTTTTTGCTATAAACCTTTCGAGATAGGAGTTTCAAACAAGTGTGCTAACTTTATCCTGTCTTACATCTGAGTGGTTTTTATGACGCGGTAACATCGCATAAAAACAAAGTAATGGATGCAAATGTTTTTACAAGCAAAGTGTTTTTAATGTTGTCAATACAATCAAATAGATTAAACAAAACAGCTGTTTGATCAGAGTGGTTTATGCTTTGAAGTGGGTAATTAAAATTACCCACTTCAAAAACGTCCTTTTAAAAAACGTCCTTTTAAAAAACGTCCTTTAAAAACACAGCCCACACCCAGACTGCTTCAAAAGTCTACGACGTGCCTGGATCGATATTGGCTCACAATATATAAATAAGTTGTAGTTTATTTCATTACGAAACATTCATAATGTGTGTGAAATATTTTTATTGTTGAGCCTTGCTCTTTATTTTGCCTGCACAAAGGTGTGAAGGCATAATGAACACAAAGCTTTGTTCCTGTGAATGGGTTAACAGCGATCATTGCATTTTTCAAAAAACTGCTGCGTTTAGACGTAAAATAAAAACACGTTACTACAGATTTTCATAATTTAATCAATATACAAGCACGTATTTAAATGTATAATACTAAATTTAAACATTCCTGTTACATTCGTAAGTACTTCAAAAGTTCGTAAAACAATTTATAATGCAAAAAGTTCTATTTTAAATTTATTCTCAGATGTCGCTTATCGCAGGTGGTAAAACATGCCTTTTAAACTTGCAAATTCAACTTTTCTCAACTCTTTGTAAGTTAGATAAGCACGTAGCCAGGTATCCACCTCTTTTTACCATCTTTTGTCTAGTTAAAGACTTATCTTTTAACTATTAATCTGGAAAAAGTTCAGTAAACTTTATTTGAACGACCTCAAGTCAGATAAAAAAAAATCATCATAAATGTTTATTGGTTACTTTACGTCCACGGCGTGACGCGATGGTAGAATGCAGTATTTTTTATTGAATTCGTGACTGCGTAAAAGTTAATTCAAAGTTCCATTACTTTTTAAAGTTAATTAAGAAAATCAGTATAAAAAAGGTCGTTAAGCGTTTGACAGAATCCATCGATAGAGTCTTTACGTAACCGTTACAAAGTGTACGGACCCTAAATTATGTGACATTATTTGAAATTGTGTCAACATGAAGGAGCGCGGCGGCGGCGGCGGCGGCGGGAGCAGTCGCAGCTCGCTCGCCCGAGCGCCCTTCGGTCCGGTAAATACAGCCTCCTCGCCTCTCGGGTATGGATTATTCGCAGCGAGCAGCGAGCGGAGCCAGTCCGAGCCTCGCGCCTCCCGCGCCCGCTCGTGCCGCACTCGCGCTCTCCGCGTAGCCTTATAACCACGCGTAGCACGTCCGTAGCTCGCTGGCGGCTCGTAGCGCGCCTAATGTAACCTTCCACCCGTAGCACCGGGCCGACTACGCCGGCGTTATTAAAGCATGCCGTTAATACGGGCACCATTGTGTTCAAATGACGAGACTAATGTCATAATAAAATATTATGGGGAGCACCTGTGGAACAATTAATTTGTGTGAAACTTTTACGTGATTTGTTCGTTCATGTTTAATTTACATGTAAGTATTTAATAAATATTGTTTGTTATTGTAAGTAAGCCAAAAGTTTCGAAACAATTTGTTTTAAGTTCATCAAGTTGTTTGTTAAAAACCTTTTCATATTATTATTTTGTGTAACTTTGTTTGTCTACATTGAAATGTTTACTTTGAAGTTAGATTATTTTTTCGTAAGTGTGTTTGTTGGAATAAACAAGTAATATTTAACTAAATTTCTTTATTAAAGTCGATACAAAGAAGGTTTGTTGAAATATCGACGGTTACACTTTGTTATGTTTGTATATTTGTATCGAAAGTAATCGCAATTTCGCGGTTTCTAATTAAACTTAGCATGTTGTTTGACTTAGCGTTTGAAGGGCACATTTTTGGTTTGTTTATTGTTGTTACTCATTCTGCTCATAGGGCCATACTTATCTCTGAATAAACTTTTAAGAAAGTGACATTAGTGTACCGATTTCTTTGAATTAACTTAATTAAAGCTATCTCAGTATTACTACCGCACTTTACCTGACCAAAGCCTCCAATATTTCTCCACGTACAACATCATACATATTTAGAGCATTTTACTTTGTTTATAAAATTTATTCAAGTCAACAAGTTGGAACTCATTTCGTTTGCAGATATGATAATGTATTTAAAGCGTTGATTTAGATAAACAAATCCTCCGTGCTAGAGCATTCGAACGCTTTGATGTGTATTCATCATGTGGAACATTGTTAACAGATTTCAGGATTTACATGATGTTCGATCTCAATTGTACTTAAAACTTTTTATGAAATTGCTGTATTATTTATGACCCTCATATTTATTTATATTTATGTACTTATGGTTTGCTATCAGATGTTGCAACTTTACAAAATTAAAAAAACTTAACAAAGGCCTTAAAATTGAGGTTGTAAGTTTAAGAACAAAAGAATTTGCTTCGTTATTGTAGATTTAATTAGGAAAATCTGATAGTTCTTCGGTTAAGTAATTTTTGTAAATGCCTGTTTTGACACTCTGTGTGTATGTTTTAGAAGCACAAATACATTAAGATACATAACGAAAAAGAACAGGAAAGAAAATTTTCTCACAAATACTTTGGACAAAAATAATATTCCGTTACATAATTTAAAAAAAGCTAAAAGCTTTGGTATAATAAATGGCACAAAGTGTTCGGTGTGAGTCCGGAGTTCAAGACGGCTCTCATCTCCGCCTTCTATTATTAGAATAAACAATAAATCGCAACAACAGCGGAGAATGATTACCAATCAGGAGAACGGCGCGAGCTGCCAATCAAGGCATTGTGCCTCAATAATTATTTAATTCATCAAAGTGCTAGACATTTTAAATTCACAGTCGTTGGTCGAGGCTTGCTTGTGTAGTTGGGACCGCTCGCGCCCGAGGTTCCCGATCTTCAATGGATAGATACAACGTCATCGTTCACTCGATTATTTTTTTCTGGACGAGCGAACATTTTTCCCGACCGCTTACAAATGACCGCTTAGTTACTTGCAGAGAAATCTTTCTCTCACATTTTATTTTCCCTCCTGTAGATATTTCCATTATTCTGTTAATGGAACGGTGTTCAGAGAAGGCCAAACAATGTAAGCCTATCTAAGGATGTCGCTATTTGTATCATATGTGGATAAATCTCCGGGTTTTTGTCCCGCTTGCTCTACGAATGTAATTAAGATGGATAATGTATATGCGATGTCCGTTATATTTATGCCTTAGACCACAATGGTGAAAGAACACATTTATTTCCTCGTACCGGTTGCAGCCGCCGGCGTTTTCTACAATTTAACTCTTTAAAAACCCAGTTTTATAATCGGAAATGACCTAGTTTTGAGTAAGAAAAATAATCAGTCACTACGATTTACGGCAGTGTTCATTTCATTTGCATTGGCGACGAATGATGGCGACATAAAAACATATGAACAGAATACTTTAGTGGAAAGTGTAAAATGAGTTAATTATAAATCTGGTTTAAAAATGTATGGACACACAAACAGGTATGCAGTATAACTTTAATACTGCAAAAAACATTAACATGAAAACCTCATTCAGCTCAGCATCGTATATGAAGTCAAGCTTATGAATATCAAAATTATTGAAGCATATTCTTGCTCAACATGCAAGTATGCACATAAGTAATCTGTTGATAATGAATGTCGAAATGTACAGTCAACACAAAAGCTGTATTGTCGTGGCGGAGCGGCAAAACAAACATAAAACAGAAATGGCTTATTCCCGACGTCCGTCGACGACGCTGTGTCTTGTCTCGTAGAGATCTTCCATTCACCTCGTTGTCGGTACTCGGCAGACGGTTGTCGCGGATCGCGGCTTCGCGAATGTCACCGCTATCGTAACTGGTTCACAACTATTGAAATTTATGACACCATTTTCACATCGATTAACATGAATGTTGCGGCGATTACTTGCATTGTATTCCAATAGACCTCGCAGTAGTTAATCTCTTAAATGGAATTGGTTCGTTACTGCAACATGGACAGGAATTGATTGCAATGAATAAGGCTAGTAAGACGTGCAAGATTCAGTTACATAATTGAAAAGGAGATAAATTAAACTACTATCCCAGTGGTAAACTTTCAGGCATTCTTTTGTGCCGTCAATTGTAAGGAACACTAATTAGAGCTTGATTCTGAACGAAATACGTGCTTCCCGCTATTTGAATGGCGGAGGTAATTCTTGATGGCGGTTAATAGAGGTTTGTATAGTCAACCTTGTTTATCCCCAGAATCAGACAAGGGATGTTTGTTGACGGCGATCGTACCCACTGGAGTGGTTACCCAACACACTCAAGAGAAAAAGTTACTTATGTTGCTGTATCGTTCGTTGCGTGGTTTCAAACACACCACATAATGGAAAATGTCTGTTTATCCGCTGTTACGCCACAACACACTTTTTCACAATCGCGACCATTTTATTTTTGATCCTGTAAAAACGAGATCTTTAATGTATGTAGCTACACTCAGTTACAGTCGATATTTCATTTGATACTTTTGATAAAGTAGATACACAGATTTTCGTTTATCTTTTGTTTAAAATGAAATGCTGACATGTACATCCAGCACTTTACAAAATAAGTAACATTATGTAACACAACACAATGCGTGAGCTTGCCAATAATATTTAAAGGAATGAATTTCTAGCGTGGTATTGCGGAAAGAAAAAACATTATCCTATCCTATCTAAAGTGCTATAATCTTCCCGATGAAAACCACAGAAACGTGGACGTATTAATTATATGCGATAGGGTTTTACAACATAGGAGAAAATTAGCGTTGGTATCATTAAGCTAACTACCGAAACTAAACGGAGAAATAAATGGTAAAAAACTCGAAATCAAGGGGTCGCCAGTCAGAGTGCGGGTCATTTAAAACGGAAATAAATTTACACGGAGTTCAGTTGGAGGCGGCTGCCTACGTTTGTTTTGCAAGCATTTCTACATGGAGCTATGCAAACCACTTTGTAAAAGTGTACCAGAAATAAAGTTACGTCGAGTTGAATAGAGAAGAAAAACAGAACTCGCAGCTCGAGACTCATATTATTTAAATCATTTCTTTTTGTTAACATTTAATTTTGAATTCTTTGGATTTTCAAGTCTTCTAAAGTTTCAATCTTCGCGCAGCTGCACCGTAGTCTTTGAAAGAGTGACATGTTTAATTTATGCTAGTGTTTAAAAATCAAACTCTATTTTAATTAGCATTTCAATGGTAATGAGTGCTAAACAACACTCTGTATTTCATAATTTTCAATTATTAGGTCACTTGTTTTGACGACTTATCTGCAAGTCAGATTCCCGATGCAAATCGTACAATTACTTTTAATGAGGCAGTTTTTTGTTCAAAAGGTGTCAGCCGAGGAACAGATTTTGGGTTTAATCGACATAATGACCTCTGCAGAGTAAATATTTGTACCAAATTGCGCATTACCGTTAAAGCCCGTTCGTGAATGAAAATTTGAGTATTTATTGCGTATCATACTAAGCCAATCATCTAAATTGGATTGGGGATTATCCGTGCCCTCAACAAAATGTTCGGGTTGATGCCGAATACACGGTAAGCACAGATATTAAACAATTAAATTTACGGATTGGTACTCGCGCTATTTGAGTAAGCCTTTGTTAATATACACTTACGTTTCGATCTCGTCAAAATTGCATATTTATTGAATCTGTTTCACAAGGTCAAGTTATCCTTCAAGTTCTTTTTTTAACAAAAGATAAATATGTATTCTTTTACACACTATTTTCTCAACGACCATAATTATTAAGGTGTGAAAATAAAACTCTGAAGTTTCACAATTTGAAACCGCCGCGTGTGCATTTATATTATTTCTTTCCTTAAGTGGAAAGTTTCTACTGCTTTTGGCGTTACGACAAATTGTACGTACCTACCAACTTAGTTAGGAAATGTATAACTTAAATGTTCTAATTTGGAACTATTCAGACAATTAAACCTAGGGTTGGCTCAATTAAGAAGAACAACAGTACAACTCTTTATGTCTTTATTTCCATGATATTTATCATTGTTTTAATGGTGAATATTGGTTTGGTGTTTGTACAAATTTCATAATTAATAACTCGAGGTGCAAAACTTTGAGAGTTGTTTACGTAACCGAGCACCCAACACTCTTTGTGTCATCAGTCATTACGCTGTGACTACACGCCTTTATTACATACCCGGCCAACAAAAGCTCTAAGTAAAGTTGCGATAAGTTATTTCAGTCGCTTTTGTAAATACACAGTAGGTACCTAAATCATGTATTGCAGATCCCTTAAATTATGAATTTCACATATACAACCATTTTGTCTCTGAATTCGATATATTTATTCACATCACGTTTCGGGCGCAGTGTTTATCAGAAATCCTTATACGTTGTCGGGTTTCAATACATTTACTTAAGTTAGGTCAAACACAAATATAATTTGACCACGTTTACGAAGAGCAACAGCGAAATATTTATGTGTTTAATCAAAGTATTATTTAAGCTACTATTTACATAAAGAGCATATCTAGGTTGTGGTAGTACAAAGACATAATTGATAGATATTCGAGTTGTGTAGAATTTTACTTGGTAATTCACGTTTTGCCTTGTTCCAGTGCTATACATACATCTCATCAAATTTGACATAAGAGATGATTCAGGTGGACAGCTTTAAGCGTCCGTCGCCGTCACCGTCTCGAAGCTCGGTGCGGAGCGACAGCAGAGTGTTCCGGCAGCCGCGCGTCATCACGGTGAACCGCGATGCCGCCACCATGGTGGACGGCGAGGCGAGCGGGCATAGCGCCGCCGCCAGCGCCGCATCCGCCGCGCACGCCACGCACGCCGCACACGCCGCACCCGCCGACTGGGAGACGCGCCTCACTCAGAATGCCGCTCACTTCCGCTCGCGCACCTTCAGCGACGGCTTCATCCGAAATACCAGTCTTGAACTCCTGCTCGGTGTTGACTGCGAAGCTTGCCTCGCGCTGGCCGCTCAACGACAGTGTCTCGATGAACACATATCAAAACATGACTTCGATTTAGTTTGCAACTGCAATGTTCAACAAAATAATTACGTTAATTGCCACCGCAACGTAGTGGATCAGAGAGGCCACACTCTGAACATCTACGACTTAGAAAGAATTAAACGGGACACAGGTCGCAGCCAACTTACAATTGGGTCACATCGCAGTCTGGATAGGAAATTTAACAAAAGCAGAACCATCGGAGTTTCAAATTACATTTCAAAACAGTTAATATCATACGATCCTAGAAATACGCTCGTGCAAAAGATAAAAAGGAAGTTGTCGAACTTAAAAAAGATGGGCGGCGAAGCAATATCAAAAAAACATCAAAACGCTGTCCAACTGGCCGAGATAACATCAGGGTCGACGAGCTCGCTCAAGAAGGCATCAATGTTGTCGCTGGCAGACAAGTCGCAGCGGAGAGTCAACAGCCAAAGTTGTATTTTTACGGCTTCGGGCTATCAAGGAAAAGATGACATGAAAAGCAACGCTTCTACGTATGCAAATTTTTCTGGTAATGTGGACCAATGTTTTGATAAAATGAGAGATTATAATGTAAGTTCAGATATAAATAGACGAACCTCGCAGAAAATGGTGAAAATGCGGAGCTTTGATAATAACGATATACTCATTACTAGGAGTTCACCGGCATCCGAGAGAACTAAGTTTTCTACCCTTGACAATCGGAGCCGATGTAAAAGTATCAAAAGGCAAATGTCATACAACGATTTTCCAAGCGAACGATTTAGAGATAGATTATCGGAGACATGGACGCGGGACGAGGGCACAATGGAGTCGAGAAGTACTCGCAGTGATTTAGTGGATGACGATGCACAAATGTTCCTGGAGGGCGATGTGATGTCCATGAGCGGACCGCGCACCACACACGCGCACTGCACGTGCGACGCCGCACACGACACCAGATTACCCTCTATTTTCTACGACACACACGTAAGTATCATTTGCTAAGATTTTATTTAGGTACACAGTGTTTTATTTACCCTTGAGATTGGTTTTGCTGTCGCTTTATTTATTTGTGTTTCTCTTTGTAACTTTTTCTTTTGAAACTTTTAATTACTTTTAAATATACACAATGACATTAAATTTTCTGTATATAAGAGACTTAAGCTTGGTATCCCTTTGTTAAAAGTGGCATTTCGAATAAATAAAAACTATTATCATTTGTATTAAAACCTGTATGATTGATATAAATGTTTGTTGGTGCAGGGTAAGAAGCGCGCGACTCCAGCGCCCGACGTGACGGAGCGCGGGCAGGGCGGGCGCGTGTCGTGCTCCGCGTGCAAGTCCCCGCAGTGGCTCCCCACCGGCACCACCTCCACCACGAGCCACAGTTCCACCACCACCGGGAACTCCTCACGTGAGTACCAATTTAATATTACTAAGCTCCATGTGATCCGGCTTTCAACGAAAGCTCTATTCAGGTGCCTTTAGCATACTATGTTGTTAGGTAGCCAAAAAAGCAAACAAAAAAATAAAATACAGGAATAAGTCTAATAAAAGTGTCATCGCTACTCAAAGATCACTTATTTTGAAACGCTTAAAAGTCACTGTCAATAAATTAAATAAATGAGAGTGGATACGAAAGAATATTTTATGTAAACTAAACTTCCTACAGCTAAAATGATTTAGGGATAGTATCTAAAACGGGTTTCCTTGAGCGTAAACTTAAATTATCTGCATGCAAAGCAACGGCTAGTCATCATGAAACCGGTCCGGTAATGACAACCACAAATAGCGCTCAAAGAACAGTCTTGGGGCATATTGCCAAGCGATGTTGCACTAGGATGTTGTCTCTTGCAATATTCAGCAATACACTCGCAACCTCTCAAGAAAACTTAAAATAAGAGCAAACAGTTACCGTGACTCGAATAATAACTCATTTTTAAAACAAGTCTAGTTGGTCAAAATTCTGCCGCAGAACACCCATAACAATATGCAAATGAAAATATCTTCAGGAATATAATGTGTAGGTATTTAAGAATAAAAGTCATGTTAAACAGTAACGTTGACTTCGATAGATAATTAACATGAAGTTCAGTGAGATAAGCTTCAAAGTAAAAACACAATTCAATTTGAACGCTAAATTAAAAGCTCTCAAAGTGGCCGATGAAAGGTGTCTTTAGAAATACTGCAGTGACACATTTTTCCTTCACAAAGTATTCCCAATAGTGTTTCTAAACATGGAGGTAAGCTGCTGCATCCGCCCGCCGCCGTGATCCAGTAAGTTTGCTTCTGACAGGAAGATTATCGGAAGCTTTGTAACGAGCGATTGCTATGACCCAAATTGATATTATAGGTATTTTTACGACGGTAATAGCTATTTGCAATGTACATTGTCGTTTTACTAAGTTTAAAGTGCAGTAATATATTTTTATTGCTGAACATATTTTTCAGTTAAATCAATGGGTGTTCGTAACTTTTTAGATAAATGGTAGTCGTTAGGTCCTCGGTAAAACGCTGCTGGTATTTTTAAGCGAGGATTTTTCATATTTTTTCCTTAGCGTTGAAGGCCGGGCTCATTCAGTAATGTAGCAGTTTATCGTCGTGTGTAAAGAGTACCTAGATACTTATTTTGCATGACCTGTAGGTCTGTCGGTGTGGCACCGGCGCTGGTGCTGCGTGGCCATCCTGGTGCTGGTGGCGGGCACAGCGTGCGTGGCGGGCCCGCTGGCGCTGCGGGCCCCGCCCGGCGCGCCGCTGCACGAGCGTCTGCGCCTCGCTGAGCGCTTGCTGCACGACACTCCGCTCATAGACGGCCACAACGACCTACCCTGGAACATAAGGAAGTTTCTACACAATAGGATTAAGGATTTTAAGTACGTATTACACGTTGCTCCTCCTTTGACTCAAAAGAATTTGTTACTTTGATCATCTCAAGTACAAATCAGGTAACTTTTTCTTGGTTCTAGTGCCGAACGTTCCTCCTTTTATTCGTATATCTCGTTCGCGAGTTCGTCCTTGCGTATTTACGAATGCCACGAAATACATTTTATTACGTTTTGAATTTTGATTTTTAATCGGTAACTTTGCTTCAGATTATTTTAAATTCATTCAGCAAGATTTATTCCGTATTGAGACATAAATTATTCGCAAAGACACATATGACTGACATAAAACAAGTTTTATTACAGAATATCAAGGCTCGTAAACGTAGATATAAGTGAGTGACTTATATCTACATTTGTGACAAAGACTTACGCGACAAAGGTCGCATATGCGCGCGTTCCGTGGCAAATTAAATGATTTTACATTTTCATAACCTAATGAGCAATTCGTTCATTCGTTATAACCTAATTAAACACAAACTCATTTTGCCGATACAGTCGAGGCGATATTATTGTGGTTCGGGAAGAGTACCTCTCGCTACCATTTTATACTGGAAATTAGTTCACGGCGCACCTCGCGGTTTTATCATCTTTTTTGTGCAATGTCCAGTAGAGAGACGCGATGGCAAAGGAGATACTAAAAAATGGTTATGTAATTAACATCAACTTTGCGCTGGTAGATTAATAAGAAATGCTTTTTACCTTTATTTAAAAGCAAAATTGCCTTATCGTACGTTCCAAAGTGGGTATAGTTATTGTAGGGTATAAACAGGAATCTTGAACGCGAAATCAATTTCCTTACTGCTACAGATATTATAATCTTTGCGCTTGACGTTTTACACTGAAAAGCTAAATCTGTAAGGTGCTACTGGCGGCGTTCTGAGTATAACAAGGAGTAAAGGTGAACTTTATACCGTTAACGTACATATTACGTCTTTCGTAGTGCTTTTACCGTTAACTCAAGTAGTCCGTAATGCGAAGAGTTTGTCGGGTAATCACTGCTTTACTGAAACAATGTAAGAGTAAGTAATTAAACAGATCGAAGTAAGTACTTTTTCCGCGAAATGTAGGTTCACATGTGTGTGAGTGTGACTAATACCCACCAGCGAAATACCAAAATCTTGCACTAAGGGTCTGGACATAATAAATAACACCCGAATCCGGATTAAGTCCCGGTCGATTAGATTTCACGATATAGGTACCCACTAATGCATGAAGAGATTAGGGGAAGGTGGGGTAAGACGGGGACCTTAAGGTATTTTATAAATAAAACCCATCTTTTTAAATTGCACAACGTAGGAACTTTTATTAATTAAATAATCAGTCTTTCTTCTTTTAATTACAATCAGTCAAAACAAAAAAAAATAAGTTCTTCTCATAAAAATATAAACATAAAAAAAATAACTGAATCACCCCATCTTACCCCACCTATAGGGTAAGATGGGGTATACCCCTGGGGTAAGATGGGGTATAGACTGTTTAAGCGCCGTCATCTTCACAAACCGGGCAGATATGTTCAGCTTCGTCATCGCTATCTTCCACTCCTGCACAGCCACAATGCGCCCACTTACCGCAACTATGACAAGTGATCCACCCTTCAGTTGACTCAGAATACAAGCCGCAGCAGTACAGACATTCTGTCTGAGCTTCTTCGCTGTTCTTTGTTTTTCGAGTTCTCGTAACCGTTTTTTTAATTTTCGTTTTGTTTGTTACGTTTGGTTTTGGCCTCTTACTATTTTGTTTTTCCTCTAATTCAGTTTTATATGGAGAAGCAGTAATAATAGCTGCTTTTCCCCTTCTTCGAACTTGCCTTGGTCTTTTTTCGGCGAATCGCGGATAAGGCATTAACTGTTTCGGTCTAACCAGATGGAATGAATCATTATCTAAAGAATAATTTGCGTGCTTTAGATATGAGGTTGTAGCAGTTGGTGTAGGTGGAGTGTTGGCCGAATTATTTACGACGGTGCAGCTAGCCATTTGAGCATCAGGAACTGATAATAATACTGTTGGTGGAACTGTTGGTGAAACTATTGGTGATACTGTTGGTGCAACTATTGGTGGAACTATCGGTGCAACTATTGAATCAACTATTGGTGCACCTGTTTGGGGAACTGTTGGTGTTTGTTGTAAGTTCATTTCTATCGTTGGTGTTGAGGTTGTATCAGTTTTGGCGTTCAGTTCGATTTCGGTGTTCTCTGCAGCAACGAAGTCATCTTCAGTAAAAATCTGTGGATTATAAGGCGAAATCCCACATGCTTTAAATGCATTGATTGCAGTTAGCATTGTTGCTGCCCGAATGAATGCTTGCCCGAAGACTTCAGCCACTTGTAATTGGGAAAGTACTTTCCCATTTGATCTCAACCAGGCTGTTAGAGCTTGATCATAAAAGATACTCAAAGGCCGCATAAAACCAACATCTGCTGGTTGTAGTCTGTGAGTGGTGTGTGGTGGGAAACATATTATTGTCACGCCGTGTTTACGGGCTTCGTCAATTAACTGCAAATTTTGTGTGTGAGAGGCATGCCCGTCTAAAATGAGCATGACTGGGTGAGATTTAGAAGCATTCGTGAATTTTACAAACTTTTGAAACCATCTGAAGAAAATATCTGCAGTGATCCAACCAGAATCTGAACATTCAGCCCATGAGTTCGGAGGGGCTCCATTAAGCAGTTCCGGTTTCATTCTTTTTCTGGGATATATAAACATAGGAGGAAGGTATGTTCCTGCAGCGTTAAAACAAATTTCTACAGTTATGGTTGTACCTCGATCAGCTGATGTCAAAGCTCCCACTTGCTTTTTACCGGTTGTCGCGATCACTTTGGACCTTGATTTTGGTACCACTGAAATACTTGTCTCATCGCAGTTGTAAATCCTGTTCGGAGTAAAATGGGTATCGTCGAGAGTTTTTCCCAGCAATTCGAAAAATTTTCCAACAGACACTGTGTTAAAACCAGCAGCACGAGCCGCAGATGTATTTTCTGGCTTTCGTAAACTTAAGTCAGGGTGACGGTTTAGAAATCCACGCAGCCAGTCCTTACCAGCTTTTTCCTTGAGATCATTAAATGTATGTTCTTTGTTGTTACGAACTGCTAGCTGATACGCTAACTTCTGGAATTCAGAAGTTGACAAACCGAATAATCTTCCTTCCATATCCTTTAAATAAGTAACAAGCATTTGTTCTTCTTCTTCAGTAAACACTGTTTTAATCGGACCCAAAGGAACCTTGACATTTTGTACAATATTCTCTCTGTTTCTTGCTTGATTTACTTTCCGCTCGAGTGTTGTTTGAGGGACATTAAAAGCTTTGCTGGCCGATTTATAGCCTTTTCTTCCATCTAAAACGTCTTGAATTGCTAATTTCATGTGTTCTTCATTCCACGCTCCTCTATCAGTTTTTCTTTTATAGTTTCGAACCATGATCTATAAAAAAATAATTAATTATGTTAAATTAAATCGCAATAAAAACAACTCAGAGGGTATGATAGGGTACCTCGTCTTGCCCCAACATAGGTACCCCATCTTTCCCAAACCTGACTTGTAAGTTGTATTCAATTTTTTGAGGTTATAAATCAAAACAAACCGGCACGAATTATTGAATTTACAATACTAAAATAAATACATATTAACAAAAAAATATGTCACACATTATGTTTCTCATACAATATAAACAATCATGCACTTTATATGCCTCAATAATTAGATAAAACCACTTAAAATTTTAAAAATGTACTTACCAAGTAGAATCGTTCGCTCTTGCCGCCAAACTTTTTGTGACACTAACAAGTACTGCTAAATGCCGCTAGATGGCGTCAAAAGAACTTTTCTAGTAACACTGTATTATGTATTTTTTGAGGGTCCCCATCTTACCTCGCTACCCCGTCTTGCCCCACCTTCCCGTATATCGAATCATTCGGAAACCATTGCGTGTCTTAAAATGGCAAACAAACCGAACAATCTTTAGGATCGTTCAACGCCTACATGGGAAATGTGGTTATACGTGAGTGTACATAAATAAATAAGTAACTAAGTGTCAGATATAAGAGTACCTTTAGACGAGTAACGATAAAATAAATTTGCATAGTTTCGACGAGGATTTGCGGACCATCTCCCCCTGGGCAACAAGTTCGTGGAGCCACACCGACCTGCCGCGACTGAAACAAGGCAGAGTGGCCGCACAGGTGAGTAAAACTCCTCAAACCACACGATTTAATTAATTGTGCATTTAATAAAGTGGGTCATTTTAACGTAATCCCTCGACAAGATTATAGGTGCCGCGCGGTTTGTTAATATTTTTGTGACAAAAGATTTATTATTGTGCATTTTTAAGAGAAATAGCATTTATATGTTATTTGAATGTGTCCCTTATCTGGTAATTTATTACATCGTTATTGTCAGGTGGAATACGGACATTCATTCATTTCATCAACCTCTGTGAATATTGCGCTCATGTGATGGTATAATAGTAATGTGCTTGCATTAACGGAACACGTTTTACCATTAAGTATTGCATTATTTTGACAAATATTATGCCTTTAAATTCTTCGACGGTAACGAGTCATGATAACTAATGTAAAAGCTTAAAGCGCCTGATTTAATATCCCGACTTTTTACTCGCATTTGAAAGGAAATATGAAAGAGTGGGCCATTAATGTGGAATCAACTTGAAAGTGTCTATTTTTAGGTAGAATCCTCGCTGCCAATACGAAAACTGATCAAAGCCTTGAAAATGGAATCAGGATGACTTGCATGCTGTAATTTTATATTATTTATAATATAATATAATTTTATTTTATATTATTAATGGATTATAATTATGGGACCTGTTACTTGGCCTTCTTACCAGGATAATAACAGTTATAAAACTCAAGCTGTTGCGTGAGACTTTGTCCCCGTTGTAATAAAGATTAGGAATAAAAAAATAGTTATATTTAAGAATTAGAATTTTAAACATAGTCTTTAAAAAATAGTCGTTTTTTATAACTTATGTGTTTACTGCTCTGCTCTATAGCCTTCCTCAATAAACAAGCAATCTACTGATTTCTACCATCGGACCAGTACTAGTTCCTGATATAAGCGCGTCCAAACAAACAAACTCAACACTTCAATTCTTCTATCAGAACATTTAATCATTACACAGAACACCCAGCTTTAAGAAAGTAGGTACTCAAACAGCTTTTTAATATTAAAATAGGACTAGGTAGGCATTGTAGGTACTGGTAGATACTCTAAGTAAACGACTGTGAAAACTTGTAATTACACAATACATTCAAAATGATCCCCAGAGGTGTAATTTCATTAATAATAGGGTCCAGATCTGTTAAAAACATTCCAAACTGAAACTTCCTAAGTTCGGGCGTCAGGGACCTCTCCAAGTTAGTTTTATACCGTCCAAGTATATTATCTAAAAAAATTAAAGACGCAGTGCTTCTTTGAAATATTTGAATATTTTGAATTAAAGAGGATTTAAACCAATCACTACAAGTTATTTAAATCAAATGTGAGTGTTCTTATTTTTCGTCTATTTTTATTTTGTAATTCATCAACTATTCTGTAAATATTTACGTGAACAACAAAGCGGTTTAAACGATTATATGTTATACAATACATACATACATACATAGTTACAATAATAGAGTAGGTAATCTATTTGACTAATAGCCGAGCGAGTAATTCCTGATTGTGTCATTCTGTATCCAATTATAATAATATCAGGGATTCGGTACAATGAACCGAAACAGAAATGATAGTGAACTAATTGTTTCAACTCCACCGCACATTTCAGCGAGATTGATGTGTTGTGTTTGTATTACGTTCACATATGATGCGAGCGAATTAACCGTCCGTTACGTCACGTTTTCCATCACTGATTCCATTATGAAATCTTTGTCAGTTCGGTGTATCTGGGTTTTGATATTCCGAGCGCAGTTCTCAAGTCGTGCGTGATATTTAATCAGGCGTGTGTCAAAGTGATACTGTGTCGTCAGTTCTGGGCCGCGTACGTGCCGTGCGACGCGCAGCACCGCGACGCTGTGCAGCTGACATTCGAACAAATTGACTTGATACAGAGGCTCACGGACAAGTACCACCCACAGCTCACGCTCTGCACCTCCGCACAAGGTACGTATGTTTTATACCCGACTTACCACACGTCTGTACACACAAACAATCGCTGCAAAGAACCAAGATCTGTGTAAATAATACCGGTTTTTAAATCTCAGGATGTCTGTTAATGGATAAAAGTATAAGCGTAAGGTGTATTAGCATGAAAAGCCCATTGTTTTCACTTCGTAGTCTAAAAAAATAGCAGGTCTAAATTAATTCGTGCATTTCCTTTAACTTCATTGCTTTTGTAATTTAAATGAACCCGATTAAAATAAAAGGTTTTAAGACTTATCCTGCGTATTGTAAGCAAACAAAGCGATTTCATTTTAATAAATTAAAAATATATGTAAATTTTTATTTCGAGGACATTAGGAGCCATTTTTGGGTCTAAAACGGACAAAATAAGGGTAAAATCTACAATTCCTTGTTGCAGGTAGGATTACTAATTAGAATTTTGCGTTATGAGCGACATACTGCGGCTTTAAACTCGTGTAACAGATTCCCTTTAATGAACGCGCTACGGCGTAGCACACGTAGCAGATAACCATATTACACCAAATTGGGACTTTAGTTCAATGGGATTCTGAAGACCATGAACAGAGATAATAACACATGAGAGGTTTATTATTATTTTAAAATCATAAAATATTGCAATTCGCCGCTACCCTAGTCCTATAAATGAAAAATAAAAAAAAACTGCACCTAAGTTTACTATTTAAAAAAAAAACTTTTAAAACAAAAAAAATCTTAATCAACATTGACAAGGCACTAACTGTATTACCTACGCCTACATTTTGGAATAGCTGAACTAAATTTTAAAAAAGCTGCCTCTGATGTGCTACATTACGTTAATATTATTATGACAGCGCTCGTTTTGATTTCCATGTATTCACACAGAGCCGGCAGCCAAGCATAATTAAACTAAAGCTTCTACTGAATAAAATTAATAAAAAAATAATGGGCTTACGACAGCTACACTGCTCCACATGAATAATGAAAAATGTCTGGTGTTAAACATTCCCTCTGAGCTGAGATAAAATACTGTACAAGTCTTTGCTAATAAATAATTGTAATTATACATCCTCCCATATAGTGGTTATAAAGGAAACAAAACTTGGGGTAACTTAATTTTCGAAGATTTGACAGGCTTTCGTACTTTTGCTGTCAAAAATGTTTTTGAATATTTTAAGGAAGAGGAGATTTTTTATATTACCTCCCCACGTCTTAAATGACACGAAGCAACAAAAGTTCCGTGCCGGTTTTCTTAACGATATTATTGCTTTCCAATCAAATCAAGGATGTAATGTTAAAATAATTTGTTACATTACTTTACGAGTTTTATTCGCTTTCTCCACACACTCGGTTGGTTGACAATACCTCCCGCATAATCCGTAATGATTGCGAACTATTTTGATGATATGTATTTGACAGCGGTAAATAAAGGCGAAATTTATACTGAATAATATTATTACATACCAATAAAAAATACCGGAATTAAACAAAATGTTAGCGCAATCGCGAAATTACTCATAATATTCAGGAACATGAAGTTACGTAAAAGCTTTTGAATGTATTAATTAATTTGTAATTAGTTCGTTAAAAAGTGAGAGGATTAACAATACAATGCCACCCAAACCAGATTGTAACATCGAACATACGCATAGCAACATTTTCACGTATTCAACTATTTGTACACTAACCTATAACGTGACTATTCACATAGCTTATCGCTGCAATGTAGTTTACCTCGCTAAGTTTATTATTAACAGGGGATTCTGCGCAATGCTATGCTTAACTATTTCTAAGATACTGCACACAGTGCATGCTTGCCAGAATATAGATAACTAGCTTTTCGCAAGCGGTTTCGCCCGCGTCGAGGTCGGTTATATCGCGTTTCTAAGAGAACTCTTCACAAGTCCGGGATAAAAACTATCGTATATTCTTTCTCAAGGTCAACTCTATCTCTGTACCAAATAACATTAAAATCGGTTCAGTGGTTTAGTCGTGAAAGCGTAACGGACAAACAGACAGAGTTGCTTTCGCATTTATAATATTAGTAGGGATCTAACTTAGAGTCAAAATTGCCCGCTTTACTTAAATACATACTCTTTAGAAACAAATCAATTCCGGTCTATGAAAAGAACAACGTTACATTATAATTGTAAAAACATATTAAACGTATTATCTAATTCTTTTGAGGAAGGTTCGTAAATATTTTCGCCCCAGGGAAGGGCAAAGGGTTCCTTTCGTCTGAATCCCGCCACCAGCACTCGCCGAGTGATTTCGGATCTACAAAGGAACGCTACAACCCTGTACATCCCGAGGGGAACAAACATCCTAACCCTAATATTATCTTAAACATTGATTCATTCATAAATTTTCCTGTAGACTACTACATTTTCCGACATTATTTTTACTGGGAAGCTTTACCAGTTGAAATGATTCGACACATGTATCGAGTTTCGAGATAATTAACTAAGTTTTAATTACATTTTCCGTGAATCATTAGTTACACTGTTAATGAGCAGGTAGGCATTTAGTGTTTGCTGTAATTAAACTGATATTTAATGATTTGTTGTGACAGATATAGTGACGGCCCACGCCAACCACAGGCTGTGTTCATTAGTGGGGGTGGAGGGGGGGCACGCTATCGGAGGCTCTCTCGGTGTGCTGCGGACTCTGTACCAGGTGGGAGTGCGCTACCTGACGCTCACCTCGACTTGTGACACACCGTGGGCTGAGTGCGCGTCCGGCGACAAGCCCGAACCGTCCCCACGAGGCGGCCTCACACCGTTTGGAAAGGTGAGCTCAAAACTTACTAATGTGTGTCTCTTCGAGATACTAGGTTCATTAATTTATGTTGGCATAGCAAAATCTACAACAATCAAACAACAAATAACAGCCAAAATTGAAGAAAAATCTACGTTATGAAAATATACAACAGCGGATCAAAACAAAGTTAAACTTTAATTATTTTCCTACGGGTTAAAATTGTGAGTTATCTTGTCTTATTTCTTTCTCAAATCTCTTAAGATTAGATGAAGTTATAATCCTCTTTAATGCAGTCTCTACAGTAGAAGCTCGTTAGAAATGAGTTTATTGTCTTAGGTACTTGTCTGGTGGCTGTAAAGAGCTTGTTGCAAGCTGACTTAACTTAAAAATCTTGTTCGAAACATTTACAGCTCATTTACCTACCACTGACGTACTAGAAGCGTAACATGTGGGCTCTTAAAGAGCAATCTTGCAATACATGCAGGAAGGAATATTAAAATGTACGTAGCTAAGTAGTCAGAACGCAGCCGTAAAGATTGAGACGTCGAGTAGAGTGAGTGTGCCATAATCATAAACATCCTGGCGCACCGCAATATTTCTCTTTGTATGAACTCGGGCTGCTCGCGAAAGCAGTTCTTTGTTTACCTGCAACGATACTTTTCGAAATATTTTCTTTTGTTTAAACTGCAGACTGCGTGCAACGACGGCTGCGTCTCACGTGAAAACCTGCACCCATACACCGACTTTTTAGTTGTTTTTTATTAATTACTAGAGGTAATTCAATATGAAGGTATCTACTTGTTTAACAAGATAACAATGTATGAGGAAGCAAACATTTCGCAGATCTCGCAACGATTGGTGACGCTGTTACAGATTCTATTAGACATTTTGCTAGTTAAACATTTGTTTTATCACCAAATAAAGTTATTCATAATTTTAAAGATTTCTTCAACTTATGAATAAAATAATCTTATATGCTAACTAAATCCAATTTGATTTGATTTAAATAAACCTGGATCGCTTTATACGTGGTTGCAGTTTTGTCGATACTATCGCTCGTTTCGGATCACCGGCCACAACGCTAAGTGAATTTGGCACATTTTACTTTACTAAACCGTCTGGGCGTATCACGGCAGCCGATAGCTAATGTCAAAATTTCCATCAGGAAATTTGTCTCGACATGATATATAATTCGATATGATTGAGAAGCTGGCACAGTAGCGTCGGAACTGTAAATAGAACGAATCCCTAATTAGGCACTTACTACAATATGTCGCTTTCAAAATATGACGACCAGCGTAATGAATTCACAACCACAAAGGATCCAAGAAGTTAGCAATTAATTTAAAGCAACGCAAACTCATACGAACTTCAGGAGCGGTTTGAACAATAGAGGACATACTTTATGATAAATATGCAAAAGGCCATAACCAGCCAGTTTTGTATTTGCAGTTCATTTATATAGCATTAATCCGAGTTTTTATAGCTTTCATACTTCGTGAATTTTTTGCGCTCTGCAAAAAACTAATACGATCTAGGCTATGAAATTGTGAACCTAGGATAATTTTGTCTTTTATTGCCTTTTACATCAGTAGTTAAGTTTATTGATTGGTTTGTTTGCACAGATTGTGGTGAAGGAAATGAATCGTCTGGGGATGTTAGTTGACTTGTCACACGTGTCAGAGCGTACGATGCGCGACGCGCTGGCAGTGTCACGAGCGCCCGTGCTCTTCTCGCACTCGTCGGCGCGCGCGCTTTGCAACGTGACGCGCAACGTGCCCGACTCTGTGCTACGGCTGTTGGCCGCCAACAAGGGCCTCATCATGGTCAACTTTTATACGTCATTCCTGACGTGTAAAGATACTGCTACGGTTCAAGATGCTATTGGTAAGTGATCTCTATAGTCAAGCAAATGATAACCTTTACCAAACATAATTGAATTTGATCTTAACAATAATTTTGAACAGCGATTTTTTTACGAACTGTATATGCATTACCGAGTATGAGGCAATTTATGTTTACGTAATTCATTGTTGCCATGCGTCCAATCGATTCAGGCGTCCTGCTCAGAAAGTGCTCTACAATAAGTTTTAAAAATATTTTTAAACAATAGATCGGCCGACATCGTGATAATCGAGTTTTATCTGAAGGCCATTAATTAACCGACATTCTATGTTCTTACAGCACACATTAATCATATAAGGGATGTAGCCGGCGTGGACAGTGTAGGCCTCGGCGCTGGCTACGACGGCATTAATTAGTGAGTACATATTGTGAAGTGTACCTTCCACTAGCAGGTTCTACATTGAGCGAGAAAACATTAATTTCAACCTCCCGGTAACAACACGCACTTACCTAGCTGTAGTCTAGTTTTATTGCAAGTCTACCTACCTGTTAACATGATTTATGAGTCATTTTTTATATCCCGGAATATTTCGAATTGTATTCGAGATTTATGGCACTAAAGCAATAAATATTTCCAGTTTATTCCAAAATCCACTTGAATAAGAACAGAACAGGATTTTAAAGCTTTTTAAAACATAAATAAATCAAATTACTTTGCAGATCCAAATTACTTTACTATAAAATGAATTCTTGAATTTTATGTCGGCAAGTTGCTATAAGATAGGTATACGCAGGACACGTCATCCGCTGCTGTCATAAATCTTACGTACAATGGTTATTTGAACAGTACCCCGCAAGGACTGGAGGACGTCTCCTCATACCCGCTGCTGTTCGCGGAATTAATGGAGGAAGGGTGGAGTATAGAAGAACTTCGGAAGTTAGCGGGACTCAACCTGCTACGAGTTATGGGCGCCGCGGAGCGCGTCGCGAGCGAGCTCGCCTCCGCTCAAGTCACACCCTACGAGGATGTCCCGCCAAAACTCTACGACGCTCACAACTGTTCCAGTCAAGACCTTTAGGACGTGACTGAAAACGCAGTTATTATTTTTTGAAGGTCTGTTAATATGTTAGAATTTATAAAAAATATGTAATTCTGAACATCGAACTCGGTTGTGGTGTAGGTTCCAGCTGACTGACGTATATTAAGCAAGTAGCAAGCATGCGGACCCTTGACACTAGTGTTTAACACTCGGTTACTAAATAATAATAAATCCAGCCTGTATACGCCGTACTGCTGGGCCTCCTCCCAAACGAAAGATGTTTGAGTATTGATCACCGCGCTAGCTCACTGCGACCTGGCGATTTCAGATTCCAACATTTTTAAACCAGATTGCCTACCGATGTATTCCTTCACTTATAGTTTCAAGTTTCAAGACCTCAGTAACTATCTTGTAAAATATAATGTTCCAAAAACCCTCTCTATGCATTTTCGGTATATAAAATAAATGCTTATTTATATCTCTGAATATCGTTAAAGTATTAAAAGCGAATTCCGAAAACTTTTCCTTTTAGCAAGAAAGCAAGGTGAAGGGCCTCAGTCCATTTTGATTGTCCGTTAGCCGGGCACTAGGTTGTAATAAATAATAGTCATCTATCTCAATTCAGCTTTGGGCTATACACAACAATACCCACACACATTATTTACCTAGCATTTAATCAGTTCGTAAACATACCTATTACTTACAGGACGATACTAAAACAAGATTGGGCTATTAATTACCGTTTTATGTGAATGTCACCAACAATAACACAATTATTGTTATCGCTTTTATTATTATTTCGAGCAGAAAATCATAGGGGTTATTTATTTTTATTTTATCTTCAACTAAATAAATGATGTCATATGTATACTATAATTTCACCAATGTCATTTACTTTTGAACAGCTATCAACTCTGTTCTTCCACAATTTCTTTCTTATCTTAGAAGAGATTTAAGAATTTCGTATAGGTGCGATAAAAATTGAACAATGCGACAGGTTATTCAACTTTATAGATACCTACGGCGGTGCCTTGAAACTTACCTATTGCAATCTCAATCACTTTAGAAACTGCACTTTCCCGATTTATTCTTCGGGATCCCCGAGTAAAAAGTCGATATCAGTTTGAACTTCTGCGGACAGTGCTCCGCTAAGTCTCATGGAGACAATGAGATATGCTCGCTCTCTAAGTTAACTGAAATTCCACTCGACTGATTTTGGTAAAGAGAAAGAAATCTTTCAATATATTTTATAGGTAAATAATACATTAAAGGTTTAATAACCTTCGAGAGTCTTGACACTCCCGAGTTCGATGTACTGAGTTCCTTAATTTGAATGGAATATTCCCAACGTGTTACAATAACTGCGGTTATCAATCTAAATAATATTGTGTTATCAAGCTTTAAATTAGTCTAATTATTATTAGTTAGAAACATACCTACATATAATTTTACCCTGTAATATTATTATCGTCCGATTAGATTGTGATTTGATATTTTTGTCTAAAAAAATATTTAACGTAAGTAGGTACAATATTTAGTGTATTTACACAATGTTTGTCGTACCAATCCCTAAAGCTTTTTAAATATTGATTATAACTGAATTTAACAGATGCGTTATATGATGTTAGCAATAAGACATTATATACTTAATATTAAATTAAATAGGTAGTGGTATTACCTCTGAAGACGACGCAAGTCTCTATTATAAATTAATTAATTATTAAAATTATTGATATTATGCAGTGCGTTTTACCGAAATGTTATCAATATTTATAAATATTGCTTCATAATTGTGAGATAGTAGGTATTCGCAATGCTTCAACGTTAGTATCTACTAATACATTTTCGTCAATTTTACAATAGGGATGCATCGCTCATCGTCAAATGTTTATTAAAAGGATTTAAAGTAAAAACGCACTGTATAATCAAATAGCTTTACCTTATCAACGACCAATACTAGATAATCGTAGAATTAGATATATTAGAACTGACCCAATTTATTAATAAGTATCATCGCATTCATATAACGAGTTATATCGCCTATACGTTATGAATTCTCAATAGGTACTTTAAAAGGAAAAGGTGGATTGTCAGATGCCTTGTCTACCACACGAAACTATTTCAAGTTATGTCGATGCGAGCGATACTAATTATCTCAATATTTGTACCTCCTAACGCAATATTAGTTAGTAATGTAAATAGTTATATTTGTCAATACACTGGTAATAATAGACGGATCTTAAGACTGACGTGTTTCAGTAATAAATTAGAGTACGTTTGTATAAGTCTAAACAGTTAATGTTACGTACCATACATTATATATCTTAAGATGTGTTTATTATACCTAACAGGAAGACTTATGCTGATGTCCTTACGTATTTGCTAGTACTTTTAATTTGATTACTCAATTATTGAGAAAGATCAATTATTATCCGAGAGACATATCTCTTTAATTACCAGAACATAGGCGTTATATTACATTGCTAAGCAGATCCTCGACTTCGATTTAATATTTGATCGTTTTTTATAAAACAATATAAAAATATTTAGATACAATTTTTCATAAATTCATGGCGATAGGCAGGCAATACATTTGTAACAGTATTGCTTTTAGGATTTTTCTCATAGTTTTATAATGGAATCTAGAGCGTGTCGAATCTCTGGACTAACATATTATTGCTTAAAATTCTTTAAACGCCGCAGTAAGCGTGTCTTGAGAAGAAACTTTAATCAAATTTTACCTAGCATTGTTTAAAGAATGTTATGTTCATTAATCAAGATCGTGATGTTTTAAGAATTTTAAGCAGCTAGAAACTTTACTGATGTTAATGTTTTATAATTTTACTACTTAGGTAGACTTATTTGATACCTATGTCATATAAATTTTAATGAAATAACCAGTTAGGAGATCCTTAGTTTTAATAGCTTAAATACCTGTTTTATAACATGCTTTTGTTTTTATTTTCTAAATAGAATTATACCTACTACTATTCATTGGCATTACTGAGTGATGTGTTTTATTTTCATAGTTTTTCACGATTCCCAAATGTTTGTACCTAAAATCCATGAAGGTACATATACTTAGGTACTTACGATCGTAATGGCATTTATACATTACTACAATGTTTTATTTACTCTACACGGTTCATAGAAATCTTAGAACAACCGTCAAATAATATTTTTGAAGAACTAAAACGTACAACCGAGCTCAAATCAAATTCCCTAAGTATCTCAAAATCTACCAAACGGGTTTCTATGGTCAGACTCTAGTGTGGACTTACATTTGCAAAAATTTGGTAGTTCTGGAAATTTCACATACATACGGGTCGAATTGTTAACCCCTGTTTTAGAAGTCGGTTAACAAGACCTGCTGTAAGAAAGATTGTACGAAGTAAACAGCTACTTACACCAACAGACATACCTACATCAAGTTCAATATTTAAAATGGAAGAATAAATATAAGGTAGGAATATATAAACGTACCTGCAGTTACAATATTTACTTTTCTGAAAGCTTTCTCGTTATGAGATACTTCGGTAACTGAAGACAAATAACGTGTTGGAAATATATTATGAAGAGTTTGTCTTAATAACCGAGACACCAGTCGTTATTAAACGAATTGCCTGGGTTGCTGCTGCCTCGCTCTTATAGAAAAAGATTGCATGCAAACACAATTAAAAGATATATATCTGAATCTAAAAATTGTCAAGAAGCAACCACTTGTAGTCACATAATAAAAATGCGACGATATTTAAATATTTTTTGTTAATTGATGAGGAACCTGACAAATAACTAGTTTATGTTCAAGTATCGAAGGTTTTTGCCTGTAAAAGTCTTTGTGAAGATACCCTGCTTTACCAGACAACCAAAAATTCAGCAGCTCTAATCGGTAAGGTAAGAAAATTAAGTTGTGAACACTAAGTACCTACAGGTAAATAGACCAGACACTACTAAACCTTACCTAATGCGTCCTGCTGTTGTACAGATTTTTGAAATCAATTCGGACAACACCATCGAAGAACACTAATTATATGTATTAGAGCAGTTCATTGTTGTTTAGCAAGCGATTAAATAGGTGCCTACCTTAATACTTGTTTAAAAGGACCCTGAATGCCTAAAAAGAAATCAGGCTGCCTACCATAATTGTAAAATAACTATTATATCGAATCAAACATCAAATTGCACTTTTTTTATGGCAAATAATTCAAAGGTTTGGAATGTTTCAATAGGAACCTTTATATATTCGGAAATGGGTATGGTAAGCTTTATAAAAAAAGGTAATTTTACGACAGCCAACATTAAAATGTATTAAGGTTTTTTGCTATGGTAACACTACCCTACGATGTCAAATGTCAATGTTGTCAATTAACTGTCAAATAATACGACCGCGACGCCTTGTCGACAAAATTGTTCAAAATACACAAAAATAAATAATAACAAGTGAATGTAATCCGTGGCAAAGTCGATAAAACAACAATGGGTGAAAAAAATACTCCGCTTTTAGCGGTTTTACAGCTTCTACGGAAGTATAATCTTAAGGTAACTTATCAGTTCGTTTTTATTTGAACTAATTTATTTTATATAAAAGTGGCTTACTTTTCATTTTAATTTTGTATTTTTAGGGTACAGAAGATATATTGCGAAAGGAAGCTAGCTTAGGCGATGTTGAGTTTGAGAACTTGGATCTTCCTGAAGTCGAGTTAGCTAGCATACTCACTTCTCACCACACTGAAAGTGATCCCTACAGCTACGAATTTGCTTACGACAACCTCAAAAAGTTTATTGAAAACTCATTGGATGTTTACAAGGTGAATACTACATATACTTTTAGTAATAAAATATGAAACCAAACAAAAATGTGAAATACTCAGACCTCATTATAATATTACCTTTGTGACATCTTTCTAGTATGAATTGTCTACACTTCTGTATCCAGTGTTTGTTCATATGTATCTGGCATTAATATTATATGATCACAATGAACATGCAAGTAACTTCTTTGAGAAATTTGGGGCTGAACAAGAAGATTATTGCCAGGAAGATCTAATGCGTCTTGCGGCTGTTAAGACTAAGGACCAAATCAAAGGCAATGAATTAGCTGAAATATACAGGTATCTATAGTATTTAACAATTTGTACTTCACTTGTTTTCATCATCAGCATCAGCCCATATCCTTCCATGGCTGGACATAGGCTTCCCCAATTGCACACCATCTAACCTATTTAATGTTTCACTGCTAGGCACAAGTGATACCCATTTTGCTCCAGACCATTTTTACTGCGACTACATCAACTGACAGGATTTATAAAAATTAAATAATATTTCAATATTACAGTACCAACAAGTTTGTTGTCCAGCTGTCAAGAGATGCATCATCGCAACTTAAACGCTTCTTACAAGAACAAAAGAGCTCAACTGTTATAATAAATATCATAAACAACCACATACAAGTTGAGGTACATGATGGCCCAGGCAGGACACAGGCCCAAGTTCGAGCTACTGCCGGAGGGATGCTTGGAGAAGCTACTAGAAATGGTAAATTATTTTTAATTACTACACTTCAATTATCCATAAACTCCAAAATAATCAGTAGTACATTGTTTAGTCTTGAGTGTTTTTGAAATCCTACAAGAAATATAGAAGGTGAATTCCCATCTTTTCTCAAACACCTGACCTCATAATCAGAGTATGATAGGAATTATGAGTAAATTAACTTTAACTCTGTGTTGCTGTCTAGGACTTACAAATTGGTGACTTTAACATAGTTGTTCTAGTACTTTTCTTTTGTCCACAGAGAACCGCACTAAAGTTTACTATGGATTGCTGAAAGAGCCCGATATACAAGTTCTGCCTGCACCAGTTGAAGATGAAGAGGAAGTGGAAGAGACCCCAGACAAACCCAAGAAGAAGAAGGCAAAAAAGGAACACATATTCATGAAGAAACCCAAGTCGGATCCCAATGCCCCACCAAATGAGAGAATACCATTACCAGAGCTGTAAGTTCATATGGTCAACAACAAAATTTGATTAACAACCAGAAACCAGTACATACAATCAGATTTTGATAACTGGAATATTCAAATTCAAAAATTCCTACTAGTACGAATGAAACATACAGGCATTATTGTAGATCAGGCAGACTGTACAGTCCAAGTCACAAAAAAACGAGTGCATTTTTATGTAATATAACCTTTTTTGAATTGTATGGTATTTTTTTAATGAATTGTATAATGATTTCCAGGAAAGAAACAGATAAAATAGAAAAAGGAAAAGCTCTAAGGGAAGCTTCAAAACGAATCCAACTGGGCCCAGACAGCTTGCCGTCAATATGTTTTTATACATTGTTGAATAGTGGTCACACTGCCATTTGCACTGATATTTGTGATGATTCTACATTACTTGCTGTGGGTTTCAGTAACTCCAGTATAAAGGTATTGTAGCTCCTAAATATTTTACGAAATAAATCATCATTGATCTATTTTACTGTGTAAATAATGTATAAACAATAATTCTAGGTGTGGACACTGACTCCTGTGAAACTCCGGGGAATGAAATCTGCTGAGAAGCTACAGGATATTGACAGAGAAGCTGGTATATTACTCTCTAATATTTTATTAGATGCACACATTTTTATAATATAATTGCAATTCACGTCTTAGTTCTATAATACAATTGTGTTTGTTTTAAGGCGACGTACTCGTCAGGATGATGGAAGAAAAGGATAGAGACACATGTCGGACTCTATTTGGTCATTCTGGCCCAGTATATAAAGTTATGTTCGATCCATTCAAAACCATGCTTCTCTCTTGTTCTGAGGACTCGACTGGTAAGCGTCATCACAAACTGGAATAACATACCGAAATTATTGGCATAACGATATATTTGTTTTTTTTTTTAGTACGATTATGGTCACTTCAATGTTGGACGTGTTTGGTGGTGTTCCGAGGCCACGTATGGTCAGTTTGGGATGTGCGCTGGTCACCGCATGGCCATTACTTCGTGACTGCCGGCCACGACCGTACGGCTCGACTTTGGGCAACTGATCACCATCAGCCGCTCAGAATATTTTCAGGACATTTATCAGACGTCGATGTACGTTATATGCATTTATATTTTTTTAGCAACTTTACCGTCATTTTGTTTATTATAAAATTAACATCATTTTATTTTTAGTGTGTCCAGTTTCACCCTAATTCGAACTACGTGGCTACAGGTTCTAGTGACAGAACAGTACGCGTGTGGGATTGTTTGACGGGAACGCAAGTCCGGATTATGACAGGCCACAAAGTAATATTAGATGCATAGTAATTAATTATTTTATCGGTTTAAAAATGAACATTCAATATTGTTTTCTTTCAGTCTACGATATTTACTTTGGCGTTTTCGGTTTGTGGAAGATGGCTAGCTTCGGGAGGAAATGGAGAGCTCATTGTATGGGACATTTCAACAGGATCTCCAGCTGCATTGATACCGCCGACACACACTGCGCCTATACATGCATTAGCATTCAGTCGTGATGGAACAATATTATCATCTGGTAAACTGTTTAAATTTTTAACTCTTAGAAGATACATAAGTTACTGAGATATGCTGATAAGAACTAGGTTTTGTGATTGTGTTTTAATAGATTGTCAATTTTCAGGTTCATTGGATTGCAATATAATTTTATGGGATTTCAATGCCATAACAGAAGAAGCCAATGGTGAGGAAGCTGGAACTACTAATAATACTACAGTTCAGAAGGAAGACAAATTTTTGTTACGTTCATTTGCAACAAAGAATTCACCCATAAAAGGGTTACATTTTACGCGACGTAATCTATTGCTTGCAGTAGGTTCTTATGAAGGGAGTTCTTAAAATTCTGTAGTTCTTGCAGTGTTTATTAGATATTAAGAATTTAAGACTAAATAAAACTTCTACCTATTATCATAATTTTTATTTTGTGAATTGTTTGGAATCCTTACATGTCTATAGTGTACAAATACTGCTAAAATATTACTGTAAAATCTGTGTAAAGAATTTCCTCTCTGAAGTGATAAACTGTACCATTAAGTTCAAAATAGATTCATTGCTCCTGGCAACCTGTGCTTTCATAGCTTGCTTGAAATCCTCTTTCACACCTTTATCAGCTCCACGAGTACCAATTCGCCTTTGTCCTAAGTGCTGTTGGGAATTTGGTATAATATCAAGAACAACATTGTTTCCTTGTTCATTCCAAATGTAACTGAGTTCTTCCAGTATATCAATATGAATAATGTATGTAGAAAAGAGGTGATAATGAAACACTCCCTTTTGCCTTATGATATCCATTATGTGAATAAAGATTGCTTCTTCTTGAGGCCAACCAAGTTGCATCAGTACAAGCATGTGGCCATGGGTCACATCAGTTTTATTTTCAGAATTCGATAAAATTCTAATGAGTAAAGTGCAAAAATAATGCATAATGGCCACTTTTGTAACAGGCAGAAAATGCAAGTGTCTATGTTTACCACCTACTATTAGTTCTGGTTCTAAAACACCTTCCACATTGGGCAACTGTGGAAGAGCCCGTAATATACTCTCAATACAACCTGCGTAATAGTTCTGGAAATAATAAATAGAGGCTTTGACTATGCAAGCTGTCAAACTAGTTGCAGTATCTTCAGGCATAGCTTCATCATACTTTCCCCGGTACAAAGCAAATTCATCAGCAAACCCTTCAGACCATGGTTTGACTTGTATCTGATTTGCTAATTTTGTAAATTCTCTTGAAATGTGATCATTGCTATGCAGTAACTCCCAGCAATTAGCAGCTGCTTGAAACTGATGTGCTGATATCCTGTTACCTCCAGTTCACCTTTCCTCCTCTTTGATGGTGTTACTTCTGGATCGGACAGAGCTTCTACTAGGATATGATTACCCTTTAAAGACTTCTGCTCATATAGAGATCTTAGAAAAAATGTTGTCCCACAATATAGCAACTGACGACAATCATCATTATTCCTCAAAGTCAATAATTTTTGGAAATATGACTCTTTATTTAAGCTATTACTATAATTGTAAAAAAATGGGTCCCAACCTAATTGCCGGCCCATTAAATCCAACACTCCATACAATCTTTGCCATGGGTCTGTAATATCATGTTCATTCTCATCATATACATAAGAATTATAGAAATCAATGGCTTTGATTACCAGACGTTGCAGCAGTCTTGGTGACTCAAGAGAACTTAGCAGAGGTAATGTTTCTACCACCAAAAGTCTAGCATAACGATTATCGTAGAAGAATTTCTCAGCATTGATTAATGTCTTTACTAGACTGTCTACGCCCAGTTGAGGAAATTTTTTCAACAATAATACTAATAAACGACAATGTTCCATAGTATCATCACTGTTCTCAACGCTAGTTTTCAAGATTGTTAATTGAATATCTGGACATATATTATCAAACATTTGGCTTAAAAAGCTACCCTCAGCAGATCTTAAGGCATTTGCAATTGCAGATATTTCAGGCAACAAAGCTGGTAAGTTCTGTCTTGATATCATTAACGAACTGAAACATTCAGCAGCTTCTTGTACGTTTCCCGATTGCTTCTCCATTAAATAAGCCTCAAATTGTATTTTAAAATTTGTAGGGAATAATGTTTTGGCAGTTAACATCCATGCCTTCGCAGAATGAATATTATACTTCTGTGCATTTTTAGCCTTTGCAATAATATAATCTTCATCACTCAAAGCTGTATCAACGCCTGCATTTTCGTAATACTTATTAAATCCAAAGCTAAATACACTAAATCTTTTCACGACATAAGAAATTAAAAAATGTCGATAAATATTTGGATATATTATGATGACGTTTGTTTGACAGGCGACCTTTTAGAAACTAGAGCACAGAACATGAATAATCTCACAGAATACAGCCAGACCACATAACCGTGAACCAGACTACCAGAGGTAATAACAGTACAAGATTTTGAAAACATACACACACCTTTTGGTCACGCTCTCAAACATGTAATTAAATTGTTGTTTAAACTCAAGTGAAAATTAAAACAATATATTATTTGGCAAGTGAAAACCCAAACCACGACAAATGAACCAGTGACAGGAAAAATCCGACACGCTACCATTCTTTAGATTTCCGTAGTTACTAACAAAAACTGGTCAACTGCGAGTTGGACTCGTGACACTAAGAGTTCCGTACACATCAGCTGAAGAAAAAGAAATCGGTTAGATAATAATAAATTTGGGCGACCCATATTTATTCGACACTCAACAATTTTATGAACGTCACCTCGATCTTATTTATTTATTTAGAGTTTTTAAGGCTCGTTAAATAAATTGATCACCTGTGAAACTGTTTCGCTATCACGGGTTACGAGATAAAATCGGCTGGAGACAACCGGACAGCAGTGCGTGACTAAAATGGTTACATTGTCCGGAAAAACAAGCACTATTTGATTAACACTAAAATTATTTCGATGCGAAAATCAACTTAAAATGGGTTGAGCATTAAATCGAAACGCTAGTGGGTCGTGACGGGTAGTACTCGTCACTCAATGGACAATAATTAAACAACCTGTCAAAAAGGTCAACTTCGCACGGACAGACAGATTAATAAACAGTTTCTCTACACTATTGATAGTTGACAATTGACATGTCACTGACATAATGTTTACGTTTGGGCTAAGCTGCAGTAATTACAGTGTATAGTTTGAATAAAGATAAATCAGTTTTGTAGTGAAATAAATATGAAATAATCTAATGATTCGTGTAAACTTGATTTTACAATAATATATATAAAATATGTATGAATTTGACATGTATGATGACTATGCAATTGCAGAGGTTGTCCCTGATCATATTTTGGAGAACATTTTTTCCTATCTCTGTTTAAAAGATCTCCGAAATTGTGCTTTGGTATGTAAAAGCTGGTACAGAATTCTCAGTGATGAAAATAATGATGTTTGGCGACTGCATTGTGTTAAAAGATTGGTTGAAGAAGTTATGAAATCAGATTTACTTTCAACTGTTACTACATACAAATCAAAATTAAGAGCTTTTTACCATGCATGGAATCCACACGATTGTTCAAGAAACATATATGTCAAACTTAATGGATTCACATTACACAGGTTTGGATTTGTGATTTGTTTGTTAATCAAGTGTCATTATATCATCAGAGGCAATCATTCATTGCATGATATGATTACAGGAATCCTGTAGCTCAAAGTACTGATGCATGCAGAGGAAAGGTTGGGTTTCATCATGGAAGGCATGCTTGGGAGGTGATATGGGAAGGGCCTTTAGGTACTGTAGCTGTAGTAGGTATATCAACTAAAGATGCACCCTTACAATGTCATGGATATGTTGGGCTGTTAGGGTCTGATGAACAAAGCTGGGGGTGGAATTTAGTTGATAATCATTTATTGCATAATGGAGATACACAAGGACACTACCCTCTACTAAATAACTGTCCTAAATACCAGGTGAGATGACATTCTATGTAAATCCCTTAAGAAATGCTTTCTTTTTTGTTGAAAACTCCTTGAAGTCTGCTTATTATACTTGTTTACTTTATAATTCCTTGAGTTTGTTTGATAGTGGTTTTTTAGAAATGTGTGTATATTTTAACTCTCTTCAGGTAGGTGAGCGCATTCGAGTGATCTTAGACTGTGAGGACAACACTTTATCATTTGAAAGAAATTATGAATTTTTAGGAGTTGCATTCAGAGGTAAATAAATAAATATAAATAAAAAATAGTAATACACATGTGTGTATCAAAAGACGTAATGTATTTTCTTAAAACAAGATAGATTCCTTCTTTAAAATTTTCAATGTCACAAAATTGTGTTCTGTTCAATTCTCATTCTAAGCAGTTTTTGTTTGCTTTCAGGCCTTCCGAACAAGAAACTGTTTCCAACAGTTTCAGCTGTGTATGGTAACACTGAAGTATCCATGGTATATTTGGGTCCACCCGTGGATGGCTGATAGTGAATGAGTATGTCTAGAAAACTAACAATTCCTAGTCAAAATGCAATAATGTGATATAATTTACTGTTACGAGGCTATTATTATTTTAATATTTATTGTGACATGAAAAAAAATATGGTAAATTTTGGGTTTTCCAGATTTGTACATGAACTACTGTAGGAAGTATGAAGGATTGCAATGAAAACTGGGATACTTTTATGACTATCATTTATAATACTATTTGTTTCAGTTTAATTCAAGTATCTTGATATACATATGCAATACTCAAGTTAATCAGAAGGGGCTTCCTGATCACTGCTGGTGTCATATTCTCAGCATACTTCATTTACTTGGTATGTGTCCAGTCATCATTTTAAATTAATCCTACCAAATCTGTAGACTGTGACTATATTTTCCTTTTATGTTTGAATGTTAAATTACATGAGTGACATTATAAGATCGAAACTTCAATACTTTAGTACTATGATTTACTGGAATACCTATAAATTTGCCATTTTTCTACTAACAAAATAAATTACAATATTTACATAATTCAGTATTTTAAACTGAATTATTTGTGTGTGTATCGTCTAATGCTTACACTTTGTTTGCTAAGCACTGTCAACTAACACTAGACACTAATGCTGGTTCTAAATGATAAGGGCGTTTTTACAATTTGTTTAAAGTATAAGATAATTATAATCATGAAAATTTTACACTATTACCCATGGGTATTTTAAATAAAATGTGATCTAAAACCCGTCGCTTCTAATGACTCTTCCTTTTTTCCTTTCATGGATTTACTTTAAAATAGTATAATAATTGCAATGATGAAGACTGGAACTGCAAAACTGTATGTGTCTATGTGTGTATGTCGGAATGTTGTCAATTTTTGTAATATCGCCGCTATACTTTCCAGCAGTGTGATAAAATCACATTTTATTTAGAGTACCTACATCATATAAAGTATTTTTTATTTGGAAAAAAAATCGTGGTTAACGTGGATGTAAATAAATACCTGCGAAAGAGGTAATTTTTTTTAAGAATAATATAAATTGAATCTCTATAAGTTTAAGGCGCTTTGACCACTTGTAAACATTATCTGTAAATTATGTACAAAATCGAATTAAGTACTTTTATTTAAATCCACGCTAAAAAAACATGTTTTTTGACTAAAATTTATTTAACTCAAAGACCCCAATGGCCTTGGCTTGACCACAAAGATACACTTAAATAAGTATCTGTCTTAAGTTGCCAACAAGCGATCGGACGCAGATAATTCGCAGTTTGTATGTATTATATCTTTGAATTAAAACAATACGAAGGCTCTAACGTCACACCCACGACTGACCATCAATTTGTGAACCTGTGTGGTTACGAAACTGCGAGGCATACGTTCCACGTCCTATAGTTTGTTTGCAACATGAAGCCCGTGTCTAAAGGCTGATTAATTTTATCTGTTGACAAATCTAGTGATCATTATTGATTTTTGTTGATTAACCATTCAGAAAGGGTAGGTACTATTATAATATTTTTGCTAGCGCAATAACACATGCCAACAATAGAATTATTTTATTTCAATGTCTTCAATAAAACAATTTAGAAAACTTTTAATACTGACAATATGTTGAACCATAGTTAGTTAAAACTTAACGTATATGCTTACCTACAGTAATTTTAAGTTAGGAAATAAATATCTAATTTTATGTTAATTTTACACTGTTACATAGCTGAATATTATAAGGCCAGTGCAATAAAACCAGTTTTTACAAGTTGCTTTATTATTTTAATTAAAACGTATCAAAGGTATTTCTGTGTAGCATAAGTTGTTAAGAAGATAGAATTTGTCAAATCACGAAAAAAATCTGTCATCGTTGATAGGTACTACTGTCATTGAATTGCCATTCAAGTCAATAATTACTACATTTACGTTATCCATGTTGCAGGATCTCGGTAAAACGCAACAGGCATTCAACAGACGAGTTTTAAAGAAAGAAGGGATTTAAATATCTACGAAATCTTTGAAGTATTTACACACATTTTACAATTTACACTTTGTACTATAAATTTTACAATGTGAAGGATAAAAGCGCTCAGGGCTCCGATTCTGCTATTTACAATGGCCGATGAATGAATAGCAATTGGATTAAATTTGAAATTATTCCTATTCTCTTAAGCATTTTGCCAATAAAATAATGGGAAGTTAATTGTATTTACTGTGAGTGTACCGTCCCGTACTGAATTTCCAATTTATTATTGTGTAGAAAAAGGCTTACGAGAATACGAAAACTGCCATTTTAAGCCAAATTTCATTCATATATTCATCAATCGGTCATACAAATAGCAGAATTGGGGCCCTGGAAGTTCAATGACGACTAAATACTGTTTTTGAGTTGTGGTTTTAAATAGGTATAACAATTATTATTTTACTAATGACGCGGGAGGAATTCAAATAAATCTATCACATTTCTTGTAAATTAAAAATTATACCTTTTTGCAACAAATACATCGGAACATGTGCATAAATGTTAAAGATGCGTTCAGCTTTATGCCTTCTGCATGCTTTGATAACGATTTTAACAGACTGATTTAAGTAAAATCAAACTATTTTTAGTTTCAAATCTATCACTAAAAACTTATTCGGTGCGAATTGTATGGACCTAAGAACGTAGGGTTGAATAAAATATGTATACACTTAATATACTAGGCAATTCATTTTTAAAAATTCCAAATACATAGTTATGTTGGTCCTATCTATTTACGCACTATCACGGCGGTGACCCCAAACCGACCTTTAAAAATTTCCCTCCCTAGTTCCTTATTCACTGTAGCCTCTACGGCCTACACTCATATAACAGTATAAATAAAGAGGAAAATTGTCGAAAACCCACATAATAAACCTACGTTTAAGTTTCCCTACAGGCACACCGCGCTACACACTACTTAGTCCGTCCAAAGGTGAATGAACTGACTAGTGTTGTTGACTATCTATCCATCAGGTCAGCTGTATTCCCGAACTTATTATCTAACCTACTAATATTATAAACGCAACGACAGTTTGTATGAATGTTTGTTCCTCTTTCACGCAAAAAATACTTAACGGATTTAAATGAAACTTGGTACACATATGGGCCCCAATTTTGCTATTTACAATGACCGATGAATGAATGAATGAAAGTTGGCTTAAAATGTAATTTTTTGTATTTATTTTCTGCAAAATAATTAGAAATTCACTACGGGGCGGTACAACCAAGGTCAATACAATTAACTTCCAATTATTGTATTGGCAAAATGCTTAAGAGAATATGAATAATTTGAAATTTAATCCAATTGTCATTCATTCATCGGCCATTGTAGAAAAGCAGAATCGGGGTTATGGCTCATAACCAGGATGAACACATATAGTTTTATACCGACCCTAGTTTAATTGTACATATATATGGCCGGTCGTCGAAAAATAACCCCGTACAAAATTAATAAAACACTTCAGTTAATTAATTATATTTTATTGTTTTATTTCAGCAATACATTTTCTTTAAATTAATATTTATAATAGGCTATACAATACATAATTTTACTTTGGTAAAAAATAAAATAATTATGAGGACCGTAGCGGTACTAGTCACACTAGTTTTGTATCTATGTATTACATTGAGGATGCGACTGCGAAGTAATAAGTCGAACAATACATTGATTCGTAACTTGCGTCCCTACACGCAAGTATTTTAAGTATTAAAATGTTACTGTCCTCAAAATATACATAGATCTAAATCACAATATACATAAACAAAATGATTACGTCACATAAATGTTTTTATATTTTCGTCTGAAAATGAATTCGATATTTGATTAAATGTGGTTCAATATTTAGGCAGTTTTAATTAAATAATCGGGTCTCATAACGTAACAGATACAACAAGTCACTCGTAGTAATTTTTAATCGACTCCATACCGGAATTTGACTAACCTAAGAGTTCAATCAAATTTCCTTCCTTATAGAGTTTAACGACACCGGCAAATTATCAAATACACTAGGTATTTGATAATCTTAGAGATCACACAGACAGATCTAGGTTAATAGGGTATTTAACTAAATCTAATATGCATAAATTAAACCATCACTTGCTAGTAAAATGCTTACTGGGAAGTAACGTCACACGAGATTTTAAATCACTGTATTTCCTTCATTTTTCGTTTACGAGATAGAGAAGAAAAACGTATCCAATATTTTTTGGAATTCTGCCTGACAGACAGATTTTTTATGATATTTTTTGTCAAATACCCTATTGATGTTCTTTCCTCTTAACTAAAAATAATGTATCATTACCTTTTTCACAGCTAAAGTATGTATCAATGGTATACGTACAAATAATGAAACATTTGGGACGTATTGATTAGAGCTACGTATACACAAGTATTACAGTTCCATCTAATTTTGTTCTAAGAGCCAAAGTTGACGTTCCACGATGATAAATAAATTCAATATTTCCAACTTGGAAAAATCGCTTTCAACGGGAGAAAACATTCGAAAAGTCAAAACATCACACTAGGTGGAGCTGAGGAAGATATGGGAAAGCGCGATATACGTTAAAGAGTAGTAGGTATTTAGGTATCAAAAATATGTTTGTACTGATGCGGATTAATAACTAAGGGAGGAGATTTTATTTCATATTAATATGGTATAATTGTAATTTTACGTACGTGAGATATGTTCCTCATTTCGCAGAAGCTGAATTTTTTCAGTACTACAAAGTAGGATTAACTATAAACAAAATATTTTTAAATAATATAAGTTAAATTTCCATTAGTAAATAAGAGGGCACCCATCGAGCCATCTAAACAAAAATATTGGAATGTACTTTTTAATGAGCTTGTAATACGATTTACATAACGTCACGGTCTGATTTAATTTACTAGGAAAATGTTACGGAGACAAAATCTACGAGATCTAGCACATTATCACTCACAGCTAGTCGATTTCTGAGACGATTTATATTACACCCATAAAAACTATTTAGAATGTGAACACTTTTTAAATATAAGTATTTAAAAGGTTTCAGCAAACATTCTAATTGACTAAGTATAATTTGTAACTAGGTACAGATAAAGATAAATAACCATGAAAGGTGTAGGATATAACGACTTTTTTTAAGGTCAAGGACAAAGCAATCGATAAAACGAGAAATCGATGCGTGAGGTAAAAGCATAACTATTTTATAATTAACCTAGTAGGTATTGGGTTACAAAGAACTAATACAAGGTTCTGCTTAGTAGCAAGGAACATGGTTTGACTACTATTATTGCATATTTCTCTGACTAGTCTCACATTCAAAATTATGATTAAAAATAGGCTTTTCTTTCCATTAAAATAATTTTGTACCAAATGGCATACGATTTATTAGGTTGGTACTTAAACAATAGTCTGACGTAAATGGTAAAGTCCACGTTCATTACTAACATAATATAAGGTAAACATTTAAGTATTAACATACCTTCAATCAAACAATAGTGAGAAGACTTATCGCATTATCGTTCATTTATAAGATGATAATTAAATAATTTATTATCTCATACATTTTAAACATTTGCAAGTCAAATCAATACGGAAAATTCGGAAGCAAATTCGCATTAATAATATTCTATGACTTCACTACAAGTTGAGTCTAGAGAGACTCGAGTGTAGTAGAGTATAGAGATTATTAATAAGTAAATTTAATTTGGGTTTAGCTGTTAGTTACTGATTGTATTTTACTTTTTCTTATAGCAGACACGAAAATATCTAAGTTACCTACCTCCAAAAAGAACACGCAACGTTATTAGTTAGCGCAGGCATCGCATAGTTTGGCTTTGGTATGTGACCAAGTTTAGATTAAATAAATATTATAATTATTCCAAATGGTTATAACATCCTAAAATTACCTAGATAATTAGGTACCGTACCTACTACCACAGTATAAAGGCATTACTCTTCATATTACTCACAGTCACAACCGTATCTCCCTTTACCTTTTAAGTTAAAGATGTTACACATTTTAAAGTAATGAAACAAAGAACAGTATTTTTTAAATACCAAGATATACTACACACGTCAATTTTATTATCCATGGCCACATAAATATTAAAAGAGTAGGTATAGGTAACTATTAACGTAGATACTTGTTATTATTAGTCGTCAAATAAATTAAGTCATTGAAATAAAACGATGTATATATTAGATGTATTCTTATAAAAAGCCAGTAAAGTCAGCAATAGGTTTTATTATTACTTATGCATTTCGTCGTTGTCTACTTTTAGGCCATATTTTTGCATTTATGTAAATGCGTAGATAACAAAGAAATCGGCTTTTAGGGGCAAGAAAGCTATTGACAAGATTTTGAATTGGCTCCTTTGACAATTACAATAGGATCATCTTATCGTTTCCACGCCCTATCGGGTAAATTTTATTTAATAAGAAAACTACTTGTTTTCGTACATTTATTGGCCTTCTAATTGCCAAACCACTCTTTAAGAATTGGATGCAAACGTGCACAATGCACTAAAGCACTCAATACAATTCGTGAAAAGTGTAGGTAACTACAATTTTAATCTATTATTGAAATAAACTTCAAAGTGCAAAGGCTTTGCAACTAAGCTACTTCACTTTGAGCAAGAAATGCAAGGTCGGCGCTTACCCGCTGGCTACCTCACGGTTATAGTATTCGCCTGCCTTTCAAGCTAATAGAGTCAAAGAGGGTGATATGATAATATCAACATCAACCCTTACTAAGTACCTAATTAGTTTTACTTAAATACTTAATTAGAAACAGGAATATTAAGTGGTCAGTTGCGTATGATTTATCTACAATAATTATTGTTAATATTTACGCCAAATTTCTTGGTACATATATCATCAAACCTTCCTACATTATATTAGTACGTGCTATTCGACTCCTTCGGGACTAGAAATCACTTTTTTTTTGGGTTCGTTTCCGCGAGACAGGAATTAGTGCGAATATATTTAACGCCATCCATAGTATCGCTCTATGGTTGATTCGGCAATCATTAAAAAGGCCGCATTAATTACTGTAGAATGACATTTTCGGTTTAGATATTATCAACTGGTCCAAACCTGTGCATCTCGCAATTTAAATAGTAACCTATGTTAATTATTTGTAATAATTATTAATCTATGTTCGTTAATACGATAATACTATAGGTAACCTAACCATAATAAAATATTGTTTTAATGTAACCCACACAAACAATAAACTTAAGGTGGGTCTTATTCACGATTAAGGTTTAAACTGTTTTTTATCAGATTTATTAATTTATTTTTGCACTGTTAAAACCAAAAACAATTTGGAAAGTAATCAAATACCGCTATAAAATTGACAATATGAATAAGACCCACACATGTTTTATTAGGCCATCTAGCCATAATTACATAAACCCAACATCCAAATACTTATACATATTGAAGGCGTGATTTAATTTTAAACAATGTCTATAATATAGTTACAGATCTAATACCAACAAATATCATCACAAAAATCTTTGCAAAAGTTTATAATCTATAATATTATTTAGCTTATTAATTTATTAACCACCAAAACCAAATGGACGCGATGAAATATTGTTCTCCAACTCAAAAGGCATTTTGTATTATAGTTCTTACCTACCCTGAGGAGATGCACCAACTGCAGCTGTTACTAGTCCTCGTGGTGGTAGTCAATTGGTTGTTTGATCAAACTGCTGTCCAGCAGAGAATCCTTCATTTGAGGCTTTACTTTTGTAGGTGGGAATTTTGTAAGGCAGAAGTCTGAGACCAGACAGAATATTTTACATAGCAAAGGACAAAGCAGAGCCTGGTGGACCACTGCTGCCACTCTGAACCACGGCCCATCAAATGGATCTAGTATAGCTGGACATAGCATGTGATTAAGGTTCACTTGAGCAGGCTGAAACAAAAAAGGTACAGTGATTATTTCATAAAAATGGTTTATATTGCAATATACCTAGACACCACAATGCCACATTATATTGCAATGATTTTATTGTTTTAGATGTATGAGATATACACTTACTATAGCTATTACTTGTAGCACCACAAAGTGATAAATCAGGTTCAAACAATAGCTGAATATTGCCCAATTGAAGTCCCAAAACGGTTCTATGTTGTATGGGCCTAAAAAAAAAATGTATATTATTAATTTATCTCTTCAAATAGTCACTTCTGTAAACAAAGTAAATTTAATTGAACACACCACCAATTCTCAGCAAGTAGTAAGGTATCACAAACATCATTCCATGTTGAATCCAGTACAGAGCAGCTTCAGCAAATATCTGGTATCAGAATAAACAATGTGTTTATCAAATAATATTGAACAATTGAAAGAATCTAATATAATGACATATTAATTACCTTCCTTGAAGCTGTTTCAGGAAACAAAAATGCTAACAGTGGTCCATTTAACAAGTTTAGGTGTATACGAAATAATCCAGTAACTGTTTTGCTTGGCGGAGCTGCCAATAAATAGATCTGAAATAATAGTTTTATTTTATAACAAAAAAAAAACATTTGCCTTAGGCACAGACATTATGTAAACAACTGTGAAGTATATATCTACATACTGTATACATTATCACACCGATTAGTAACATGTAATTGCAACAGCAAATAAAGACAATATTATTACTCCTGGAAAAGATACATACAATTTTTTGCTAACTATATTTGACTTTTTAAATGTACAGAAAGGCTATCAAAATTTATAAATAAATACATCTTGTTATTTATTCCATGTAATTATTGTACTCGCCTGTATCAGTGTAGTTACATGACAAGGATTTAACAAATATATAACGGTTCGCGACGCAAATTTAAAACCGATCTCCATGCCCCAAAGCAAAGCCAAAAGTATTACTAATAATCTTTTTCCACCTCTGTCATTCTTCACATAATTTGTATCTTGTGGTATGGATAATTTAGGATAGGTTTTTATCTGAAAAAAATAAATATTTAAAAATTATTTTTTAACTTATTTTAAATCAATTAGTCAACAAAAATGTAGGCCAACTACTAATTTAATTTAGTATAGGTAGTGATAGCACAACCACCACGTGTAAGCCATAAATAAGCTTCATTATTTAGGTAGTCTAGAATTGATTTACATAAGTTATAAAGCTTACTTACGGAAATATATACACAAATAGTGACTACAATTACAGTTTCGATTATTTGTCTTTTCGTGGACAAGAAATAAGCACATTCCGGACCCACATTTCTAGGAACCGCTTTATTTGCTCCACTATACGCCCACTCAAACATTTTTCCAAATTGATTTTACTTTAGTTAATTTTTCATCGATTTAATGATTTTATTTTTGGAAAGATAATATCTGTTCAGTGTTTTAGTTCCCGCTACAGTGACAGCTGCGACTGCGAATTACAAGCGCGAGCGAGCGAGGAGTTTGTTTTTATCTGTTCATGCCGTATTTTGAAACATAGGCTTTTAATATTTTTTCAGTTTGGCAACATTGTTTGATATAAAATGGTGTGATGGCCCTTTTTCCAAGTTATTTTCATCCCAGGATGCAAAAATACATCTTCTTAGTAGGTGTATAAGAAGTAAAAAACCAATAAGTATAATAACAAAAAATAAACAGATAATGTACTATTTACTTAGATGATTTACATATTAGATTATTGTTTAAGGAATTTTCAAGGCCCTTCAACTGTTAGGTAGGTTATTATAGATAATTATTTCGCATAACTCAAAATCATACAATTCGGGCATCATTAACTCCTCAATCAATTCGGAAAGGTCGTCACTACTTCTGCGGACACTTCTTCACTGTTACTGCAGCCTGTGTATGGGTCACAGGCTGCAGTAATAGAAGTATATGGTCCACTATATTTGAACATTAGAATGACATATAGGCAGTGGTATGTAGGCAGTAATTTTAAACATCTGATTGACTTGGACTGAACTTTTTCGATGAAAAATAGGGTGGTACCCTATTTTTTATCGAAAAAGTAGATACTTTTATCTATTTTCATTAATATACAGGTCATCATTATCTGCCTAGCCTTTTCCCTACTATGTTTCAAGTCTAACCGGATTCAACTAAGTAACAGTGTTTTCAAGGACTTCTCCTCAACCCAGTTACTTGGGCTGCACGCACGATACCCCTTAGTCAGATTGGTTGTCAGTCTTTTCGAGCTTCTGACTGCCTGTAACGACGGTCAAAGATGTATGAATAACAGCCGGGACCCACAATTAAGCGTGCCTTCCGAAACACGGAGGACGTCGTTATGAAAGATGGTTGCCCATCTACGGACCGACCCAGACAAGCGTAGCTTAACCTATTATCGATCCACTTATGCAGTTACAGCTTAGCCACGAGCTATATATACGAATACTGCTAAGAATTGGAAACCCTATACCTAGATTTAAATAATTATTAGATCCTCATGAAAACTTGAAACAGGCCCAATATAATACCTTCCCTGTACCTATATTTTGAGTTCTGGCTGTTGATCTGTGAGGACAACAGACAAAAAGACGTTTTACAATATTACATATTAAGTACTTATTTGTCTTAAGGCTTTTTTTTCCTTAAATCATACAATTTCCTTACTATTCTAACTCGCCAAACTTTTAATTTTGAAGGCTTAATGTTACTTATCATTATTTTGCAAAAATCCAAACACCCTTTGATAATCTAACAGTCAAATTGGTAGGTTATGAAATAAAAAATAATAAACTTTAAAAGTTATTTATTGGGTACGAATCCTAAATTCGTTAACATTATTCTATCTACAATATGGCAGTGTTCTCGAAAACATTTTAAAGACTCGAATAGTTATACATATAGTTATGGCATAATATGTTTAGAATACAGCTAGCTATTTAATAAAAAAAATTTAGTACAAATATATACTATTTCAGAAATGTTGTGGAATATGGCCAAATGGATTACTTTTACCTCTAATTAATTTTTTATATAATATATTTATACTCATTTATTATTATATACAATTAGGCAAATCTAAATTATCACAAATCGAGTGTATGAGGGGTTTCAAATCCGATCAGTGTTTTACAAATATGATCCAACAAAAAAATCTTGTTGGATTATTAATAAACGAATACACGTCTTCTTAATTTATAGATTATTGTGTCCCAGTCCATATACGATTACAATATATGTTTGTAATGAGAAGTTTAAGTAACAATGCAATAACAGACAATAAAGATATTATTTATAAAGTTATTAAATAAAATACCTTACATTTAAATTGCTTTGGTGTGTTATTGATGACCAGGAATTCAGTTATTTAGTGACTGTAAACGAAATGATAAATTAGACACCTACTCTTCTCAGCCTCTTCATACCTAATTAATAGTACTTATTGAGTAATTGTTAATAATTAGGCACAAAACAAAACATTGGTGTCAGATTAATTGAATTTCATTATTCTATTTGGTGTTTTTCATGCAAACTGCACATCGAGCAACACGCTCCAGTAGATTTCCTGATTTTAATGTTTGTCGCTCTGGCATCGTAAACTGTTCCTCGTCTCTGATGGTCGTTAACCAAAAACTAAGTTTATCCGAAAACTTGTTGCATGTGCCGCCCTCACCATTACATTCGATAAATGGTACCGCACGGAAGCTTTCCAAACATGATCCAGGGCTTTCTAAAGCCTGACCACCACCTTGGCCACCTGCACTGGTTTGCTGTAACATAAAAAGAATAAGTTAGGATGTCAGCGTCTTCTCCCAATTTCTTTGTTTTATAAATATTTAAATAATCGAGCTATACTAAACAAAAAATTATGTGAAAATAAATCGTGAGCTCATGATTACTGATTAACAAAAGTTGACGTACCATAACAAAACTGTATCCGATCCAGAGTTCAGTCCATCCTTGAGGACATTCCGGAATACTGTTTGACTGACTGTGAACGGCTATGACATTGGCGGGTGCTTCGCAAACTACGCATCTGGATATATATCTCATAATGTCCTTTCCTTCTACCGGACTCATCGGTGTCTCCTCATTCGTTGAAAGCCAATAACTTCGGTCGTTTCGGCTGGCATAATTACACACCTCATTTATGTCACAGAATAAGAATGGCATGGTGCTAAACTTCCTTACACATGAACCAGCATGGCCTAAGTCCTGACTGTGAGCCTTTTCGTTGCCGTCTATGTAAAGCAAGGAATATCCCTCCCACAGTTTTATTAAGCCATTATTGCACTCTTGAACATAGTCACCTTGACTGTGACGTACTACTAGAATACCAGTTAAGTAATCTGTTTCGACACAAGGAGCTCCCGGGGGTCCTGGCAAACCTTGCTGTCCAGTCAAACCAACTTCTCCCCGGTCTCCTTGGAATCCTTGGAGACCTGGTGGACCAACAGGTCCTTGTGGTCCTACTTGACCTTGGAAGCCACGATCACCCTTCATACCTGGTAGTCCATCTAATCCTGGAGGACCAGGAGCTCCATCCCTTCCGGGTGCACCGTCAAGTCCAGGTGCTCCAGGCATCCCAGGTTCTCCTTTAGGCCCAAATACAAAGCGAGCTGCTTCACCTTTGTCTCCTTTTTCACCTTGTTCACCAGTCAAACCAGTTCTTCCCGGTAATCCACGTTCACCTTTCATTCCTGGCGGGCCTTGAGATCCCATCTCACCATCAATACCGTTATATCCTCGCTCACCTTTGTCACCTTTTTGTCCTATTAGACCTGGAATACCCGGATATCCTTGATCTCCTTTCTCGCCAGGCAAACCAATACCTGTTGCTCCTTTTTCACCTCTATCTCCCTTTTCTCCTCTTGGTCCTGGAGGTCCAAGGCTACCTGGTGTACCATCATATCCAGGTGGACCAGCTACACCTTCTCGACCCGTATCACCTTTTTCTCCCTTAGGTCCTACAGTTCCTGGCGTGCCAGGTAAACCAACTTGGCCTGGAAGACCAGGTAGACCTACTTCTCCTTTTTGTCCGATAGAACCAGGCAGACCTGGACGGCCGTGTTTGCCTGGAATACCTGGCAAACCTTTTTCTCCCACCATTGTTAAGCCTGGGGATCCTGTGGGACCGGCAGGTCCTCGATCACCTAAAATATTAAATGGTCATTATTTTCAAAAAAACGCATGTCGTAGATTATATTTTATGTTTACGTAAGCGAGATAAGTATCCATTAAGGTCTTCTAGGATAAATATCTAAAATAGTAGGCATAAAATTCAAACAAAATTATTATGATGGTATTTCTGACAACGTTAAAATTATGGAATTGAATGGATGAATTAAATTTAAATAAACTTAAAAAAACAAAAAGCACCTTTTTCTCCAATTATGCCCATTAAGCCAGTGTCTCCTTTTTGCCCTTCAAAACCTCGATCTCCTTTTTCCCCAGTTAAACCTTGTTCGCCAGTAAGTCCTCTTTCACCTTTCTGTCCTTTCATTCCAGTGATGCCGGGTAAACCAATTTCTCCCTTATCTCCTTTTTCATTAATTGATACACCTGGGAGTCCTCTGTCACCTTTAGGGCCTTGGAATCCCATAATACCCGGAGGGCCCATAGGACCAGTTGCACCTTTTGGCCCCATAAGACCATCAAATCCATCTCTTCCTGGAAAACCTATATCACCTTTATCACCTTTAGCACCATCGCGTCCAGGAAGACCCATATCACCCTTGAAACCTGGAGGACCGTTCATTCCTGGCATACCTGGAGATCCGACATCACCTGGTAAACCTGTTAATCCTTTATCACCTTTAAGTCCCACAAAACCTCTGTCTCCCTTTTCGCCAGTTGCTCCTGGAAGTCCATCAAGTCCTGGCTTGCCAAGATCACCTTTTTCACCTCGAACACCTGGTATACCAAAACCATCTAAACCAGGCTGACCAATATCTCCTTTATCTCCTGGAGCACCTGGCCGACCATCCAGCCCTGGAAGTCCCGGCATACCTGCTTCTCCCTTGTCTCCTTTATCAGATGCCAACCCAGGTTCTCCTTTAGCTCCAGTTAAACCTTGATAGCCTCTGTCTCCCTTTTCACCAGGCGATCCCATTTTACCAGGGAATCCAGGCTGTCCCGGGGGTCCCATATCTCCTTTAAAGCCAGGCTGACCAATAGGTCCCATAGGTCCATCAAAACCTGGTGCACCGGGTTGACCAGTAAATCCTAAGTCTCCTTTGTCACCTTTTTCTCCAGGCGCCCCAGGAATTCCTGGTGCACCGTTTCTACCTGCACGACCTCGGCTTCCAGGGTATCCTTTTTGTCCAGGAATTCCTTGTATTCCAGGTTCACCCTTATTACCAGGTAATCCTATGACCCCAGGTTTGCCTACAAGACCTGGGTATCCTTGTTGTCCTTTCGGTCCATCTCTTCCGGGTGCGCCAGGGGTGCCAGGTACTCCAGGTGGTCCGATAGGCCCTGGCTCACCTTTTTGTCCAGGGGCACCCGCGTAACCAGGTCGCCCAAATTGTCCTTGATCTCCCTTTTCACCAGGTAAACCGACTGGACCAGTGAGACCATCGGGGCCGGGTGTGCCTGGAGTTCCTCTGTTGCCTTTATCACCTTTAAGTCCGGGCAATCCAGATGGACCAGGTGGACCTGGCATGGGAAGGCCAAGTTCACCTTTGTCTCCCTTGAAACCTGGTTCACCTGGGTAACCTCTTGGGCCTGTCTCTCCTGGTGTTCCTGGGAATCCAATTGAACCCATTTCTCCGGTATCTCCCCTTTCTCCCGGAATACCCCGTGGTCCAACGGGGCCTTGTTTGCCTGGCAATCCCATTTCACCCTTTGATCCTGGTAGACCAGAAAAACCTCTGTCCCCCTTTTCACCCGGTTCACCTATCAAAGTATAAAATAAAAATTACATTTTAATTATTTCTTACAATCAGTAGTCAATATGGTTAACTACCATATGAAGAGCGAGCCTGACAGTGGATTTTACGTACTTAAATTGAGGTATGAATTAGGGATTTAGGTTTAGTAGGTTATATCGGAACCGATGTCGGAGTCAGTGGCGGTGGCAAGAATGAGATCTATTCAAGGCAAGTTTACTCTTTACGTAATAAACGACTACTAAAACTAATAACGAAAGTGTGATTATAATTTGTTTGTTTGTTAATGACGAATAGATTCTCAAACTACACAAGTACTTTACCGAGTAAGTATTTTACAAATATATTCTTGGGATATGAAAAAATAATCATCTTGGAAAAGTAACATTGCATGTGCAGATTCTACGGTTAAAGATACGTGGGAGTTATGTGCAAGTCATAGATTAAGTTGGTGAGTACAAATTTTCAGATCTCATAACGGGACATTGGTTTGTTTAAGTCCAGGAAATAATTAATCATTGCTGCCGTGTAGTAATGCACGATATTTTTTAAAATTAATTAAATAAGTGGATTCCTAAAAAATAATGTCCTTTTCCATTAAAAAAATCAAAAGTACATTCGTTAATATATACTAAAGTGTGAAATAAACATAATTCTTTTAAGCGAAACCCAAAGAAAATTATGAAAATGTTACGTTACCTGGGGGTCCCTGAGGGCCAGGTGCTCCTGGAGCTCCAGGGTCGCCTCTCGTTAGTGCTTCGAGGTTCGCGGGACATTGACCAGCTACTCCTTTGAGACCCATTCGTCCTGGGAATCCTTTGTCTCCTTTCTGTCCGAAATTACCAGGAGCACCTTTCTCTCCTTTAATTGATTCTCCGTTCTTGCCAGGTGCACCAGGAATCCCATTTGAACCAGGAGTGCCGTCAGTTCCAGGCGGACCCATAAGGCCATGATCACCCTTTTGGCCAGGCATACCGATTTGACCTTGATTTCCTTTAGATCCCAAACTTCCCTTTTCACCTTTTGGACCCATTGGGCCAGGAGGTCCACGTTCACCTCGTTCACCAGGTGATCCTTTAACTAAGTTACTAACAGCAAATGTAGCATCAGCTCCTCTTTCACCAGGGGGTCCTATAGGTCCATCATCACCGCGTTCTCCCTATAAATATTCATATTTTAGAGAATAGTAATATTTCTACTTTATCCTTTTCTAATTAAAGTAAATTATTAAATACTGACCGGGGCACCCGCTTCACCAGGTGAACCATTCAAACCGTCTGCTCCTCTTTCACCTGTAAGTCCAGGAGGACCGGGGGGTCCACGGTCTCCTTGCAAACCAGGGTATCCATCTGAACCACGATCTCCTTTTGGTCCCGGACCACCTGGCCTGCAGTCATTACACCGCCCACCAATATCGCCTTTTGCTCCTGGGCTACCTGGTATTCCATCAAAACCTGGATTACCCTTTTCTCCTTTTTCTCCTGGAGGACCAATTTCTCCTGGACTACCAGGTGTCCCTAAGCTTGAGTTTCCTGGAAATCCACGTAGTCCTATGTATCCCTTTTCACCCTTTTGGCCCTTTGAACCCGGTTGTCCGTTATAACCACTGTCTCCTTTTTGACCCTATAATGATACACATAATTTAATGAAATTCGATACAATACCTTTAATTTATTAAATGACAGGCTATGTTTAGTATCAAGTTTTACGTAATCACTGGGTACATGTTATTGCATTTGAACTGAAAGCTGTTGATTTGAAAATGATTACTTACGGGTATTGAAATTCCGTCTTCACCCTTTGGACCTCTTGGACCAACAGGTCCTTGCGGTCCATCGAAACCGCGTGGTCCTGGTTCTCCTTGAGTTCCGTCACGTCCAGTTTCACCTTTGTCTCCTTTGGGACCAGCTAGACCTTCGATACCAGGTTCACCAGGTTCACCCTGTCCTCCAGGTGGCCCCATTGGTCCTAAATCACCCTTATCTCCAGGCAGTCCATCAGTTCCTTTAGGTCCAGGTCTACCGGGGTAACCTCTTTGACCCGGAGGTCCAGGTGGCCCAGCTGATCCAGTACGACCTCCTGAAGGACCTTGAACTCCTTTTAAACCTCTGGGACCTGGTAATCCATCTCTGCCAGGTTCACCTTTACTTCCAGGTCTTCCATCCAAACCAGGTAAGCCATCGTTTCCTCTGTCTCCCTTTTGTCCTCTAGGGCCCGGGTTACCGTACATTCCATCACGGCCCTACAGTATAGAATAGAATATTATTTATGAAATAAAACTATTATGACGCATGTCATATTTTTAACAGGTAATAAAGTATGTAATTATTTATACAGAATAAATATTTCTAAAAATAAGTTAAAGTTAACGTACTCTTTCACCAGGATTTCCTATAATTCCTTTTTCTCCTTTAATTCCCATCTGTCCTGCGCGACCCGGTTCACCCATAATACCTTCATCCCCTTTATCACCCATGGGGCCAGGTTCACCCTTGTCACCCTTCCAACCCATGTCACCTTGAATTCCTTTGATAGCGCCTTTGTCACCTTGCGAAGGCAAAGTAACAGGAGGGCAACTTGAACCTTTGTCACCTGGGTCACCACGATCTCCTTTATCACCTTGAATTGCTAATCCTTTCGAACCTTTTAAACCTTTATCACCTTTTAAACCAGGTGGACCCTAAAACAAAGGCGAGTCATTAAATAAATGCGATTTTCTTTGTTTAGTAATATTTAATATTATCCCTTGCAAATAGGTTATACTGGCGAACCAGTTTTGTTCGTGGAATGTAAAACTGCGGATAAAGTATGGCTTGGTCTATTATGATATTATATGTATATCTTAGTAGATCTTTCATGAAAACTATAAAAATTAAATCTAACACACCAAAAGTGATAACAAACTGCAGAATGTAAGTTACGATTCCTAAACACATACAAAATACATATTATATTTTAAACCTCGGTGACATACGGCATCGATCTAAATCTGCAAACGATTTACTGACTAATACTATATATTCGATATTATTATATAAATATAAACTTATCAAAGTCATAATTAAATTGCATACCGTAGGTCCTTGATTGCCTTTAGGTCCTTCTAAGCCAGGTAGACCTGTCGGACCAACATGACCTGGTTTTCCTTGCATTCCATCGGCGCCAGGCTCACCCTTTTGTCCTTTAGGATATCTTCCAGTGTAAGCAGCTTCACCCTTGTCACCTTTATCTCCTTTAGATCCAGGATATCCGCGAGGACCTGACAAACCTTGTGGACCTTTCATTCCAGGTTCACCCTTGAATAATATTATATAAGTTTAGTTTACTTAGTAACTGTTTGATTCAAAATAAACGTATACTAAAACATCACTTTGTACACATAAGAATTTAATTTAACTTGTGACGTATGTAATTTTTTGAATAAAAGTATATACTTAACAAGCACTGTAAATAGTAATCTTACTTAGTAATTCGGATAGTTTTAAATGTGGAACAAAAAAAACTTTCATGATGAACTGCGAATTGGGATTACTATATGTAGGTATGGATGGAATATTTGTAAAAAGGTTTAAATTCCTCAGAGAGGAAGTCGTCGTAAAAAATATGTTCTTGTCTACAAGGTCTCGCTAGAAGCCAAACTTACATCGGTACCATTGCACCCGTCCCTGCCGTGGATACCTGGTGCACCCGGTTCTCCTTGGGGACCAGCTGGACCAATTCTTCCGACGAATCCACGTTCACCAGGTTTACCTCTATCACCCTTAGGGCCTCTCGGACCTGGGTTTCCCATTTGTCCTTTTTGTCCTTTAGAACCTTGTGGGCCTTCTGGACCTTCGTGACCAGGAAAACCACTGATACCTGGGGGTCCTGGCATTCCTGGGATACCCTGAAAATTATAACAGCAATAACGGCATTGTCAGGTCATGATCCTGAATAGGATATTTCTCTTTGAGAATTATCAGGAGCACTTGTAACAAAACGGCAACAATATAAAAGTCACACATATTACATACCCTGTTTCCCTTTTCCGCAAAGCATTTCGGTTGGCAGCATCCTGGGGCAGTACAGTTCTTTTCCGAAGTGCGTCGTCGAGTCACTGGATCGTATACGGTAAAGCTTTGACCTCTCGTGGAAGAAGAACTCACAGCTGATGGCGACGGTATGTCTAACCGATTAGACAAGCCATAAGTCGGTCGCTGAGGTGGTGGATATAAGTTTTCATATGACGGCCTCTGGGGCGGTGGATATAAGTTGTCATATGTCGGTCTCGGAGGTTGTGGATATAAGTTTTGCCTGTCGTCTATCGGATATTGATCCGTCTCTCTTTGATCATATTCTCGGTATGGATCATAATTTTGCTGAAATGTAAACAATGTATTTCTATTTAATGCTAAAGCGCGTTTTAGCAAGTGGCACAGTTTAGGTAAGTGAAAAATAAAAAAACGAAAAAAAAAACGAATCGGCTATAATAACGATCCTATCCGACACATAATGGAACGCCACAAATACGAAAAATTGATATCAATTTTGATAGTAAAAAATTGACTACGTTCAATGACGAGATTGCTTGAGGTCACAGGTTCGACCTTAGGCGAGTAGATACTGATGCGACTTGTTAGTGCTTAAAGGTGGTGGTCTTTAATTGTAAGACGCCAATTGCATTATAATCATAATTTATTTATTAATACCAGCCTATATTACTGCTGCGTCTCTTCCCGCTTAAGGAAGGTTTTGAACATTAATGACGGCGAATTAGCGATTTCTGATTTCAATTGGAATTCATATTTCCTCACGACATTTTCCCTCACCGTTTATTAGTGGTGTTCTTGGAATAATATAACATTGAAACAGTCACATTGAGATCGCCTGCGTTGAGATCGAACCTGCACCTCGTTTATACAAATGTTGATAGGTATTTGTATAGAAGTAAGCAAGTTAATTAATTATTTAATAAAATCCATTTATAAGCGAACGAACTGCTAAAATAAATGGTGGTAATATTTAGTTTCCGCTAGTCTTGAGACTGAATTGTTTTTACCAATTAGCAATTTTGATTTTCCAAGTAATGAAATTGATATCTGCTCTATTTTCTAGAAGTCCTATACAATACTTATAAAATTAAATACTTCTTATTAACAGCTCAATGAAACTGTTATAGAACCAACAAAATGTGTACTATTTATTTACCACATAGACATAAACATATGAATTCAAAAACTCGTAAATATGCTAGTTGTATCCTACGCACATTGACCTAAGTGTGGCATTTGATCTATCGCTGCCTAAGCATTTCAGGCGTAAACCGATACTTATTGTCACTGACGATTGCGCCACCAAGTATACTGAAGACGACACGAAATTCGTCAACTGTTACTTTAAAACTTCTCTGATCTCTATTCTATACAAAGTAGTAAAAATTAAGCATGTAATAAAAGATTATATCAAATATGTCACACTCCGTAACGTACTTGAACTATATTTTTCATAGGCACGAAAGTCACAATACAATATTTTTTTTTTATAATTTCAAGGCTATATTTTACGGCATAATAATGAATGGTATGTTAATAATTAATAAGTTGTAATAAAATTCAGGATAATCGTAGGTTGCGCGTGATTTTTTTTTAAGGTATCATTTATTTAAAAAAAAACTATTTAAAAATGATTTGACATTCAATGATAAATATTTAAGAAACGAACAATAGCAGCGATTCCTTTATAAAAATAGTTTATTCAATTATCGTTTAAATTTATATGCTCACAAAATATTTAAATATTTCCTTTTTGAAGCTTTATATTTTATGACATTTTTTTTAACATGTTGTAATTTATCCCGTTAACATTTGACGATTATGTCGACGAATTTATTGCCTGAAATAAATTCCACTTCACATCTCACAAAAACAAAGTATGTCATATAAGTATAGGATACAGTAGGTTTGCGCAACACCGACGCATTGCATCCGAGCGATGATAAACTTTGTCGGTCTCTCATTTACTGTATTATATTTATATAGTAACTTGTGTTAAGAAGTAACACTGATATAAAAGTTCCGTAAGCTATTTTGTATCAATTTGTTTTGAACAAGACACAGATTTATTTTTGAAGAAAATGTTTTTTGCCCTTGACTTCGCGAATATTTGATGGCGTTTTGGAGAAATTACAAAAGGAAGAGTGCAAGCGGACAGGCAAGTCAACCCGCCCGCCGCCACCGTTGCTATTCTACCGTGGACGCGCGGCAACATTCACAAATTCCACTCGGTTTTTTTTTAGATTATTTAATCACTTGCCAAAATTAATGTTGTTTTCATGAATCACTTGTTAATTTAAGAATTATTTTTAACTTGGGACTCACCTGACCATAAACTCCTAGAAGCGGTGCTAACGCAGCTACCAACCTATTTAGTAAAACAAAATAAAGTTTAGGAAAAAGTACACTAACTAAAAAAAATCATAATTAATTATATTGCAAATATTATTAACGTGAAAAGACTTTAGTAAAAGTATATCGACTTCTAGTAAAACACCGCATTTTTTTAAGTTCAGCTTAAATTACGGACTTAGGAAATAAGTCTTACCATAGCACGGACACCGCCATAGCCCGGAGCGCGCTGCGCCAGATTCCCGTGCGCGCGCGCCGATTGTGCCGGGCCGGGATACTAAAGGATAGAGGAGTGCTCGGGCGGCGGTGTGGGCACCCCCGCCCCGCGGGCGCGCGCGCGCGGCCCCGGGCTGGCCGCGAGGGCGCGCATCCAGTACTGTAGTGGCGGCGCAGCCATGTCGGGCCCGGCGCGTGCGCGATTCCTCGCGCTCCACCTCGTGCCCGCCACACTTTTGCTTCTGCTAAGGAATCCTACCCCTACATCAGCGGTAAGTACTAAATTGCTGTAAACGATCAAAATTTCTTACAGGTGTAACTTAACATTTTTCATTTTTCACCGCCAAAAAAGACATCAACGCGCAAACTCTTGACATAATGATGTTTCCCTAAGACCTATAACTGAAATTTTTGTTTGAAACAAATTCTAACTTAAAACCACTTTAAACACGATGTTAATTATACGAGACAAAAACGTGTGATATTAGTGTATTATGCATTTGTTTTTTTTTCTAGTGATGGCGAAATAAATAGACATTTAATTTTCTTATTAATTAATTTGTTTACTTATAACGATACAATGCAATGTAAGTTTATTTCTGAATTAGTGAAATATGAGCTTTCGTGTTCCTAAATCTAAGTACGTGATGGTGTATACAATATTAATAGCAATAGTAAACAGTTATTTATTTTCACATCCTAACAATAACATCATTTTTTTAACCAACCTCAAAAAGGCGGGTAATGGATATTACAATTAGGTAATACTTAAAATCATACATGTACCTATGCTTAATAAATAAATAAATCCATGAAACATAAGCACAACTTAGTACCTACTACTAGAGTTGAAACACGATTAATAGGTAGTAACCGTTGTCAACAATGAGTATAATCGTAAAAACATCACTTTCTATGTCTGTCTGTTTGACTGCTAACTTCTCCTAAAGCACTTAACAAACATGACACGGTTTTCACAGATACAAACTATTCAGTAGAGATTGTTTATGTTTTAAATTTTGACATCAATATTTCTTGTTAAGTTACTTGAGATAGACTGAGTAAATACCGCCTAACATTAAGCTGTAGTAAAATTCATATAATTATTAATATACTATGACTGCAGGATAAGGTTTACATTATTGCGCTGATAGGCAGATTGCTTCCAACGGGTTCACAACCTGTCTCTACATACAACAATAACAGAGTAAAGCTGTACTCCGGCAAAAATTATAAAATAATTTTAAGATCATTATTTAACACCCTTGCTAACTTCTATGGGTTTTAAAAACTTCAATTTTGGGGGGCATGCACTTAAGGGAAGGTATTTTTTAACATTTCTGTATATATAGCCAGTTCTTTAAACATCTGCTATGGTCTATTGCAGTAGATTTTCACTTTATTCTTATTTCTCGAATAAAGTTTTAATGGAAACAAATGAATCTAGAAAAGGTCGGTTTAAAAAACACTTTTCATTACACACAAAAATATAAAATAAAATTAATAATGCAAAATCGAAAGAATTCATATCATTTTAATGTACTACGCATCCACAAAACCATTGTTAACCGGTTTCGAGTGCTTATACTAATACTAAGAGCGTAAATTTAAGTATTACCAACATACTTATATTTACGGTCTTACTATCCACAATATTAAATTTCAGTAGATAGTATTAAGAATGTTCTTCAAATTAAATCGTTTACGAAATATAATTAAAAAAGAAGCATCAATTTTAATTATCCTAGGTATCACCACTATTTTATAATACCATTATACAAACCTACAAAATATATTTGACTCTAGTTCTAAATAAAATAGAGTTGATCTATATTATGACATAGTTCAAAGTCTTTTAAACAAAATTACGATTGGAGTCATATTTCTGCTTCATACTAAAATCAAATATAATGCAACATGATACGTAGAGCAACAACCCATAAAATAATATTCAAGTACTAAGTGATCTAATGACTTATTTTTTAAATTGTTGAGCCTCTCGGTTTTTACTCGCTTCCCTCTTGCTCCCATTGCGTAATACTGTATAACCATAATTATTAATATACAATAAAAAACAATTTATTTAATAATTTACGTATACACATAAAAGTAAAGAAAAGAAACATTGCAAAATAAGATGTACAAGTGTGCGGCTTATTTCATATTCCAGAAAATATTACTTAGACATTTATTAGATTACTTAGATTTTCTGGATGAAAGGCCTATCCAACACAAATATATTCTCAATATGGAGCATCTCTTTTAATGCACTACGCGGCGTAGAGCGTAGAGATTCTCTCGTCCACAACCACAAAAATATTATTACAAGAAGTTCCGAAAGGCTCTCTGAGATTACCGCGCTAATCGAGCAACTTCGATTAAATTGAACCATCTTTCGGTATGATAATATAAATTTTCAAAAGTACAAAGAACCTCAACATACTTTTTGCCGTCTGTATACATGTTTCAATATATGTATGTGGCTGGATAGCCTTAAGACTTCGGCTTAAACCATACCATGATTAATTAAGCTGTGTATAAACATGTCGTTTAGAATTTCTCCAAATTAAATTGACACACACATCAGCCATTTAAATTCGTTGATGATAAAAATACAATCCTCTTTTATCTCTACATTAGGTTAGGTACTCTTTGACCAAAACAGATGTGGTCATTGTCCTTTCGCCGTACGTTGCTCTAGAGACGAAAGAATAAGATAGTTGTTTCCTATAGGATGTAGGCCATAACTTTGCCATTATAACATATAGCTACGTGAATCTTTAACAAATATTACACATGTGGCTGTTCAACAAAGACTGATGAAATTTTACGACACTTGCTTAAAATTTGATTTGAGAAACTTTGATTGAAAGATGCTCCCCCGAGATGGGCCCCCTCAAACTTAAAGCAAGGAGGCCTGAAACATATACATGGGTTCTTAATTCAAAGGAACTGCTAAAACATTTAAATACGCCAGATGATAATATCATTGTTACAACCAATACTTGTAACGGTCATTGGCGGGCCCAAGTTCACAAGTGGACGGTTACTGGCTGATAAGAGTATACAAATGTGATATTTTTAAAGTCGTATACGGTTGTAGGATTCATTGTATACCGTGTTTATTTACTAAATTTAGGATAGGATAATAAAATTGATGGCAAAATAACTGGGAATTAAGACAACCCTTGAAGATGGTCCCACCGTTCAAAAACGATTAAACGAATGAACATTAACTGAACGCATTGAAGCGGACTGCTAACTTAAATTAGGCCTTCTGAATCCAGTTTCTATTGAAAATGGTATGTGATGTAAACTATATATTTAACGGAAGCCGACCCCAACATAGTTGGGAAAAGGCTAGGCCGATGATGATATGATATAAACTATAAAGTTTACCAAAATATCAGACAATATCATGAATAACTCTTGTCTGATATATAACTCGAACGTTGTCCCCGTTAGTTATGGTTAGAATTGCTAATGCTGCGAACATTTTTTCCAGCAAACAGGTTTTAAACAATGACGTTTGGGGCTTCGCTTTATCAAACTTAACTTAGGTTAACTTGATAATAATTATACTGCAACCAGGGACCCAATTTTTACAATGGCCGATGAATGAATGAAAATAGGATTATAATGACACTTTCACTTTTCGTGTTCTTTTAAACATGTTTCCTACAAAATAATTGGAAATTCAGTACGGGACTTTATACTTAAAATCAATACAATGATTTTTTAATTATTGTGTAACGTACACGTAAGAGAATAGGAATAATTTCAAATTTAGGTAATCCAATTGCCATTCATTCATCGGCCATTCTAAGTAGCAGAATCGGGGCCCTGAAATTCATAATATCCTATGTTTCCTTCTTGTCTCAGTCAGTTTGACTTCATTAGCAGTTCTTGAAGAGAGACTCCGCTCTAGGCTTCGCTTAATTTAAGAAGTCAGCAGGCTGATGCTATATCTAAAGTAGAGCTTCATTCTGTAAAACTCAAATCCGAATCGGAATACAAACAATTACTAAAGAAGTTAAAACTTCCTTTACAAGTGACGCCAATATCAGTCTTGCTTTTGCGCTACTAAAGTAAGAAGAGAAAAATAAATATAAAAAAAGTTATTTAATCAAGATTAACAAACACACCCAATATTATACAATCAAGCGAGTAACATTTGCCATAGGTCAAGAAGAGTACGCTTTAAAAACAATTGAAGCTTTCAAGGATTTGACACATTTCCAAGTCTATGGACTATTTCACTTAATGATATTGTTCTGAAATTGTTTAGTTTAGTTTGAAGTGATAAAGAATAAAACAGCACACACAGTGCCACATGACCTCACATGCCGATTATGTACTCCGTTAAAAAAAAAAACCGTAAATTAAACTTAAGTGATAATGTTCCTACTTCGATACAAAGGCTATCGTATATATAAAACATTGATGTCATCATTTGGTACCTAATTATAAAGTTTAAATAATAATTAATGTCGTCGTAGGATAACACACATTAAATGTTTGTGGGTATCCGGGCTATCTGTCGATTCAATTGAATTTTGTCTCAATTTTAGATATAGGAAAACATTTTTATCGTACTAAAAAATTCTTAGAATTTGTTCGTAGTTTCTTTATCGAAGTTATGTAACTTCCTATAAACAAAGTGTTTTATTTTAATGACAGCCGGCCAAAACGAACCTACTCTTATATTTTCTATGCGGTTTTTTTAATCAACGAGCCTTTGCTCGCGGCCTCGAACGCCTGTATGTCGGTTATAGCTGTAGAGCATTACCTACTCCTTTACCGAAGTCGGATAAAAGCCATATATTAATCTGATATGAAATCGAATCTGTTCACCAACTCCATACCAAACTTTTAGCTCATTAAATTGAATATACAGAGATAACTATTTTGTTGGCGTAATCATTCATAGTGCTTCTGGCAATATTTTAATCAATGAATTAATATCATCCATGAAACATTTCGTCGTCTGGTATTTTTATTTATTATATTTATTCTCTATTAAACCTCCAAATCAAATTGAAAACAGGTTCATTCAAACCACGTAATGATGAAATTAATATTAATTGTGTTGTTGGGTCAATTAAATCAACAATAAATTATTTTCAATACATACTTTAGTATCTTTTTTCGCTTACTTTTGATGTAACCGTTATCAGACATTTGTATACTAAGTTCAATAAAACAAAAAGACAAACGAAGATAAGGTAACAAACTTTTTGGTTATTGAATCAAATTTTTATCATTAACTAATTTTCTGTTCAATTATATCGAAGCGGGAAAATTGACAGAAAATAGGAGGAAAGCGCTATGCTCTGTCTGTCGTAAATCGTAAAAATATTGGTACTTTAAAATTATCAATCTGAAATTGGACAAAATATCATCAAATAATAAAGCATGTCCTTCTTCATTCAAACTAAGTCAATTGCAGTTTTAGTGAATTATGTCTATAAGTGTTGAGATTTAGTCAGTAAGAGTCTGACACTACACGCCGCCAGATGGGTGTCCATGAGGATTCCCCGCTTAAACGAAAACGCGGGTCTTGTTTAATTCTATGTAGTCGATACAAAACAACTCATTGAAGAATCGATATGAAATGTAGAGACAGCTTTTTGAATAGAAAACCAACCAGTGATGTGACCAAACGGGGGCGGAATTCAGATCATTATTTACGAGATCTAACTCTACCTTGGGTTTGAACCTACCTACATTCTAAATATAAGTAGCAATCAAGCATTTAGCTGAATGGTAACAGTTATTTTAGTTATTAACCCTAGAAAGATAGTCTGCGTAAAATTGACGCATGCATTCTTGAAATATTGCTCTCTCTTTCTAAATAGCGCGAATCCGTCGCTGTGCGTTTAGGACATCTCAGTCGCCGCTTGGAGCTCCCGTGAGGCGTGCTTGTCAATGCGGTAAGTGTCACTGATTTTGAACTATAACGACCGCGTGAGTCAAAATGACGCATGATTATCTTTTACGTGACTTTTAAGATTTAACTCATACGATAATTATATTGTTATTTCATGTTCTACTTACGTGATAACTTATTATATATATATTTTCTTGTTATAGATATCGTGACTAATATATAATAAAATGGGTAGTTCTTTAGACGATGAGCATATCCTCTCTGCTCTTCTGCAAAGCGATGACGAGCTTGTTGGTGAGGATTCTGACAGTGAAATATCAGATCACGTAAGTGAAGATGACGTCCAGAGCGATACAGAAGAAGCGTTTATAGATGAGGTACATGAAGTGCAGCCAACGTCAAGCGGTAGTGAAATATTAGACGAACAAAATGTTATTGAACAACCAGGTTCTTCATTGGCTTCTAACAAAATCTTGACCTTGCCACAGAGGACTATTAGAGGTAAGAATAAACATTGTTGGTCAACTTCAAAGTCCACGAGGCGTAGCCGAGTCTCTGCACTGAACATTGTCAGATCTCAAAGAGGTCCGACGCGTATGTGCCGCAATATATATGACCCACTTTTATGCTTCAAACTATTTTTTACTGATGAGATAATTTCGGAAATTGTAAAATGGACAAATGCTGAGATATCATTGAAACGTCGGGAATCTATGACAGGTGCTACATTTCGTGACACGAATGAAGATGAAATCTATGCTTTCTTTGGTATTCTGGTAATGACAGCAGTGAGAAAAGATAACCACATGTCCACAGATGACCTCTTTGATCGATCTTTGTCAATGGTGTACGTCTCTGTAATGAGTCGTGATCGTTTTGATTTTTTGATACGATGTCTTAGAATGGATGACAAAAGTATACGGCCCACACTTCGAGAAAACGATGTATTTACTCCTGTTAGAAAAATATGGGATCTCTTTATCCATCAGTGCATACAAAATTACACTCCAGGGGCTCATTTGACCATAGATGAACAGTTACTTGGTTTTAGAGGACGGTGTCCGTTTAGGATGTATATCCCAAACAAGCCAAGTAAGTATGGAATAAAATCCTCATGATGTGTGACAGTGGTACAAAGTATATGATAAATGGAATGCCTTATTTGGGAAGAGGAACACAGACCAACGGAGTACCACTCGGTGAATACTACGTGAAGGAGTTATCAAAGCCTGTGCACGGTAGTTGTCGTAATATTACGTGTGACAATTGGTTCACCTCAATCCCTTTGGCAAAAAACTTACTACAAGAACCGTATAAGTTAACCATTGTGGGAACCGTGCGATCAAACAAACGCGAGATACCGGAAGTACTGAAAAACAGTCGCTCCAGGCCAGTGGGAACATCGATGTTTTGTTTTGACGGACCCCTTACTCTCGTCTCATATAAACCGAAGCCAGCTAAGATGGTATACTTATTATCATCTTGTGATGAGGATGCTTCTATCAACGAAAGTACCGGTAAACCGCAAATGGTTATGTATTATAATCAAACTAAAGGCGGAGTGGACACGCTAGACCAAATGTGTTCTGTGATGACCTGCAGTAGGAAGACGAATAGGTGGCCTATGGCATTATTGTACGGAATGATAAACATTGCCTGCATAAATTCTTTTATTATATACAGCCATAATGTCAGTAGCAAGGGAGAAAAGGTTCAAAGTCGCAAAAAATTTATGAGAAACCTTTACATGAGCCTGACGTCATCGTTTATGCGTAAGCGTTTAGAAGCTCCTACTTTGAAGAGATATTTGCGCGATAATATCTCTAATATTTTGCCAAATGAAGTGCCTGGTACATCAGATGACAGTACTGAAGAGCCAGTAACGAAAAAACGTACTTACTGTACTTACTGCCCCTCTAAAATAAGGCGAAAGGCAAATGCATCGTGCAAAAAATGCAAAAAAGTTATTTGTCGAGAGCATAATATTGATATGTGCCAAAGTTGTTTCTGACTGACTAATAAGTATAATTTGTTTCTATTATGTATAAGTTAAGCTAATTACTTATTTTATAATACAACATGACTGTTTTTAAAGTACAAAATAAGTTTATTTTTGTAAAAGAGAGAATGTTTAAAAGTTTTGTTACTTTATAGAAGAAATTTTGAGTTTTGTTTTTTTTAATAAATAAATAAACATAAATAAATAGTTTGTTGAATTTATTATTAGTATGTAAGTGTAAATATAATAAAACTTAATATCTATTCAAATTAATAAATAAACCTCGATATACAGACCGATAAAACACATGCGTCAATTTTACGCATGATTATCTTTAACGTACGTCACAATATGATTATCTTCTAGGTTAAATATGAAAAAGCAATAAACTAAATCATATGCAATCGTCCGGTAGTTAGGCAATCAGTGTTTAAGTAAACTCAAGGCCTATATCGAGTGATTATATTGTTTGGCCTACATAGTAGTCATTGACCGAGACAAGAGTTGTGTCTAAAACTAGGTTTAGCCCTTGAAGAGTGTTTGAACATACTGTGCTGTCATACGATTGTCATTATGTGTTTACTAAACTTTCGGTAATAATGTAGGTCGGGAGATAAGTCAATGAATATTATTTTCAGCATGTTCTTTTTTATGATTCTAAACGAAGTACTTACTTCTATCTACTCTTACTTAACGAGCATATAACATATTTAGTTGCAGGTTTAGTTTACCTGAAGTAATTATTAAGCACTGCTACTTCTTCATTTTATTATAACCAACGAAGATATGTTTATATAGATGCTTACTAGCATGATTTAATATTGATAGGTAGACAGTATAATAGTTTATTTACGTTCGCACGTGCACTGAAGTTGTGAATTGAATATTGCTTAATAAGTACAATATGAAATAAATTGACTCAATAATCTGATGTTACGGTAACCTTTGCACTGTTATCATATTTAATAAGTTTTTATTTGGTACTATCAAGTGGCAACAACATCATTTATCATCTTACAGCCTCGTGACCTAAAAAAAATATTCGTTTCGATGTTGTATACAAAGATATTAATTAAAATATGTCAAAGACTTTTCCATTTTCCTTGGTTACAGCGACTTCCGGTCTTTTCATGAATGAAGTATAGGTCAATGCATGAACAACGAACAATATTTAATGTTGTGGTTAAAAAATATAAATACTTGAAATACTCACGTCATCAACACGAATTAAACGCGTATTGCACGCTTTTTGCAGGAATATTCGTCTATATAGGTATGGGTTAACGGCAATACTACCTCAAAAATACCCAATTGAGGTAGCATTTCCGTTTAACAAAAAACAATTTGAGTATGGACATGTTTTGTTGAAGAGAACCTCAATTTTATCTTATCTTAAAATAATTAAACTAATTTTGATTTTTAAGGTTATAACCCCCGATAAACTGACGGATGAGTGACGCATGATTATAAATATGAAATCCTACTTATTTTAGAGATTCGACCTAGTTCGTATACCTACATAAAATAGCTAATTATAATTGTTGTACTCATAATTAACAATTTTCCTTTCTTAATCAAGAAAAGTTTAAGTTGGTTAAATTAAAATATTCTTTCGACAGCGTTGTTTTAGTTAAGAGGAGAGGTACTTAGGTAATTGGCAAGTATTAAGCCATATAAACATATTTTAAATACAAAAGTCTTGTTTACTACTTGTCCGGTATGTGCGAGCGGAAGATTGGCATCTTCCCTTTTGTGGTCCACGTTTGTCGATACCATTGGATTGATTTATTGTAGTGCTATCTGAATGAACTTAATAAACAAGTGCCACTTTATTAATAAGGGTTGTGTTGTCATTCTATTTTAATTAAATGCACCCACATTTAATTAAAATAGAATGAAATGTCAAAATCATTATTAAGACGCATATACAAAGCCTTTTAGTTACATAATACTCTCAATAGAAGTCTCACATATTCATTTTTGCTATTAGACACCTACTGAAAGAAAATAGCAGTAGATTTTCATTACGTATTGATATTTCATGATACTATCATGAAATATTAATACGCGACAGTTGTTCTTGTTCACATTCACGAAGGAAATTCAATTGATAGCTAATCAATGAGTGAGAATAGGCATATTTCAAAGAATTTAAGAATATGAGAATTTATTAAATTCTTTGTTCAATTTACATACTAGATTCTAAATACCACCAGGTGGTCTGAGTTTTGATAATTAAAGGATGATGCGATAAAATATTCCATTTTTAATTATAATCTATCGATTGTTCTAAATAATGATCTAGAATACGTTCTATGAGAACTTTTAGTAATTTTGAATGTTTCATTGATTTCAGTTCTTAAGTAATGTAGGTACCGTGATTCCCCCCGCTTTGAGTTTAGCGGGAGGGAGTGTTACTACTGAAACCCTTATGTTCCTTCTTTGATATTGTGTACGTCAGCCACGGTACCCCCTTTCAGACAATTCCGCTAGCCCGACAGGCCGCATCAGCACTAATGAGCCCCCCTGAGCTTGCTGACATCTCTTTGAGGCGCTCATGAAACACAAACGCGACGTCCGGCACGAGCCTGGCATAAGTTAATGACGACCTCCGTGGTCGGGTGGCGTACGCACCGGTTTCAAGGTGTCGCTAGCTCTGAGGTCCCGGGTTCGATCCCCGGTCGGGTCAATGTAAAAATTAACATTTCTACATTGTCTCGGGTCTGGGTGTTTGTGGTACCTTCGTTGTATCTGAATTCCATAACACAAGTGCTTCAGCAACTTACTTTGGGTTCAGAACAATGTATGTGATGTTGTCCGCAAGTTAATGAAGTACCTTGCCTAGAAAATTGCTATTTCATGTATTAAAAGCTCTCCGCCACTTGAAATAGAATTTCCTAGGTAAATAATTCTCAAATTCTTCCGTCAAATAAACAAAAATGTGCAGTTTCCAGTTGACCGCATCGACCGATGATATACTCAAACAATTAATTAGCAAGTAAGTGCTAAAGTAGCTGCAAGTTATGTACTGACCTAAAAATTTACAAAGAGTGAACGTATAAACTATAATAATCTAGCCAAAGTAGGTAGGTATAGATACAGGATCACATAACATGAATGAGCTGTGGACTTCCTCCAGGACATTTTTAAATAACGTTTGATATCCGTTCTGTCTCATTGTGCAATACTTAAACAATGTTATAGAGAACTACAATGAACTTTGTAGCTATCTATTGGCCATGTTAAAAGCTGATAATGTCCGCGTACATTATCTGTGGCTCATATCCCGTTAGGAAACGTTAATTCCGTGAATCACGGACAACAAATCGGTAACATGCGCAAAAATTAGATCGCCGTCGTTGGGGTCTATCAAACGTTTATAAATTAGGTCAAAATCAACTTACATTAACAAAGCTTTCAAAACGAGGCCGCGACACAAACAGTGACATCTGTTATCAAAATGACAGGAAGCTGGTGTTATCAACTTGTCGTTATGTATAAAACACAATTTTTGCAATTGTTGCCGAAATAAAAACATAACTCCCACGATTTGGTATCGACACTGATAAAATAAGGCTTTATGTTCCGTGGTGATAACGCTTTGCGACCCAGCAGAGTAGATAAAGCAAAACCTTATAATTACCTACACAATTACAAATTCAATAAGTTTGTCTTGTAATAATTGGGCACGAGTTAACGTTTCCTTAGTTTGCTCTAGCCCTGAACAAGGTGGGTTCAGCGTGTTATATAAATATAACAAAATGTTTTGATAAAGCCGCTAGTGTCGGTCACCGTTTGTAATGTCCCGGGGTGAGTCGCAGCGCCCGCGCGCCCTGTCAATGCACGAGCTCATTCATGAGTCGCTCTTTTATCACCGTGACGTACACTGGTACAGAACGTTGAACCCAAAGGGAAGTATTCCATATTCTACATTTTTTTACGTTTGTCCATATCTCTACATGCTTGTAACATGTTTATAAATAGCAAACTTAATTATTTATGTTGCTCTACGGAGCTATCTAAGAAAATATGTATGAGCATGATACATAGCTCGTTTGCTTACGTATTTGACATTTACTGGAAATGCAGCTGAATAGATGTAGTCTACTTAGAAATTAACTAGAATGTAAACATTCATTATATTTGACGCGTTCGCTCGTAGCTGCAGGTTCCTTAATCAGACGCTTCCAATGAATCATAGAGTTTATTGCTTTCACTCTAATGGAAAGCAATGTATGAATCTTGTACTATAATGTATGTAAAATATATAAGGGAAAAGCATGGATACGAATTGACTACACGAAATTGTGTTATTTTTGCTCTAACCTCTGCGCTACTGGGTAGGTACTTCATCAGTATCGGTAGGTGCATTTAGTCTCCTAAGAGCGTTCTATATTTGTCCGGTGAAGCAATCGAAGCCTGCGCTAAAGCTAACCGCATATCCCGTTAAAAACAATGTTTCCTGACTACTTTTATCGGCAACGACAACAATATAGTATCTTACTTTAGCTAGCATAGCATTAGTTTAAAATGCCATACACACAATACGATTGTAAGTATATAAAAGTAAAAGCGGTCTTGTACATTTCCAGATTTTTTTTGAAAGTCAGAAAAAAGGCTTTATTCCATAAATGTAATTCCCTCTAAAGTAGTAGTTCGGCTACGATGCTGTTGTTATAATGTAATAATTTTTGCATGGTATCTTCAGATTACTGGTTACGATGTTCAATTTAGGTCGCATTGTCATTAATTTACTGACAGTAGACTGGAGTATCGAACAAGCGTAGAGGGTCACAGCTACGATACTTGTGTGGTCTAAATATTATTCATTTGAAATTTCTATGCGTGTATAAAGCTAATCTTTGTATTACGCCCTACCTTGATTATATCTGAATAATTGCCCGAAAACTCAATGACCTGAGGCTCTACCGACACGTTTTTAAGTAAAATTAATGCGCTTGTAAAAGAGAGATACCGCTTTATCTAGTGTATAGCGTTATCACGCTCTACAACCATTACAAAGTAACTTTTATAATCAACGTAGAGCTTGAAATTAGGCCTTAAGAAGTAATTTGTTTTATAGAATGAAGTAAGTATGTCTTAGGCTTGATTAAGTTCCTGCAAAGATGCGTGCCGCAAACCTTTAATGCGGTATTTGGAACACCGGGAGATAACTTTTGTTTTTTATCGAAAACTATATTTATAATTATTATTAATTTGACCTTATTTCCATTATCAATGTTGTTGACTCGGGCCTAATAAATTCCTTTAGCAGCTGAGTGCGAGACAAAGACGGATCGCAAGTTTCCAGAGCACATTACGTCCGCGGGTCGATTACTCATGACTCGGTTTTATGGTGCGAGCGTTGCACTGAAAGTTATTGCTTACTTCCAGTAAAGTAAAATAGGTCAATAGTTTCAGTACTGTAACAAAGCCAGTTGAATGTGCAGCTATATTCCACGTTTATATTTAGCACAGGTCGCTGACAGTACGATGCTGGCTGAGAGCGGCCATGCATTGATTTGTAATTTGTTACAGTTAGGGATGCTAGACACCCTTCTTATGCGATAGCTATCAAAATAAATAAATATGAAATAATGAGTGTCAGGCTTCTTTCAAGGTGTGGCAACCTTACTTTTTATAATATTATAAACTCGAATGAAAATGTTGAAGATAAAGATTGTAATTAAAATGTACATTAAATCGGAACTCATCTGAACTTCGTTCTGCCAGGCTGGTTTTTGAATCTAAACCGCCTAAAAAACCATTCAAATCAGTCCAGCACTTTAAGAGGACTTCAGTGACTTACACGCGTACTGATGAACAAATGTACAAATGTTTAGTCCGTCCACACACCACACGTTAACATCCGGAACTGGACTGGGACTGGTAAAGAACACATCGGCAAGTTACTTGCTGGATATTGATTTTGATTTTCCAAGCTAGGGAGTACTGCTTTTCTAGAAGCTTCTATTTTCTTTTTCAGATATATTCATTAACCCAAAGTACCAACCGCATTTTTCTTCTTTGAATGTTTGAAATTTCTAAGTTGCATATTTTTGAGATCCGAAGCTTATAGCAGAGCTTCGCCACGCATGCGTGTCGCCGCTCGCCGCGGGCATATATCGGGAACGCGTTTATGAGCCGACGGGGTCACCAGATTCCGGTAAATGCTCGTAAATCTCGACAGTACGCTCTGATTTTTAACTTTTGACATAGTTACAATAACATACAATAATAGTCGATTTATAAATAGGTGTGCGTATTGTTATAAAATTATAACAGTCCTTGTAATATCTATCAAACAACAGTTTATGCTCTCCTAGAGACTTCAGAGAGCGAGTGCAACTAGATGTACCAACCTCGTTGTCCATTTAGATTTGTAATGATTTACGTATGATACTAAGCTTTAGTATCATACGTAAATCATTAATCCTTTCTCCTATGCCAAATACAACTCTACGAAATCGTTGGTTAATATGTCTTTTATTCAAACAATATCAAAGCATATAAACTGGAAGAAAGCAATCCAAATTCAAAGATATTTTATTGCTGTGAACCGCTTTACATAAAGTCGGGGCCAAATATGAATAAAAACATTTATGTTGCAGAATAGATCATGTAGTGTAGGCATACAATGTTCTGAAGCTGCATGCAAAATTGTAGGTATTAGTTTCCATACACGTGGAGGCAGGGTGTGCAGGGTGAGTAGCGCGGGGCGGGGAAGGAGGGGAGGGCGTGCGGGGAGCGGGTCGCGCTGCGGGATGTGCGAATGCTCGTTATCGCCTTGGACACTGCAATGATTGTTTATCCAGCTTGTTCCTTGAATTGCAACTAATGACTCACCCGTTCCATAATCGCGTGCTGCTATTATATTATGTTGTCATGTAATTAATAGCAGATATAAATATAGTTCCGAGATAAAAAAAGCAATTTTATTCTTCGTAGTCTCCGTTACTCCTACCAAGATAATAAGTCTTTTATCAAACATGAGAGCTGAGATATTCAGACTAGGTAGAGTTTTACTTGTAGAGCGTAAAAGCTTTACTAAACTCTATAAGTAAAGCATTGAAATTAGATAGAAAATGAGATTGTTATCCAAAAATATATTATCTTTAAGAAAATTCTAACAAAAAGAGTATCTAATAGTCTGTAGCCAGAGTGAGGATAAGACGAAAAAGAGAAACCGAACAACAATTTCACACTTTCAAATTTCATACTTTGTGTCTTATAGGTACAACTTTAAATATAAAAAAAAGAAAATCTTGGAAACTCTGTTCTCGTTCTGTGCATGAGTATAATTTTTCATAGATAACATTTAGCAAGTTTCGTGGCAACCTCGTTTTTGGAAGCTAAAGAGTTGCTGCTACTGTGTTTCATGACACAACGGACGTTAGAAGCTCGCGTGCCGCCCACTCGCCCCGGCCGGCAACAACCGCACGCACCGCGCACACACACAACACATCGCTCACGTACACAGTCACCTGCAGTATTGACTATAAATCGCATACCTATATAAAATATCTAATGTTTACACAATCACTGACACTTATTTTTATAGTAACTTGTATGCTTGACCGATGTAACATCTATTACCAACGAATCTTCCCTCGTAGCTGTCTGTTATTGCTGTGAAATCAGATGGTCACTGTGTTTAAGTCAAAAAACTGTTCAAGAACGAGTCGGACTCGTGATATTGTAGACTCCGTATCTTCTGTGTTATTCCAGGTAGCAATATGTATATTTTCGCCTTTTATAATATTGACATGAAGAAGGATTTGGAATCGAAAACAGTCTTCACTAAAGACTATTGCAAAGTAATTTTAATAGACCGATTATAACGTAAATTGTTATATCGAATACCCACACTCCTGTTACACAAAAGTCATCGGACAAATATTAAGAGTGCTGAACCAGATGTCAAGTTGATTACTTTGCCAAGCGTCGCTCGCCTACTGCCGAAAATACGACCTTCGAAGTTCTATGTGTTGGAGTATCTAATAGACAGAAAGACGCGGCTTCATCTACAGTATTACAGTAGTAGAAACTTAAATGAATAAAGTACCTAGGGATGTAATATTATATCTAAGAAATATTTTAATTACAATTATAGATCATTTCAATTGGACAGTTAGTCTACGTTCTTTATGAGTAAAATGTAAACACCGGTATTTACACTTACATTATAATAGGTATCTGAAAAACCGGCCCCAACGCTATTTGGAAAATATCTGGATATAGAAAGTAAGATAATTCATTCAGCTGCAATCCTGAAAACTCAAATTGAAACAACAATTTTTACTTTTGTTGTTAGAAGTAGATATGTACTACATCAGGATGTTCAAGTCGCTTGTTTTTTAAAATAAAAAGTGTTATACATTTTTTATCTAAAAAGGCAAAAAGACTTTGGGAAATATATTTTATTTCAACAGGTATGCGGTGTGATCGGAACACTATCCGATCACACCGCTGAAACTGAAATAAAATATATTTCCCAAAGTCATTCAAAATCATTTAAGACTTCGAAAAGCAAAGATATCATAAACATACTTATTATAGCATAGTCAACATTAGTCAAGCTCTAACAAGATATTCCTAACAATGCAATGAACTATTAATTTAAAAGTAGTGCGACGATGAGTGGCTGCTAGCTGTAGGTGCCTGTAAGTCCTAGGCAGTTATTTGCACAACGTCGTCATGCAAATTTAGCCATGTTGGCGATTGTAAATTGATACGTTTAAAATTGCGACTAATAAACTGAGGCCGTATAATATGTCTATGACTTATTCGTCGCATAGCAGAACATATAAGGACAGTTTTATGTCAGAGCGCAAATATGTTTTAAACTCAGCGAATAGCCTCACAATATTTAAACTAAATGGCGAGAGAATAACCGGCTAAGTGAGAGTCAGACTCCTGTTACTGGGGGTTCTGTACAATCTAAGGGTAAACAAGTTTCACACACCACATTTCAATCACCTAACTGTTGCCTGCTGAGGAAAAAAATACTGTCGCAGCAACGCGAGCAAAAGGTAATTTGATAGCTAAGTTATTTTTACTGTAGGTACTAACCAAAATCTTCGATTCTTAGAATAATTAAAGCTGCACATGTTTCTAAAGAACGTTAAAAATCCAATTGGCGACGTCGCTAATCGTTCGACTTTTTGCCCGATGGTCACGTTCCTAACCCGCACAAGGATAAAATACAAATCGTCCCTTGACGTTTGTTCGAATTCGCATTTTCGTATCTGTAATCGTCGTCTAGCAATGTAACCAGAGAGTATTTTTTTTAAATAAAATAGTGTCGAAGGCTGACGCTATGTGCTGCGTTTGAAAGGTTATTTCAAAAAGATGACGTAATGGGAACATCGCTGACATCATCCATCGTCATAAACCACATTGCAAAATTCATTTCAGCTTGTTGTTATTGTGACCGGTAAAGTCATTTGCTATTAACATTCGTCATTTTGCTTGCACACTATTTACCAACTATTGTGTTTATACTGCGAGGAGCTTTGACACCTACATACTAATTCATTTAGAGCTTTTTTCAGTAACTAAAGATACCGCCAACTTTTTATAAATAACATCTTTTTAAATAAACTATTCTTTCGTCAACAGATAATGTTTGAGTTTATAATGACTGAAATTATTTTAATAAACTAATTTCCATACTCTATTATAAAGTAGGAAGTGAAAGGTTCTTACACTTACGTCGAATGTATGTCAGAGGTCCCGACGATAAGGCACGTTCTTTGTTACCTACTCCATTACACAGTATTTTAATTAATGTAATAATATGATACTTTTCTAAAAAAGATATACTCACTGGATAGAAAGTTAAATAAATAATCGAGTAAATTTATTTGCAATAGCAAAACTAATTATAATAATTATTATAAGCATTATGCCTGCACCTCGTTGCACCCCTCGTGGGTCTTTCTGAGAATTAATTTAAGACTATACTTGTTCGACATTGCCATGTACTAGAGTCCCTAACATGGAAACTGATTTAGATACCTATTATCACGAACCTTCATATCATTATCCTTTAAAGTATTTGGAACTAAGAAGTAAGAACATAGTTCTTCATACAAAATATGACGGATCGATATTAAACAATTTTTCAATAGTATTTGTGCCTGTCCCAGTTCTGACTTCTACATAGGTTTACCTACTAAATGTATTGGAAATGAAAACTAAAGATAGAATAGTCATACAATTTTTACTTAGCACATATTTTCTTTTACATTTATAGGTAGTGTGTAACCAAACAGTATGCGACTGTGCCGGCATCAAAGGGGACGTAGGATCTGTTGGACCACCCGGTGTGCCTGGTCTTCAAGGTGATTACGGTGAAGATGGACCTATCGGCCGCCCAGGGCGACCCGGTGAGGCAGGGGACATCGGTGACAGAGGCGATTTAGGAGACAAAGGAACACAGGTTTGTAATTGACATACACACAAAAGTGTGTGCACAATAATTGATATTTATTCAGTTATTCTCAAATTTCAGGGCATTCGGGGACCTTATGGACCCAGAGGGGACACAGGACCACAGGTACAGATACACAACAGTATATTATGATTGTCTTACTTTATTACTACTTGATTAGCAATTAGGCCCGGTTGGTCTAGTGGTTGGTAGCCACGACTGCTATACCGGTTCGATTCCCACCCACGACAAATGTTTATGTGCTGAGCCCCATCGTTTTTTCCGTATCAAGGTGTAATTTATCTATATTATGTATGTATTTAGAAGTATGTACGCATGATTGTCAGTTGCTTAGTACTCACAGTACAGGCATTGCTTAATTTGAAATAGATGTGTGAAAGTTATGAAATATTACTAATTTAAAAATATAAATATCAGTCTTTTGATGAATGAATTATTTAATGGCCAATAATCAGTACTATTGCTATACACTTTTTATCATAGCAGTACAAAACAAAAAATGCTTACAGTTACCCTTGCCAATCATTACAGATAGGTGAACTATTACCATAATAAATCTTTTTTAGCAATATATTGTAGCCACTTGTTGTGATTACAAAAAAATATATTTGTTTATTAAGGGACCCTATGGACCTCAAGGAGTCCCGGGTTTAGAGGGTTTTGATGGCTGTAGCGGTATCGATGGTATTATGGGACCTCCTGGACCAATGGGTGATGTCGGAGAAAGGGGTTCACCTGGACGTGGAGGAGAAAAAGGTGATCAAGGTGCTGCTGGTGATGGCGGTGTAAACTCGCGTGGTGCGAAAGGTGATTCAGGTGAACTAGGACGCCAAGGAGTGCCCGGACCTCCAGGAGTAATGGGTTTTAGAGGAGATAGTGGACCGCAAGGACCAGTTGGTGATGAGGTAAATACAAAGTTTGCAGTATGTTGTTGCTGTAGTTTATAGTGGACGATAATTTAATTTCACCAATAAATAAAATCTATCAGTTTTATTAAAAAAAAGTTGTTGGTATGAAGATTATAATACTCAATTATTTCAGGGACTCCAAGGTATTCGCGGAGAACCAGGAGATAGAGGAAAAGAGGGAGACGACACAATAGGACCACCGGGAGAAAAAGGTGATCAAGGGCCCGTTGGTGAGCCGGGCAGACCAGCGTCTATTATTGTGACCAGCGAAGTTCGACAGAATATTACAATTATAACAAAGGGTAACAAAGGCCAAAAAGGACTTAAGGGACAGCGAGGAGTGAAGGGACTTAAAGGGATGATTGGTTCCATTGGTCCACGAGTAAGTTAGTTTCAGTCATAAAACTTATCACTGTTAACATATTATTTAAAACGTTGATCTAAATAAAGTACTCAGTAAGCAACATATTCAGACATAAAATCAGATTATTTCTACTATTCATCATCTGATATGCTTATGAAGATATTATGTACGTAAATCAATCTTAATGTGACTTAATATACCTACAGGGAACTGATGGCTTGCCTGGAATTCAAGGATACAAAGGTGACCAAGGTCATGATGGGCCTAGAGGAAAGGTTGGTCATCGCGGGCGAGACGGTAACCCTGGCCCTAAGGGAGACAAGGGTGCACCAGGATTTGCTGGTCCAGATGGTGCAGACGGTTATAGAGGAGAGAGAGGTGAAGATGGAATGCCTGGTAATCCTGGACTACAAGGGTATGCTGGTGAACCGGGAATTTATGACGATAAATTGGATGTACCACCCGTACCCGGACCAATGGGACCTCAAGGTCCTGAAGGTTTTGTGGGTCCTATCGGTGCACCCGGCTATCCTGGTCGGCGTGGTTTACCTGGTGTTGTGGGTCCACCCGGTTTACCAGGAATCAAAGGAACTCAAGGAAGACAAGGTATACCCGGCACGTCAACTAAAGGAGAACCTGGTAATGACGGTTTCAAAGGGTTTCCTGGATATAGAGGACCCTCAGGTTTTGAAGGACCATCTGGCGTCGTAGGACCTAGAGGGTTTAAGGGATCTAAGGTTATTGGGCCTGTTGGGGAAGAAGGCTCACCTGGCTTAGACGGAATACCTGGTCAAAGAGGAGATCGGGGTGAGTCGGGTGACATGGGACCTTCTGGTTATCCGGGGACAGGTGTACATGGAGTTGGTCCTCCAGGAGAAGAAGGCCCTCCAGGATTTCCAGGTCAATCTGGAGACCCAGGCTCACCCGGACGTCCAGGATTTTTAGGACCAAAAGGAGAACGTGGTGATGATTGTCCGTATTGTAAATCAGGTATTAAAACAAATCATTATAAATTTAACAGCACATTTAGAGCCCTAAAAGTGTAACAAACTTCTAAATTGCGCTTAATTTTCTATGTATTTAGGATCAGATGGTCCGAAAGGACAACGAGGAGACTATGGTTTCAATGGACAGAAAGGTTACCCAGGCTTAGAAGGGATTCCGGGAGCTCGAGGCATCAAAGGTTTTGGAGGAATACCTGGACTGAAGGGACCAAAAGGTCCAAAAGGAAATAAGGGAATTGCTGGTGGAGCAGGACCACAAGGATCCAAAGGGCCAAAAGGAAGAGTAATTTTCGACCCGCCACTAGCACAAATTAAAGCGGAAGTCGGACCACGGGGTGACAGAGGTACATACAAAATATCAGTGTAAACTAGTAAAAAAATAATTCAATTACAATTATTTCAAAAGGTTAACTAATACAAACATCTTGATAGTGCGCAAAGTTTAACATCATTCATAAGTTTTTTAAGTAAAATTATTTAAAGCCAATTAAAATCTTTTTTTATAGGGTTCATGGGTTACCCTGGTATGCCGGGAGATGCAGGATGGCCAGGTCGCGCTGGAGAAATAGGTTTTATGGGTATCAAAGGTCAAATGGGTGATGATGGCTTCCCCGGCAGACCAGGAAGAAATGGAACTAGGGGAAGAGACGGTCTGCCGGGAAGGCCAGGCCGACCAGCCACAGTACCTATTCATTTCCTGGTTGGACAAAAAGGAGAACCTGGATTGAAGTAATTAATTAAATTATAATAATTCTGATTAAGCAAATAATCTTACAAAAATACGTATTTATTCTAAATACGAAATTGGTTACCAAGTAGCTCGTTTTAAAAAGACTATAATTGCCATAAGATAACTGACATATTTCTGAAAACAAGGATATTGAAATTATTAAATTACAACTACAGATACCAAACAATACGAACTGTCACCGCGAGCAAAACTTGTCACCATGTGTCCTTAACAATAATATAAACCATGTTTTTAGGGGTTTATCTGGCGAGCCTGGTGAAGACGGTCCTCCTGGTGAACCCGGTGAATCTCTTGCCTATGGAATTAACACTAAAGGTCCCAAAGGGTACCCTGGACTTTCTGGACAAAAAGGTAGGGTTGACTTAACGAGCAGGTATATTCCCATTTTGTTTAAATTAAGTTTAGTAGTTCATGTTTAAATTCTTCGCATTTTCACAGGATTGCCTGGATTAAAGGGAGAAAGGGGTGAATTAGGCTTCGATGGCTTGCCGGGTTTAGCCGGTGATCAAGGTCTACCCGGTAGATCCCAGCGAGGAGAAAAAGGTTTTAAGGGATTTATAGGAATTAAGGGAAGTATTGGGCCATACGGTATACCTGGAGCAAGAGGACAACAAGGATTAAAAGGATTCCCTGGTAACCCTGGGAAAAAAGGGGCGCGTGGTGATGCTGGGCCCGCTATACTGGTTGGAGAAAAAGGCTTCGATGGCATACCTGGCGTTCGAGGTGACGATGGCGATGAAGGTTACTCTGGAGTTCCAGGAAGAACTGGCTCTATGGGACCAAAAGGAATTCAAGGACCAACCGGAGACTTAGGTCCAGACGGACCCCAAGGACCACAGGTAAACATGCTACTTAATTTGTGCGTTTTGAGTAGATTGCTACTTAAAATAAAAACTACTACAATTAAGAAAGATACTTATTTAGTTATTTTATAGCTTCATTAACGATCCCAAACGATATCGTTGATTGTCACTTGTATTTTTTATTCGGTCCGCCTCCTACAAGTAGTTTAGTAAGAAATACTTGATTAAATCTCTCATTGCTTTGGGACCGAAAGTTTATCTATTATGTCATACTATACCAACTATCAAAATATCGCTTGATTTAAAAACTTTTTATGCAGGGAAGAAAAGGTATGTCTGGAATAGAAATTCGAGGTGCACCAGGTATGTCTGGTCGGCCAGGGAGACCAGGACGAATAGGTATTGTTGGCGAACCGGGATTACAAGGATCTAATGGAATTCCTGGAGACATGGGCCCTAAAGGAATGAAGGGAAACACTGGGTATATGGGATTTATTGGCATGCGAGGAGAAAACGGACCACCTGGTCCTGACGGATTTCCGGGTTTGGCAGGAATAGTGGGCAATAAAGGTGATCAAGGAGAGCGAGGAGATACGGGTGCTAATGGATTCGACGGGGAACCTGGTTCAATAGGTCCCATAGGAAGTCCCGGACAGAAAGGAGATCAGGGTGATATAGGTCCTGATGGTTTACCGGGGACTGATGGCAGGCCTGGTTTCAAGGGAGGTAGAGGAGATGTTGGTTTTCCAGGATTACCTGGGGCTAGAGGTGAAAACTCTCTAAGAGGTATGAAAGGCGATGGAGGTCAGCCGGGTTTGAATGGCATTCCCGGACGCCCCGGTTTGAAAGGTTTTAAAGGTATCGTCGGTGACATTGGATCTCCTGGCGTGATTGTAACAGGAGAACCTGGTATAAAAGGTGAAAAAGGAAATGACGGATATCCAGGAAGAAATGGGGCTGTTGGAAGAAAAGGAGATCAGGGTGATATCGGTCTTATAGGAGAACGCGGTGAAGATGGTGGTAAAGGTTTCCCTGGCAGACCAGGTCGCCCAGGAAGGCATGGATCCGTTGGATTAAAAGGACAACAGGGTGAATTTGGACTCACTGGAAACTCAGGACAAAAAGGTGACGAAGGCATGGTTGGTAGACCGGGTAGAATCGGTTCCCCTGGACTTCCTGGTGAAGTAGGTAATGAAGGTCCACCTGGAGTCCAAGGTTTTACAGGAGCTAAGGGAGTCCAAGGTGACATGGGTCTAACCACTTATGTGGCTCCCACTAAGGGTGACATTGGTGATATTGGTATGGAAGGATTACCTGGTGAACCAGGAGATACAGGTGACATTGGATACGTGGGTTACGTTGGTAGAAAAGGAGATCGTGGTGATGTAGGATATCAAGGACAAGTTGGTGATACTGGTATACCAGGCTACAGGGGTTCAACAGGTGACCAAGGACCTCCAGGACTACCTGGCATTAATGCAGAGAATGCTCCAAGGGGTGAACAAGGAAAACCTGGATTTGATGGTCTACCTGGATGGCCTGGACCTAGGGGACAAAAGGGTAAGCCAGGTGAATATGGTATAAACGGTCCTGATGGATTACCTGGCCCCCCTGGTCTCTCATTCCAAGGACCGAAAGGAATGACTGGAATGGATGGTGCTCCAGGTCAACAAGGTATGCCTGGGAGACCCGGAAGGGAAGGATTCGAAGGTAGTCCCGGCATGCGTGGATTCCAGGGTGACACTGGCGAAATTGGAGATTCTTACAGCCCTAAAGGTGAAAGAGGTGACCAAGGTCAACCAGGCTTCTATGGAGCTATTGGACAAAAAGGGGAGCTTGGCGACAATGGTATAGACGGACGACGAGGACGAGAGGGATTGGCAGGTGTCAAAGGGTTCAGAGGAGATGAGGGAGAAGAAGGGTTTTACGGACAAGCTGGACTTAAAGGTATTAAGGGTGATGCTGGCGATACAGTTGACATATTTGATATTAAACCTGGACCGCTTGGCGACATTGGACCAAATGGATTCAACGGACAGCCCGGGCAAGACGGAAAACCTGGTGCTTTTGGCCGCAATGGTGTGCCAGGAAGCAAAGGAGAGAGAGGCGATATCGGTTTCCCAGGACGAGCAGGACCTCAGGGACTTATGGGACGAGAGGGGCTGAAGGGAATCAAAGGCTTACAAGGATACCAAGGAAACCGTGGTATTACTGGCAATGCTGGCATTCCAGCTGTACAACCTATGCCAAAATCTCGAGGCTTTTACTTTACAGTACATTCACAAAAAAGAATGATTCCACAATGTCCAGCAGGAACTTCACCCCTTTGGAGCGGATACTCCCTTATACATATCCTTGCTAACGGGAAAGCACATGGACAAGACTTGGGTAAGTTCTAGCATAAACCAATTATGTTTGTTAGCTAAACATGCTTGTACCTACTGTATTCTTATTCAAACACCTTTGTTGACCATGTTTAATGCAAATAAACGATTTATTTACTATTTTTAAAATACTTTAAACAAGGTATAAAATCTCAAATACTTTATTGATGATACTTTATACCTAGATAACTTGCTTTATAGACCTCCATCATATTATTGAGAAAAACGTTTATCCTCTTTTTCAACAGGTGCTTCAGGAAGCTGTTTACGCAAATTTTCGACAATGCCGTATATGTTCTGTAACATCAATGATGTTTGCAACTTGGCCCAACGTGAAGACTTTAGTTTTTGGCTATCGACGCCTGAACCTATGCCTATGTCCATGACTCCCATACGCGCAAATGATGTTGGCAACTATATTTCTAGGTATTTATGAAAATTTTCTTTTAAATTAAAAAAAAGTAAAGTAAAGAGTTTTGACTAATATTTTTTGCAAACTGATATAAATAACTATCTGATGATAGTTAGGTACCGACCGGACCGTGTTGCAGCAACTCTATAATTAGTGTTTTACTATACAGGTGTATGGTATGTGAGGCACCAACCCGAACAATAGCTGTGCATAGCCAAAGTAACATAGTCCCCGACTGTCCTGTTGGGTGGCGAGAATTATGGCAGGGTTACAGTTTCCTAATGGTAAGATTTCATTCTATTATTATTCTTTTTTCTTTTTTTCATAGCCCTAGAAAAATAATTGTACTTACTATGAAAGGAAACTAAACTGAAAAAGCTACAAACTCATACGTTTAAATTTGCCGAGGCACGTATTCGGAATGCTATTAAGTAATATAATTTGATAGTTCAGAGATATGTATTTATTTAGACACTAGCTTTTCACCCGCGGCTTCGCCCGCGTCGAGGTCGGTTATATCGCGTTTCCAATAGTACTCTTCAAAGTCCGGGATAAAACTATCCTATGTTTTTTCTCAAGGTCAACTCTATCTCCGTACCAAATTTCATTAAAATCAGTTTAGTGGTTTAGATGTGAAAGCGTAACAGACAGACATAGTTACTTTTGCATTTAGAATATTAAGTAGGGATTGAAATTAAGTAATTATTGACTTATGTTTGTTTTTAGCACACTGCTGGAGCGGATGCCACAGGTCAAAGTCTTATATCCCCTGGATCCTGCATGAGGGAGTTCCGAGCACGTCCATTCATTGAATGTAATGGACTTGGACGCTGCAACTACTTTTCAACTTCCGTTTCCTACTGGCTCTCAGTTATAGATGATTACAGAATGTTTGACAAACCTGAACAGCAAACCTTGAAAGCCGACCTTGTCTCCAAAGTGAGCCGGTATGTAGAACATGTAATTTCTGACGTATTATATTTATAATGGACAACTGATTTTGGTAGTTGAACTATAATTATAATTATTTTCTTCTTAGCTGTGCTGTTTGCATGAGAGATTGGCCTGTGCCACATAAGAGCACGGCTCGCGCACCTACAACTCAAGGAGACCTGAACTCCGTGCCTAACGCGGCTATACGAAGGCCATATCGTCCGAACCCGCGTCGACCCTACTACCGTCGTGGCATACGTGGAAGGCGTCGGCAATGAAGAGATTTTCACAATTTAACGAGATTCAACTAAACTTTTATTCGTAGGACTAAAATATTGTGATGTATTTCTATAAAGGAATAGGATGAAAATGTGGATAGAATTTAATATCACTGCCAAATTATATAAATATTAACTATTTTTATTTTCATAACTACCTAGTATTTAACTGAATATTTTTTTCACGTTAGGTAGCAAATAATCAAGATTAAATCTCAACACAGAGCAGGACCGTAATGACTTTTAATTAGATGAGTACATGTATTGTTTTAAAGTAAAGGCTCTCTTGAAAAGTGGCTCTCGTGTGGCTACAACTATTTGAAAAATTTCGTTTTTGCCTCTAATCTACTTGAATAATTTCAATCCCAGTATAGTATCCCGTAAATTATTGTTTAAGATATAATTTCGAAACCAATATTATATTTCTAATACCTATTACATGAGGATTTGATGTTACAAACAATAAATAGCACATTATATTATAGTGTTGTAAATATAATTATCGATATGTTGCGAATAGTCTAATAATAAAACATTTAAATTAATTTGACCGTTTTTGTCTAGAAACCTGATGTGAGGTGGTTATGACGTGATATTGATTTTCGATTCATCACATACCTAAGTACTCGTTTTCAGGCATGACGTAAGTATAGGCACTTTAGAAAAGTATTTTATTAAAAGATTCGAATCTCTATTCGGCCCTGGAATGGTAAGATCAAACTAAACCATGATCCAGTGGGAAGTGATATGAATGTTCGAATGACGTTATTACGACGCACGCTATTTCGAAAAATATTTTGTGTGGTACGCCAGTTCGAGGGTACATTAAGTCGAAAACCGCTTTATCGAATGACGTAATTGCGTTACACGCTATTTCGATAAAAAAATTGTCTGGGAATCGAACTTGCGACCCAATGATTACCAAGACAAATTCAGATGCGAATATGCTATTCGCAACAATGAATTTCGATGCGAAGACTTTTTGACGTTTTCGCCTTAATGTGTTTTGAACTGGCGTACAACTCTTTTTTTTTTCGAAATAGCGTGCATCGCAGTAACGTCATTCGAATCCTCATATCACTCCCGATCCAGTGTTATCAGCGACGTCATATGTCAATCGAGCGAAGTTCCAACTTCTGCCCTTACCTACATGAATTAGCGCTAGTTCTCGAAACTAGCGCTTATTTGTGCACTAGAGTTAGGCTTAGTAGATGGTTCTTAAGTACAAATTCAGTTTCAATTCGATTGAAACAGAAATTGATTGTGTATATATAGACATATGAAAAAGTTCACGATTGTGTTATTGTAATCTAGTTGTTGCTCGCGTGCATGAAACAAAATGATCCCACGGAAACATAAAATCGGTATAAAAGTAATTTCTACAACTTTGCAATGCAAAAAGTGAACTAAAATGTTTAAATTACGCCTTAACCCATTTAGTGCCGAGCCCGCCCATCGGCGGGCAAAATTTTTTAACTTTCACGCCGAGACCGCCCATGGGCGGTTTGATTTTAAACTGCAATAACTTTACGAAATAACGTCAGAAAGTAATGAGATAATGTGTAATGATTTGTTTTATTAATATTGATTTGCAACTCAAATGGCCTGCTGATATTTGAAGTTTTGAAAAAAGGCAATTCCAAACTGTCATGCCGAGCCCGCCGTTGGGCGAACCGCAAGATTTTATGTCAGAGGTCCCAAACTTTTGTAAATATAAGTACGACTATCGGCTATTATTAAGTTATGTAAAAACTTCTCTGCTCGCTACTTCTTAAGCATGAATTTCGTGTATAAAAATAAAGTGTTATCATCTATTTCACATGAAGGTGTAAAACCTTCGAAACATTGATCAACAGAAAGTTCTGATTAAGTTGTGAAAAAATACTAAGATAAAACATTTGGAACGTCTCTTACTTAAAAAAAACCCTTCGGCAGGGTTTATTTTGGCCTAAACCGTCCCAGACAGCCGGTCGGGCCAAAACAAAGGGCTGGCGTTAAAAGCAATAAAGGCTTATATTATGCGTTCGCGTTATCTTAAGTCAAATTAATAGCACTTTCTAGGATTTTTTTGGATGCGATATCAAACGATTCATGTCGGAATTTGCAGCTTCATGCCGAAAACGCCAATGGGCGGGCAAAAATACATAATTAAGATATGGACCGCCGATGGGCGGGCTGCATAGTACAGTATGGAGGCAACTGGGTAATATTGTTACTCTTTAGATCGGCAGCGAATGGGTTAAACGTGTGAGGCTTGCACCTTGCCATTTGAAAAAGGCCATCAGTCTTATTACAAAAATATGCTTCACAACTAGTTTGAACCAAGACCAACAGTTCCTAAATTATTATGGTAGTGGAGTTATGGCAGGTATAAAAAGTGTTCAAATTACAAAACCAGGTCTATCAGGTATCAGTTAAACCGAGCATTGTCATTTCGAGTGTTATGTAACGGGTTTTTAACATCCATTTTGCAACTACTTTAAACTATTTCACTAAATTAAAATTTCTGCCTTATACCTTTATAAGCACACGGAATAAATCAAGTGCAACTGCTAATTATAATTATGCATAATTTATGTTCTAAAATGATGTGATGTCAAAGATAGTCCATAGTTAAACAAGGGGTCACACATATGTATCTTTAATACTATGGATGGTTAGATCTTTAATAAAAACTTCATTTTGTTAATAAGGATAAGTTAATAAGGTAATATATTTATAGCTTCATTAAACATATTATTATAAATAGTCCATGTATTGTAATAAGATAGCATTAGTTGACCTACAGGTACTTGAATAGGTAGTAAAAAAATAAATAATAAGAAAGTTAAATATTATATTTATACAGTTTTTTTGTAAATGCAAGCTATTCCAAACACTTAAAATACCTGATACTCATTTTGAAATCACAAGTAATCATAAATTAAGGCCACCTATTCAATTTGCTTAGATACAGAATCAGTATTTTTTAATTTATGATCATCAAGGTTTGGCCTAACTTCATATGTACAGATTGTCACACCATGCCTATGGCCCGGAGTCCATTCCCCTTTCAAACCTATATAGTCTATTTTAGTTTTTTCAGCTCCAAAATTAGCAGGAAAATGCATTGTTAAGTGAGAGACTGAAGAAAAGGTGACAATTCTGAAAAAAAAAACAAGTTGTTACATTTCAGAGTCGGTTATAATAATTTCCTGACCAATTTACCACTATGCTAGTGATAGCCTAGCAGTAAGACTAACAATATTCTTATAAATAATATCATAAAAAAACTACAGTAGACTTACTTTGGGGAATATTCTAGAACACCTTCACTATCTTTTTGAAGTTCAAAAACTTGATCCGGTTCCATTGATACATCATCAAAGGTCATGTTGGGTTTGTTTTTAAACCTAAAATATTACAATAATATATAATAACTTGTAGTATAATAGTATTTTATAAGAAAACATAGAAAACATTCTAATATCCCTATTAGAACAAGTACAAAAATATTATACTCACAATCTTAACTTTGCAGGATGAGAATCTGTGTCTTCAGAAGAAATTTTGATACCCTTTAATTTTACATTTCCAGTGAAAGGTATGTTAAATAGCAATTCCTCATCAGCATCACTTTCAACAAACTGAAATTATTTGTTTATATTACTTGGTATCAAATTTGCAGCACATTTGAAAACTTTGTAGAGGAAATAAAGTATAATCAGTTATAAAGAAGACCACTTACGTGAGTTCTGTCAAGTCTTTTGTCCCAGGGCTTAAATACAGTTTTACCAGACCCTTCCACACTTTCATTTAAACATTCTAGATTTTCTTTATCAATTTTTTCATAAAGGTTATATTGAATTCCAATTTCTTCAGCGCTACTATGGTCATGGTCATGATGACCATGGCAGTGATTGTGTGACATAATGTTTACACAATTTAATTACTAACAGAGCAGCATTTACTATAATAAAAGCAAAATAATGAACCGATCACTGAGAGTCAGTGTGTTCAATGTCAATAATAAATACTGTCAACTCATGCGTAGATTGACATTAATGACACTTCATTATCATCCACAGATTACACATATTATTGTGTTTTTTAAATTCTGTTTAGATTATTGTAAATTCCGAAATAGATGCAACCAATTTTTGCGCTCCTGATTCCGCGCGAAGCTATGATGGCTTTACAATGGCTTGAATGCATGACGTGCAAGTTCGATCCTAACTAAAGCAAAGTTACTTTTTCAAAGTTATGCAAAATTTCTTAATTATTGCAACAAACAGCGAAGGACAGATTTTTTTTTAACCTGAAACCTTAGACCCCCAGTAAGCTAGCATGGTTATAATCAATGCTCAATCCTTAGAGGAGGAATTTGTCCGCCTTTGGGACGTGTACAATCTGGTATAATATTATAGTATTATTATTCTTAAAATTAAAAATAAATTATCTATTAATAAAGTTCTATTAAAAATAATATTAACTCAAAAAATAGGGTTACCTCACAAGTTACATCCACTGATCCACAGCGAAGATTAATGTACAAAACAGCGTTTCTTTAAATTATGAATAAAAACAGCCTTGATGATAAACTCAATATATATTTTAAAAAAGCCCTCGGTTTATCAAATGAATTCACTTTATTACATCCTTTGTTGTTTGTTGTTGTTGGTGTTTTATGGTTATTGATTAAAATTCATTTTCTTTATCCTAGATCGACGCATGAGAATTGACTCATGCTCACGAGCAGATATCTCATTAGGATTCATATTCCATAGACAAGTATTTCAATCTCGGTACAGATTACCGAGTGTAATAGAGAATTCAACTCTATCAATTCACTGCCTGACTAATTTAACTCTTCGTCGTTCGAGTTCGCTTCGTACGTCTACTATCAGTCAGTGTGTTATTGTGCTTACTGATAAATTTATTATTGTTTAATCATCATCATATACTAACGTTCTGTTGTTAAATGTGCTACAATTATTGTTGTGCGAAAGTCACATAAAATAAGTTCGAAACGTTAGTTTCATATTGTGTAGATTCGATGATGATGTCTTTTTCAACTAATTTCTGTATTTCATTAAGTTTTCTCACTATAGTTATTACATGTATTGTTTTATCGAATGATAATTATGCACAAGCGAGTGAAAATGATGCCGAAAGCATTACTAAAATTGGACAAGGAGTAGGTCATATTATGAACATTTATTACTGGTAAGGTTACAATAATTTATTTATCACAGTTATGGAGTTATTGTTCTATCTAATTTTATTATTTATATTAAATTTGCTTTCAGTTATTCTTGCGGTTATAGAAAAGTATTTGAAGATTATGCAGGAATCATACAACAGAAATATCCTGAGATATCTGTTATAGGAGCAAACTATGATCCACCTGGCCTAAATATGTATTTATCTAGATTAATCGTAAGTATTAGACCTAAATTATCTGTGACGACTTTATTGATCTGAAATAAATAAATGAAACCCTTTGAATATGAGTATCTAGGAAGTTCCGCTAGAGTTCTATATCTTAATAATAATTAAATTAACAGTATCTTAAGCCAATGTGTTTTCGGATACCATTGAATAATTAAATTAAATGTAAGCAAATAACACTGTGTATGAACTCTTTGAGTGAGTTCTTGGATAATCAATGAGGAAAATAATTAAAAAACCTTATTTGAGTCAAAGCCAGTATCTGAAAAAAACAATTGAAACTAGGTATTTTGTAGGTTTATGATTCTATATAATTATAATGTTTTAGGGTTTTGGCAAGATGATCCTGATCATGTGCATACTAAGTGGAGTGAATATATTTGCATGGCTGAATAAGCCTCAGCCTGCATGGTGGAGTTGGTGTCTTGAGAACAAACTTTATGCTTGCATGATGATGTTCTTTTTAGCTAATATGATTGAAGGCCAGTTAGTATCATCGGGTGCATTTGAAATATCTCTGAACAACATTCCATTGTGGTCTAAACTTGAGACAGGAAGGATTCCACAGCCACCAGAATTGTTTCAAATCATTGACAATACATTACAGTTCTCAAAAATGGACCTACCTAATACTAATTTTGCACAATAATATTTTCAATGTAATTTGTTGCAATAGATTTTGAATGGGACTGTGGTTTTGATTAATAGGGTGAAATATTTGTACAAATTAAATTCAAACTTGTCCAAACATGACTCACTGCGAGCTATGAATTTTTATGGATATGAGATTCTTTTAAGAATTTCGATGAGAAGGGAAGTTAGTATGTTATCTAATGAATTATATATTATGTTGTCAAATACAAAATGTATGTTCTAACGATGTTGTGTTGTTGTAATCAACTATTGCATTTTTCTTAATAAACTTTAAAATTATTACTTTCACTTCTGAATAAATAAATAATTATGTTATGAAGATCATTAACATTCAATGGATAAATAATTATCTATTATGTTCTTAATAAATTGATCAAAATTATCATACAAACACATGCTTATTTATCTAGTCAGGATGATAATTTTCAATAATGAATAAAGAAAAAACAAGTTCTTTATTTGTAAAACCCTATTTAATTAAATAAAGATTTAGGTTACACAAATTTGTCTTTCAGTAACTAATAAATTATAATTAACCTTATCTAAACTACTTTTAAAGAAATAAGTAAGGACTACAAATAATTTATTTTATTGGACGGAGATAGTTTTATCACAGTAACATTGAATGCATTCAATGACATAGACTTATAATATATGTATGACATTTCTCGGAAAAAAGTTGACATTTATTGGCTTCGTGACAGCATTTCACCCACTTTAACAGGTGTTACAGAATAAATAATAAAAATTCTAATTTTGCTTTCTGAGACTTGCATTTGATAGAGAAGAATAACTCATGAGATATCATATCGGTGGGAATTATTTGTTATCATATCAACTGATTACAGTGAGTATCGTAGTTTTACACAAATTGTGATATTTACTCAATGTATGTAGAGTGGATGTGAATTTATGAGATCATTAACTGTATTCAGGAAAATAAAGTCATATTATAAAGAAACTTCATTGATATAGGTATTCCTTTTGAGAAGCGAAATGTGAATAATTAAATACGAATAAGTTAAATAACAGTTTCTTCCAATTTGATGTGCAAATATAATTGTACACCTTATTTCGTCAATTTCAATGAACCTAATGTATGTATTGATTTCATAGACTGACAGAAAAAGGGTCAACTTTGATGATTACGAAAGTTGGGCATGACACATAGGGCACGAATGTCGTAATACTAGTTCGTGTTGCTGAGCGCGTGCTCCGCAGGTGCCGCACGTCCACACGGTGTGCGGGGCCACTAGCGCGCGTCCGGACACCGCGCACTCGGGGAATTGGCTCGTGCATCCGGGACAGGTCGTCATCCTAACATTAATAAAAACATGAAATACAGGAACAACAAGTTCTAAAATTATAAGCCATCACGATTTCAGCAAACAATATTTTATGTTAATAGATGTTATCATTCCATTTTAAAATAATTAAAACAATTGAACAGAAAAAAGAAACAAACGATGTCCTTACCACTCCGGCATACTAGCATCGCAATTGGGACATTCGACCTTGTTCCCTTTTGCGTCTTTGGGTTTATACCTTGTAAATATTTCTATGGCCAAATTTTCAAATGTGTCAGGCTGCAAACAAAAAATCGAATTTATCAATGTGGCTTTTTCAAAGTTACATGTATTTGCTTAATCTTTCGAGACATCACTGACAAAACTGTGAAGAAAAACAACTTTTGGAAATCAGGATGCCTATTATCTGAAATCGTCAGCCTGCAATGAGCAAGTGTGGTTATCAATGCTCGAATTCTCTATAAGGGAACAGTGCCCGATTCTGCTATTTTACAATGGCTGATGAATGAATGGCAATTGAATTAAATTTGAAATTTTTCCTATTGTCTTAAACATTTTGCCAATACAATAATTGGAAGTTAAGAGAATACGAAAATTATCATTTTAAGACAAATTTCATTCATTCATCGGCCGTTGTAAATAGCAGAATTGGGGCCCAGGCCTGGGACGTATACGTAATCATTAAAGATTGATTACTTTTATATTAAATAAACATATATCTTACATCTATAGCTTCCAATTTAATCAAGGCCTTTGAACACAATTCAAATGCCCGAGCTTGAATTGCTATTGAGGCTATGGTACACCAAATCTGAAAATGTTAAAAATTATGCCTTATTCAACACATAGGTAATTATCTTGAAATATACAAATTCAAGACAAGCCAGAAGGAGAATGGGCTATAATAGTAGACAGCTACCTGCTTTTACTGTGCCAATGCTAGGCACTTATCCATAAGCATAATCAACAAGCCCTTACATTCGGTGAGTTTACGTCGAAATTCTATTTAGCTAAATTTCAAAAGTTGACTTGTTTGCTATTTGCTCTTGGTCTTGCTGGACCGGAAGGAAAAGCCATCTAGTTGTGGGCTGTTAGCATACTCCAAGTCTGGTTGCATTTCTCTGAGGGCTAACGCTGAGCGCTATCCGCTATCTAACCTATTTTTTTTTTTGTCCAGTGGAAATCCTCTCGGACATCCTTCCCCAAGGGGAAGGCGAAGGGGTGTGCCGGACTCCTACCGGCTAAAACCACTGGAATGCTTCCCGCTTCCTTTAGTCGGGGGCCAAGCGCCGCCGAACGCTTTCGCAGTCTACCGCGAACCCCGACATGGAAGCTCCTAAAAGAGCTACATCATCGTTGAGAGGAAGAGCAGTGTCTTCCTCATCGCTTTAAGAGGCGCGCCGTCCTTGCCCAGGTGCAGTACAGCAGTCTTCCCCAAGACTGCTGTCCGAGGCTAATCATGGTGGCTGGAGAAGGGCAAATTTTGCCCTTCTTCTGCCCCTTGCTCGTCGGTGCGTAGAGGATGGTCACTTCTCTCCCGTGTTCTCTCTGCGCTCTCATTGAGCGCCATCACTTCTTCGCAAAAATTAATGACGGCGCTCCAAGATTCTTCGCTCGAACTCATAGAGGCAACTACGGCAGAGAGGAGCGCTATCTAACCTATCCTAACATTGTCTAGGCTCGCAGTAGGTATCGAGCTGACCTGCGTGTGCTGCGCCGGGTGCAGCAGGTGGTGGTGCGCGGCGAGGCGGGCGGCGTGCCTGAGCGCGGCGTGAGCGCGCGGGGGCCGGGCGCGGGCCCCGGCCGCCGCCGCGCCCGCCCAGTGCGCCGCCGCCGCCGCCCGCCAGCAGCGCGCCGCCTCCCGCCCGCGACCACCCTCTGACACACGGTCAAACGATTTAAGTAATTGGAAAAGTGCAAAAGCCAAACAAAAGCGTAAATGACTGGAAGCTGCTATAGGTATTTCTTTTGAAGATAACTAAAAATATGATAAAAAGTGTCTTTAAATTAGCGAGGGAGAGAAACACCTCTTCCGGGCGCTTATCTGAAGACACTCACCATTCTCAAATTAACTTACATTACTAACCGTTTACATTTTTATAAGAGTAAAGCTAAACATTATATGAAGAATATACAATCTACAACTTACCGAGAGAACTTTGAGAATACAAATGACCGGCTAGAATATACATTTTCTTAATCTTCAGTGGTGAAGCCTTCTTGGAAGCCTCTATGTTAGCTAACTGAAAAATAAGTTTAATTGATATCAAGAAAACGGTCAAGTGCCAGTCGGACTCACGATACTGAGGGTTCTGTACAAATAAGCTAAAATCGACTGGGTGATAATCTACGAATATATATTACCGTAGGATTCGTAGTTAAACTTCGATTTTTACTATTAAATAGTGTATGCCTTTTTTGAGTCACTATAAATTAACCATAAGACCTATAGTATCACCAAAAAGCACACTAATAAATAGTTTCACTTTGACTTACTTTTAGTAATTGTTGTTATAGCGACACTACAAATAAATCTGTCACAATTTCAACTGTTTAGTGGACAAACAGACAACGGAACTTCAGAAATAGGGTTCTATTTTTGTGCTTTGGCTACAGAACCCTAAAAAGGTCACAAAAACGTACATTACCTACATTTTTAATTACAGCTTAAAAATTGACTTTATTTTTATAAAACTTCTCACCTGAAATGCCATCTCTGCTGCTTGAGTCAGTCTACCATTTTCCTTCAACTGCATTATACCATGTATTGATGGCACTAAGCTGACGCTGTCATTGATGTCCTCTAGAGCGCTTTGTTTTGCTAACCCGACCTCCTGTAAATGTGATGTAGCTTACTTAATCATTATTGACGCATAGGTTTACCTATCTAATGACCGCCTTCATCGTACATAGTTTTATTAACATACTGATGGGTAAAGTCCTTTTTTGTTCTGTTAATTAATCTTTATTAGATTCGACCCAAAACGACTTTTACATTGGAATACTTACCATTAGGCAAACCCATACTAATTCATACTGCCTCTCTCTATACTGACAAATACCCGAAGCTCACGCGGACGAAATCGCGGGCAACAGCTAGTAACTAATAAGTAAAGTACTCTTTATATTTCTACCTTATTTCTTGGTGAACCTGCATACAATTTTGATAAGGCTTCGTTATCTTCGAGGGCCATATAACATTTCTTCAAACCGTCAGTGTTATTTGACATTGTGTAATACTCAACTGCACTAGCCCTGTATCAAATAAATATGAAACTTATTACACTACCGCAAGGTAAGGAAAACTTAAACCATGTAATGCCACCTCATACTGAAATTTGGAATACTTTTTGCTGTGTTTGACTAAACACTGTATTATATAAATACTGGGTACCTACTACGCTTTTGTAGTTAATCATTTTTACTCACCAATTTTGTCTGTCAATGTAGTAATCACCGATGTTACTGTATGCCTGCTTGACTTGTGCGTCAGTTGTACTTGCAGACATTTTTAATAGTTCTACTACACGGAACCAATGGCCTAGCCGTTTTCGAAGAGCTATAGCCAAATCACTGAAATATGATAGGAATTAATGAAAAAAAAATGACTCTTTTACCAACCAGTTTGACGAGAATCGTGAGTTACGTTACATACCGCCTGTCTTCATTATGATATATCTTTTCAGCTGCATCAAAATCTTTGAAATAAGCTAATATTTCAGCCTTTTTCAGAGCATTTGAATGCAAAGCATTCAAACGCGAGACAAACTTAATTCCCGCATAATCATTGCGTCTGACAAATGCAGCTTCAGCTGTTTCTAATGCGGACTCAGATTCGAAGTTTTTTAAAGCTGCTTCAGCAAGCAGTAACCTGGAGACAAAAAGTGAATAAAACCCATATTTTTTTTACTATTAGGAAACATGAACAAGAATGAAAAAAGCTCAATTTGGGACAATTTTCGCAATACCATCCCATATTTTTTACAGCGCAGCCTTATAGGTAAAAAGGCATTTTCACAAAACTATAAATTATACGCGATAGACAGACACCAAACATACCAGAGTTGTGGATGAGGGTTATCTTTTATAAAGTTTTCTGCTTCTTTTAATCCTACTTTTTCAATAAGCTGTCGGGTATCCCTTAAAGACTTCACTTCGACTCGTACGATGTGCTGAGGTGTGCACTTATCGTCAACATTATCCAGGAGTGCCGTTGTGATTTCCAGTTCCTGAGAATTAAACACAACCTTTTTTTAATAACATTTTATTTTAATATAGGCACCCACAAATGTTCATGTAACCTAGATTCATTGATTCAATTCGAACACGTTTTTAAAATTTGCAAAACACTGGTCGTTCATTTGCAGACCAGTGTGTTTGCGAATTGAATGTTACTTTTACATCGTAAAAGTTGTTTTTATACAAGCCTACTAAGATATAAATATTAGGAAATGTTTAAGTTTTTACTCTTACCTTAAATCTACATAAGTATCCTTGCATGGTCAATGGCTCTTCGGGTTCAGTGTCTCTCATAACATAGAGCCTCGCTTTCTCGGCCACTGCTAGCATCTGGGGATTGTCCGACGCCCACAGGCCACTCCAGACATCTTTCCGTAAAGCTTGGCCTATACTAATATTATTTGCCATGTCGGTGTCCAACAAATACAGCGAACCGGGCTGATCGATAACATAGAATTTGCTACAAGTAAATAAAATATGATCAGCATTCGAATAAACAACTTAGTAGGTATTCAACTAATCACCAAATTTCAAATCACCTTGAGTTAGAATTGAGTCCTAACTTATAGGGCCGGGAATTCATGTTTATTGATGTGATTTTTTTAAGATTCACCAATGAAAACAATAGAATGGAGCCTGAATCTCTTCCCACTAACAAATGACTGTCTGAACTCGCGATACAGCATATTGTATCGTCCTGAAAACCCGCGTCATTGGACGTGGCCGGTGATCCATCAGCCTGATACAAATGTTCCGTAGCACCTAAAATAAAATTTATTGAAAGTAGGTATGCAAACTTTCAAAAATGTCGTATTTATAACAATGTCTAACAATTTTTGTTACTTACGTGGTCTCGTTGGTGTAGAGAATTTCCATATTATAAATGATTCCTTCGAGGCTGCGACCACTATTGCTTTGCTGTTAATCGTTACGTATGCTACTGGAATGCTGACTGCCTTAGCTGTTTTTTTAAGAAAACATGATATGATAAACAAATATTCATGACTAAACTTAATGTACCTAACTAAGATGCGATAAGTACAGGAAGGTAACACACCTTACACCGTCCTCGCATAATTGAGGTCAAAGCTAGCAGGTATTATTATTTCTTACCATCACATTGAATACCCTGTTGATTTGAGACAATAACTTGCCCTAGAGTCGCTATCACGCAGTATTCATCCACAGCGCACATATCTATGACATCAGGGATATGATTAATCCAGGACTGAAATAATACGAAATATTTTTATCTATTAAACAAAAATAATACTAATAATCGCAATGCAGAGTGTATTCTTTTTCATTAGCGTAAAAATACATTATGCTAATGATTCACATATCGCAATTCGGAAAAAAAGAGTAACAGAAATCTATTTTGTAGTAAATAGCTGATGATCTAGCACATACCTGATGAGTTACTGTATCCCAAAACGTAACAGTTTCACTGCTTGATACATAAGCCAATGTATTCCCGTAAAACGCATATTTATGATCCATTTTGACATTAGCGAAATATATAAACGAGTCAATGGCGATAGCAAGACGTAACGACTTTTTCTCCCATGACAACGCTCTCATTGAACCGCCTGGTACGCGTAAAGTGCGAATATGCTAAAAACAAATACCAATGTAGTGTGGCGATTTTTGAGAAATTATTAGAGAAGAGTGTTCTATTTTTTATGTTATATACTATTTTTTTTACTTTTCCTACAAGATTGCTTGTAAGTATGTATATTAGTTTAAACATCACCTCTCCATATGCACCAAAGAACTGAACGACATTTGTTTTATCAGTAGTACAGCCTGCTGCTGCCATGATTGTGCCATTGTGGTTCCAATGGCAGTCAATAATTGTCATGTTTGTTTCGATTATCACGCTATCTAAAAAAAAACCGTCAGTTAGCGAGGTACTTGTTGCTTGTTGCGGAAAAAGGTAGGATATCTTTGTCTAAGTTTTAGGTTTATATATCACAGTTTAAGTGTGCAATATTTAAATCTTTGTATAATATTTACTTATTCTGTGCACTTCAACACAAGTAATGAATGTGGCTTAAGAGTCTGCTAAACTAAAATAAGACGTGCGAAACGAAAAGTAAAATTTCCAATATTCTCTTATTTACCTTCCTCATTGCAATTTTTCATCAATAATATAACTCCACTCCTGTAACATATGGCTAGGACGGGCCTGTTTGGTGGTACAGTACCAGAGTACCAATCCATTGTTACTACCTCCATTGAACCTGATACTCCTTGTATGGCAACAGGCATCTACAAAGCATTGCATTTTATTTGTATTCAAAGTTTATAAAATGTCGTATCTATCTGGAAAAGTTTGGATACAAATGTCTTAAAAACTCTTTCTTTATTTTGACTGATTGATTTGAGAAACCTTTGTAACTCCTATTAAATTTCCTATATACATACAGTAAAGTTTCCTTGATCATCATAAAGGTGTAGCTCTCCATTGGAAAGAGCAAATAGTAGTTGTGAGTTATCTGGCGACCATTGTACTGCAGCAAGTCCTGGCCCTTTAATATCCTTGCCCCAAACTCTAGAACCATCTACTGACCCTACAATAACAGCTCCTATAAAACAGAATAAATATCTATTAATTAACAAAGGTTTGAAGGTAATAAATAAAAATTTTCGTTACTCAAGAACTTTTAGTTACATAACTTACCATCTTCATAAGCAATGCAAATCTTTTGGCCGTCAGAGCCCCACGCCATACTTCTCACAGTCGATTTGTTTCTGTTATTTATCATCTCCTCGTACCAAGAGCCCTGAAAAACATAATATATTAATTTACTTCAACTGGTTCATGAATATTATTTAAAATATATTTAGGACTGTATATACCTTGTATAACATCCAGACAATGATGACACCATGTTCATCACTAGTTGTAAGCTTTTGGAAAACTTCATTCCAAATTGCCACACATAACTGTCCTGTGTGTCCTTCTAAACTTAGGTTCATTGAAAGATTTCCTCCACCACCTGATAATTAAATTATTTTAATGTCTTAATGCTACCCAGTATTTTTTTATCTTCTCTAAATAGGTACCAAAGATCATAAGATCTTGCGATTTCTGTCCGCGCCTACAGCAATGTAGACTGGTCTATTTCAATTTAATTATTATTATTTTTAGCTAATTTTAAAGTAAGACATTAAAATGGATTAAAAATTAATACAGGATAGGTAAATTTGTTATTTACTGTTTTTATTGGAATTGATAGCTTACCAGATTCCAGTTTGAGCACTTTTAACATGCCTTCTTCTCCACCAACTGCAATATATCCTGATGAATGGTTCCATGATATGCATGACACATTGGATTGTTTCGGTATCGCAATCTAAAATATTAGACATTACAGACAAAAATCTAAAGATCATAATTTACAAATCCCATGATTACTATAGAAACACTTGATGACAACAAAACATAATTACCTTCTTACTCATATAAATGAACATTTTTGCGAGTTATTTAGGCTTTTCTTGGTAGAAAATCACATTTAATCGTGCCTATATAACTAAAAGAAAAAGTTATAACTACTTTTATGTCATAAAGTCATGAACTATCAATAACATTCAAATTTCAAATAAATTTTCACCAGATATTTGCAACGCCTCTTTAAAACCACAAAACAATAGTTTTAGTTGGTATTTATTCACAGTAAAATTCGGCAGATACTTTATCAATCTACAAGTTATTTATATTGTTTTCTAAAAGTAACAAACAACAAGACAACAACAACAACAACAAGGAACAGTATTTCCACCGGCGCGCTATGGCACAGACGGTTTGCTTGACAACTCTCAGTTCAGAAATTATTTGAGACGAAAAGCTTGCTTATGTACATATTGTGTAGATAAGAAATATGATAAAATGAAACTGTCGGCCCTAATTATTTTGATTTATTTTATCATAAAAGATACATTTTTATTAAAAATATGTATTCAAATTGATTAAATTGATTTCATTCCTTTTGTTTTTATTTATTAAATTATTCAGTTTGGTAACCCTGCCCAACGAAATCAAAATAATCGATAAAGTCAGGCAGTTTTATTCGTACAGCAAACTTTTCAGTTTTTCCACTTGAAATAATTTCCTTTAGCAACAATACTTTCTAATAAACCTAGTTAACAATATTATGTTAACTATCTTTTCGGGCATTAAGTCGAAACTATTTCTGGTTTCGAAGTTCGGCTTATAGCCGACATTTATTTAACGCAAGATTTCAAATAAAATAATTATTAAGTTCATGAAAATGTTGGGTCGAAAACAAAGCCTAAAAGGGGAACCGGTACTAGCAGACTATGGCCCCGAAGAATCCCTAAACGAAAGTGCCGACATAGAATGGGTTAATAAGGTAAATAAGTGTAAAAAAATATTACTTTAATAAATTAAATTTCAATTAAAATAACGCATTTATTTTGTTTCAGTTATGGGTTAGAAGAATATTAAGATTATGTGCTTTATTAAGTTTAATGTCAGTTTCTTTAAATACTCCAAAATCCTTTGAAAAATATCCATATTTACAAACTATAACATTTGCAGTGGATTGTTGTGTTACTCTTCTATTTACTGCAGAAATGATAGCCAAAATGCACATAAGAGGAATATTAAAGGTTTGTTATTTATTCTTTTGTACTTTCATAAGTGTATGTTATGAAATAACAGTTTATTATAAGATAATTTTGTACCAATACAAAAAAAAGTTTATTTATAAGTAACTCATGAAACAAATAAATAATTAATGTGCCTAATAAACAAATTATTTTATTGCAGGGAGATGTAGCATACCTGAAAGATCACTGGTGCCAATTTGATGCTTCTATGGTATTTTTTCTATGGGTGTCAGTTTTATTGCAAATGTTTGAATTGACTGGTATAGTGCCAAGATATAGTTATTTAAGTATTTTACGGGCACCCAGACCTTTAATAATGATTAGGTTTTTAAGAGTATTTTTGAAATTCTCTATGCCAAAATCTAGAATCAACCAAATATTCAAGTAAGTGTCCAAACTATGTATTTTATTATTTTGTTTTGTCCATTTTGTCCACCATTCTTAACAATTGTTTTTTTCTATTTATACAGGCGGTCAAGTCAACAAATCTATAATGTGACCCTCTTCTTCTTGTTCTTCATGTCACTGTATAGCTTGCTAGGAGTACAGTTCTTTGGAGAATTAACACACCACTGTGTCAGGAACTACACAGATCCATAGTAAGCATCAATTGCCTTCATAACTATGTTATGTTTTCATCTGTTGATCAATGTATAATTCTTTGAAATTATTTTTCAGTCAAATAACCATAAACTCATTAGCCATCCCTGATACATTCTGCTCTCCTGACCCTGGCTCAGGCTATCAGTGTCCTCCAGGCATGAAATGCATGAAACTACATTTATCAAAATACATCATGGGTTTTAATGGCTTTGAGGAATTCAGTAAGTTGATTTTTGCCTGCATATAGGAACAATTATACATAAAAGTCTAATTATAATTATTTCTCAATATTAAAATAAACTTATTAAAATATTTCTTATTTTCTAGCAACCAGCTTGTTTACTGTCTACCAAGCCTCTTCACAGGAAGGTTGGGTTTTCATAATGTATAGAGCTATTGATTCATTACCTACTTGGAGATCAGCTTTATACTTCAGGTATATCCAACTCATTAAAATTTATATAAATATGTTCAATTGAGAATGTATTCCTTAGCCAATCTTGTTTAGTTAATTTCTTTCATTCATGTCAGAAATAATTTATTTATTTATTTCAGTACTATGATATTTTTTCTGGCCTGGCTAGTAAAGAATGTTTTCATAGCTGTAATCACTGAAACATTCAATGAAATAAGAGTGCAGTTCCAACAAATGTGGGGGGTAAGGAACCCCATTACAAAAGGTAGCACAACACAGTTCTTTACAGGAGATGATAATGGATGGAAACTGGTTACCATTGATGAAAACAAACATTCAGGTATCACATCTATATCCCCATATTCGACTTTCATTATTAAATATTTTGAAAATGTAATGTAATATTTGTAACTTACAGGAAGTGCACCAGAAATATTTCACAGATTACTAAGATCTGCATATTTTCGCTTATTAGTCATGGGGGTTGTATTAGCTAATGGCATAATAACAGCAACTATGAATTTCAAACATGATGACAATCCAAGAGAGTTTTTTTACGAAAAATATTATTACATAGAGGTATGTGGACATTAATCACTTGTCTGACAAGAAATAGTTGTGTTACAAATAATATTTTTAAATCAACTATTTCAGATTGCATTTACAATATTTCTGGATTTGGAAGCACTAATAAAGATTTGGTGTTTGGGGCTAAAGGGTTACTTCAAGCACTCAGTCCATAAGTTTGAGTTGCTTTTGGCTATTGGGACAACAATCCATATTATACCCCAACTTTACATGTCAGGTTTTACATATTTCCAGGTACATTTTAATATTATTATTATCTGGCGTAACACTCGTAGCAGACTAGCAGCTGTCTTCCTTGTCCAACCTGTTAATTGAATGAGCCATGACAACATGTTCACATAGTTTGTTTCATACTTTAACTACTCTGTTAGCAAGAAATGCAGAAATGCATGCAAGTAAAGTAATAATTATTCTGTGGCTTTTTACTTGCTTAGCCAATACGATTGTCCACAACCTTACCTAAAGCTTTTTTTGTCGTATTTCCAGGTACTTCGAATAGTGAGGCTAATAAAAGCGTCGCCACTATTAGAAGGATTTGTCTACAAAATCTTTGGACCAGGAAAGAAATTAGGAAGCTTGATTATTTTTACTATGTGCTTACTTATCATCAGTTCTTCTATTTCAATGCAGCTGTTTTGCTTTCTATGTGAATTTACAAAATTTGAAACTTTCGATGAGGTATGACGCAGCTTCTTTATTATACCTATTTTATAATTTATTATTATGAATTACCTTTATTTACAAAGTAATTATTTTCAGGCATTCATGTCTATGTTTCAAATCCTTACTCAAGAAGCCTGGGTCGAGGTCATGGATGAGACTATGGTTCGAACAAGTCAAACATTGACACCTCTGGTTGCCATTTACTTCATATTATACCACTTGTTTGTCACTTTGGTAAGATACTTTAATCCATTAGTTTGAAATTAATTGTAGTTAAAAAATTGAGGCTGGCTTTTACATTTGGTTGACTTTTATTCCAGATTGTATTGTCGCTTTTCGTAGCCGTCATTTTAGACAATTTGGAGCTCGATGAGGATATAAAAAAACTAAAACAGCTTAGATACCGCCAGCAAAGTGCTGAAATTAAAGAAAGCCTACCATTCAGACTGAGAATATTCGAAAAGTTTCCTGACAGCCCTCAGATGACAAAGTTACATAAAGTTCCAGGGGATTTCAATCTACCAAAGGTTTGTAATAGTCTTTACTTTTGCTTCATAACTACTGTTATAAGATTAGAACAATGAGCGCAAGTAATAGTCAGTATAAGTGAACACAATAGATACATGGCTAAATGTCGCCCTTAGCTGTCATGCTGTCCTAGTGATTGTCCACTGGAATGTACAGACAAACAGACATTTTCGAATGTCACTTACCTAAGTCTCGTTCTTGCTTATGATCTGTTAGGTACAGCAACTCAAGTTATTCTGTAACATTACTCCTTTCTAGTTATTTGTCTGTTATAAGCAATCATAACTTAAAGTATATACTCTTAAATGATATTCAATACTTTTAATTTGTGGCTGTAGGTCCGAGAGTCGTTCATGCGTCAGTTCGTGTGCGAGGTGGACGGCGAGGAGGAGGTGGGCGTGACGGGCGGCGGCGGCGACGTGTCGCGGCGCGCCTTCGAGTACATCGGCGTCGCCAAGATCGCCTTCCCCTACCGCAAGCGCTGCCTCGTCAAGACGCTGGTCGTGGCGCCGCCCTCGCAGCGGCCCAGCTCTGCGCTTAGGAGACATGTCGTCAGCTCTATCATTGAGTAAGTTGATAGTGGCCAGTAACATTCAATATATTGTTATTTTCTTATTAAATTACTGTTTCTTGAGATACTTTATGCAAATGCATGGTGTATACCACTGACCTATTTATCATTACACGGATCATCGAAGGCACATAGGCAGTTTGAATTCATGTCTTTATGAACTGTTCATGTGTGAAATGTTTTATTTTATTTTCATAATTTATTTAAGTTACGTTTTAACCTTTACAGGTAAAATATGTTGCTGTAATTCATCTTGCAATTCAGGTTTATTTTTTTGTTTAATTTTATTTTCAATTTATTTTTTTATTCAAAGTATAACAGTTCTTCTATTTTAAACTACTATTTAAAATAATAGAATACAATATTGATGTTGCAGAGACTCGAACAATCATAGGCCTCTACTCGGCGATTCGGCCATGCTAGCGACCGGGGGCAAATCGGGCCTTAAGCCGCAGGGAACAATTTCTAGTGCAAAACAACTGCGCGTCGATCAAAAGAAGTATGTATTTAAATCGGTATTGATATAGTGCAGAGTTAATACTGACTGATTAACGTGCTCGCGCTATATGGCTCTCAGGTTCGGCTCGCGCTCCATCCGGCGGTCGGTGCGCAGCGGCTCCATCAAGCTGAAGCAGACGTACGAGCACCTGCTGGAGAACGGCGACATCGGGGCCGCCTCGCGCGTCGTGCCCTCCTCGCGCGCGCGCCCGCCCTACCTCGACATCCGCCTGCTGCAGGCCAAGCGCCAGCAGGCCGAGATGAGGAGGTCACCACTTCAAAAAAACTCTCTAATTTAGTCTCTCAGTAGTCCTTCCTCGTTTAATCCTAGACTTTGGACATACAAATTTTATCAGTTCACGCAAGAAGACAGCACAGATTTTTATAATTTGTTTTTATTATCAGGAATCAAAGAGAAGAGGACTTACGCGAGAACCACCCCTTATTCGACACGCCATTGTTGATAGTACCGAGAGAGTCCCGCTTCAGGAAGATATGTCGCGCCATCGTAGACGCGCGATACGACGCCCGACTAAGAGACCCTGTAACTGGCAATGAAAGAAAAGTGCATTACAAAAGTTTTCAGTAAGTATTATATTGTAGCACACTGGAAGTCAATAAAATTTTCTAGATGCCTTTTTGCTTGGACTTAATAAATTCTTTTATTTACAGTAACTTCCTTGGCCTAGTAACATATATGGACTGGGTGATGATCATGGTCACCACCCTATCTTGCTTGTCGATGATGTTTGAAACACCTACGTATAGAGTTATGGAGAACTTTGTACTGCAGGTAATGATTAACTGAATAAGATTAATAAAATAATGATCGTGACAAAAAATATGTATATAATTTTATTCTAGATCGCCGAGTATGGATTCGTCGTCTTCATGAGCTTGGAGCTGGCGCTTAAAATTCTTGCGGATGGCTTGTTTTTCACGCCGAAAGCCTATCTCAAAGATGCAGCTGCAGTACTTGATGTTTTCATCTACATTGTAAGTATTTAATTTGAAGTTATTCTGAAAATAGAGACATATTCCTCAAAAAAAATGAGTGCTATAACTTTGTCGTTGCTGGTCAGACGGATTTACTTATTTTTGGCTTTATTTAATCTACAATATATAAATCCTCTTCTTGACCATCTTCTCCCTCTCGCGCCCTCGTCGTTGTATCTCCATATCTCGGTCTCCCTTTCCCGCGCACTGTTCCCAGTGCAGTCGTTTAGGTGGTAGTGCAGCGTGTGTGCGCAGGTGTCGCTGACGTTCCTGTGCTGGATGCCGCTGCGCGTGCCGCCGGGCTCGGCCGCGCAGATGCTGATGATCCTGCGCTGCGTGCGGCCGCTCCGGATCTTCACGCTCGTGCCGCACATGCGCAAGGTCGTCTACGAGCTCTGCAGAGGGTTCAAAGAGATATTATTGGTAAGTATTAAATGTCAGACATAAAACACTGACGCCAGTGTCGTGAAGATCAGTCTAGACCGACTCTGTAATATCTATATTTCCTAATGTCTATACTAAAAAAGACCAAGAAAGGTCTCGCTTCCATGTGTCGATATGACCTTTAAAAATAAGAAAAAGGGTATTTTCGCTTTAAGGAAGTAAAAGACAAACATCTTCAGATTTACTAACACAATACTCAATAATGATTATTATAATTTAACAATGGTTTTCATTCATTCACAGGTATCTACACTGCTGATCTTATTGATGTTTGTGTTTGCAAGTTATGGTGTCCAGTTATATGGTGGCAGGTGAGTGAAATAAATATTACTTAATGTATATAATAAATCATCAGTATCCTAAGTCTTCTGCTTTTTGGGCGCTTAATATAATTATAAATCGTTTTGTATTTTAAGGCTGGCAAGATGTAATGACCCTACTATAACAAGGCGTGAAGATTGCGTCGGTGTATTTATGCGTCGCGTGTTCGTTACAAAAATGAAGATAAGACCAGGACCAAATGAGACATTCCCATCTATGCTTGTACCCAGAGTATGGTATGTAAAACCCACATTTAAAAATATTCCGTAATTCACTCACTGATGTAGATATTAATAATAATCGTTTGTTTCAGGGCCAATCCGAAACGATTTAACTTTGATAACATTGGAGATGCCCTTCTAACATTATTTGAAGTGCTTTCATTCAAAGGCTGGTTGGATGTTAGAGATGTATTGATCAAAGCTCTGGGACCGGTAAGCTTGTGATCTTAAAAATAATATTGTCACTTCTGTTCAGTTGTTTTAAATATTTGTTTATATGTTCAGGTCCATGCTATCTACATACACGTTTACATATTTTTGGGCTGTATGATTGGATTAACCTTGTTCGTCGGTGTAGTGATTGCTAATTACTCAGAAAACAAGGGAACTGCTCTATTAACTGTTGATCAGCGGCGTTGGTAAGATATATAAATATATTATCACTTCAGTCGACTTAAATGAATTCAGACATTTCAAGATTGTATGTGAATATCTATTTATTTCAGGTGTGACCTTAAGAAGAGATTGAAAATCGCTCAGCCCCTGCACTTGCCCCCTCGCCCGAACAAACGTAAAGTCCGCGCTTTCGCATATGACGTGACACAGAACTTGAGCTTCAAACGAGTCATCGCCATCGTAGTTTTGATCAACAGTGGGCTTTTGGCAGTAACGGTGAGTTTACAGTATATCACAATCATTTAGAGTTCATTTTTTACACCTGTGCTGAAGATATTATTAACTAGCAATTACTCGCGGCATTGCCTGCTTGGATGTCGGCTATGAGGGCAAAAAAAGCCTATATCAATTTTTGGCGTCACTATATCTTGCTCTTGTTTCATTCGGGCTCATTGGCCAACCGCTGCAATGAAATCGTGTGTTGTCACAGTGGTCTCGCTACTCGCCGTACACCGAGCAGCTGGCACTGACATCAGCGCTCCTGACGCTGGTGTTCGTGGTGGAAGTGCTACTCAAGACCATCGCTTTCACGCCGCGCGGCTACTGGCAGAGCCGCCGGAACCGATACGACCTCCTTGTCACCGTCGCTGGCTGTATATGGATATTCATGCATTTTACTTTAATGGTAATATACACTAATCAATGAAACGGTTTTAAAGCAAGTCAATATTTTATGTTAAAACATACTTCCCAGTTTCTTTCAAGTAAATAATTGTAGGTTAAGCACCCTCCAGTAATCTGGACGGTTGAATTTAACCTCAGAGATAACTGTGGGCCAGAAATACCATAACATAATAACTTAAGTCTTACATTTCTGCATTTTAGAACGACCTGTCATATTTCGTTGGGTTCATGGTGGTTATTCTTCGTTTCTTCACCATCACTGGCAAGCACACGACCTTAAAGATGTTAATGCTGACCGTCGGAGTGAGCGTCTGCAAGAGTTTCTTCATTATATTCGGCATGTTTCTGCTCGTTTTCTTCTATGCCCTGGCCGGCACCATAGTATTTGGTAATGTGAAATACGGCGAAGGGATTGGAAGGTAAAATACTTGATTTACTATCATCACAATCATGTCACCCTGAGGTCTCTGCTTTTTCCTGCCATTTTTTTCCGTCCAACACATTCCTCATCCATTAAATGCTAAATTACTGTGTACAAGGCACGAAGATCACAAAATTCCCGATTACTAAATCCTTTCAAATAATTGTATCATATATAACTGGATGCCTTATTATTTGAATTAATTTTATAATTCGCATAGTCTCACTAAGATCTACATTTTCAGGAGAGCGAACTTCAACTCGCCGATCCACAGCGTGGCCATGCTGTTCCGCATAGTGACGGGCGAGGACTGGAACAAGATCATGCACGACTGTATGGTGGCGCCGCCCTACTGCACGCCCGCCGATAACTACTGGGAGACCGACTGCGGGAACTTCACCGCCTCACTCGCATACTTCTGTACCTTTTACGTTATCATCACGTATATTGTTCTAAATCTACTTGTGGGTCAGTACTATAAACCCATGTTTCCGTTTTGATGAAAATAATTTGTCCTGAAAGTAATCACGACTGTGGCTTGTTCCCACGTTTTTTTTACAAAAATCTTGCACCCACGTCCATTATTTAACATTTATCAGAAGATGAATTATATCACATACCTTAAACTATATATAACTTTCTTAATATCTACCTAAAAAATATATATATATTACAAAGATACGCGTCCTGGGTGTGATGTGGCTAAAAATTACGAGCTTCTCTTTAATATTACAGCTATTATCATGGAGAACTTTTCGTTATTCTATTCAAACGAAGAAGATGCCCTACTATCGTACGCTGATATCAGGAATTTCCAAAACACGTGGAATGTCGTTGATGTACACCAAAAAGGTGTCATACCAGTCAGGAAGGTAAATTATTATTTTATTTAAAACTTCTTACTCCATTTCCATCTTTTTGTCTTAGCCCGTTAGTTGTGGTCTTTCTTTTCTTAAAGAATCCCTCGTGTTTTTTTATGTAAAATCGTTTCACCAAAGTATAACAAACAGACTAAGTATTTTCCGCATTTATGATGATAATTCCGTTTTAAAGGTCAAGTTTATACTGCGCCTCCTCAAAGGCCGTCTAGAATGCGACACGCACAAAGAGCGGCTGTTGTTCAAATACATGTGCTACGAACTGGAGCGACTACATAATGGGGAAGATGTCACCTTCCACGATGTCATCAAGTATGTGCACGAGTATTTTCTTCTATGGAATTCTCTATATTTAATATTTCAATAAATTTTTGTCCACGGCCTCACACGCGTTGAAGATAGTTTTGTCTGCAAAAAGTATCCTATAAATTTGTGTCAGCTTGTGCTCTATCTCAAATTTTATCGAAATCCATTTTCTTCTACTTTTTCTTGGTGTGGTGATGAGTGATGGGTAAATTGAGAGGCGTTATAACCTCAATTACTCGGCTATCCGTGCAGTCCTATCTATAATTCTTTTGTATTACAGCATGCTATCGTACCGTACGGTGGATATTCGTAAGTCACTGCAAATGGAAGAGTTGCTTGCTCGGGAAGAGTTCGAGTTTTTGATCGAGGAAGAAGTCGCGAAACAAACTATAAGGACATGGCTTGAAGGATGCCTCAAAAAGATACGAGCAAATAGTAGCGTAAGTAGAGTCCAGTTATTATAGACAACATAACTTTTAGTACGACTTTAGTAACATTAGGCAATGGTCATCTTACTAATCTTAAATCTAACCACTTCCTAAAGTACTGACTTGTGTAAGCGAAATGGCACACCGTGCGTCTCTCTTTTAATATTGGAACAGGAAAAAACAATAAGGCAGTAAATTGTCATGTTTCAGAAGCAACAAACTAGTCTGATAGCTGGCCTAAGGAAAACAAATGAACAGGCTGTCGATATGAGCAACGAAAAGGTTGATAAAGAGAAATTAGAAGCAGAAACTCAGGTATTCATATTATTTTTTATATAACTCCAATATTTTCTTTTGACGTAAAAGATGATAAAATTGTGACTAAATGTATTGTTATAATTTATAGCAAGTCGTAGCCAACATAGGCCGTACGGAAATGACAGAATCTACATCACAACCTGTTATATCAAGTAAGTGGACTTCTAGACTTCAATATATTATGTGAAATTAAATTATTTAAATGTTCTGATCATTAAACTATTTATTTTTAAGATATATCTTCGTCATTTGAGTCGCAACCAAAGAGGTCTTCAACAAAAAGTCAATTTAAAAGGCCTGGGTTACCATCTGTTACAATTCCAAGGTAAGAAATATACAAGTAAGTAAAATATATCACTCAAATTACATCTTAAATGAAAAATAATATTTTGTACTTTTTTTTTGTAGACCTGAGAGTCCGATCAAAAAGTACCTCCAACCAACACTAAGTGATCCACATCCAACCCTTATGAAGAAGTCTTCTAGTAAGTGTAAGTCGATTTCATATGAACCTTTTACATTCCTGATTTGTTTTTTTCGTTTTAATTACCAGTACCAACCGTAACGTATTTGTTTTTGTATTTATTTGGTAGTGAAGTTTGTAAAGTAAAAGTTTCACTATTTCAGAACATTAATTGTAGATGGTACCATTAAGAACATGATCTCTTAGTTTTACCGATGCGACAGGTAAAAAAAGGTAACTAGAGACAAGCCCACTAGGTATTAATACTATTTTCCCACGGCTTGCTTGCTATGTAATTCGTAATGGTGGCGTTCCGGTAACGGTTTAGCCGAGTAGCGACTACTTTCAATGAAATTTATGGAAAAATAGCTGTAGCTAATGAATGTGTTGCGTGTCGTGCGCAGCGACGGTGAAGAGCAACAGCCGCGTGTCGCACAACAGCGCGCGCGACCAGCCCGCGCTGCACGACGTGCACGCCTGGTGGGCCGCGCACGTGGCCGGCCGCGCGCGCGACGAGTAGCGCACTCTACTGTACTGCACAACTAGTAGCAGGAGTACCTCTACTTAGTGGGAGAAAGCGCAGCTCATTTCTTTTCATATACATAATTACATCTCGAAAGTAGCTACCGTACTATATTATGTCGCCAGCTCTTCCTCCCGCACCTAATTTAAATTCGACCTAACAGTAGTATATTTGATGAAAGTCTGTAATGTTATCGCCAAAGACATGTTTTAAATTGTTAGGTGTAGATTTGATAAATATATTTTAAAATGTTACCCAAATACGATGAATAATTTTATGTGTTGTTAGTAGAGTAATAATAAAAAATATTAAAAGTTTAATTATGTTTTATTATTCTTTTAATGGAATGGACTAATGTAAAATATTATTCAAATTTACAAGTAAAAAGTAAAATATTATCGAACAATTTACAATATACATGGAGGCTATTTACTATTTGTAAACTAGCCGTTACTCAAAATATACAGATCATTACTTGAAATACGTATCTAGCTAAACCAATTATTGTAATAAATGGCACATACCTAGTGAGAAGAGTACAATAACAGTAATAGTTAGTAAGAGACAAAGGTATCGGCCAGCGATAGGATAGTGAAAGAGTTTGGCGTGAAGCTTTAGCGTGGAAGCGTACATCAGCACCGTGGTTATGTCTTCCTGCGATGTGTCCTGGTGCAAGAATGGTCGGACACACAACTCATGGCCCACCGATTGCGTCCTCCTGCATTCTTTTGACAAGCGAGCCGCCTGAAACGACAGATAGTTGTTATTAAAAAAAGGAATGACGTCTAAAAAAGTATGTTTTAAAAATTTCTTCGCGTACCTGTACAAATGGTACAATAACTGCCGATATCCAAAGCAGTTCATTGAGGATGCTGATCCCAACAAGTGGTTCCGTCTCTGTGTCCACCTTATCCAAGTTGAGAAGCCACATGACGCCCGACGTTGCCCACGATATGTTTACAATCGTAAACAAGCAAACAGCAGGTGCCAGGTCGTCGTTCAAATATTTTAATAATTTGCGAAATTCTTCAATTTCCTACGAAGAAAACAAATAGTAACAGCGCATAATGTGGTATCAACTCCTCTAAAACGGTAGGGTTAAATAGTTAACTTACTTTCATCCATTGCAAAGCAGTAATGGTTCGGTTAAGCAAACGCTCTTTAAGAAACATCAAATGAGCTTGTAACAACTGCGCTTGCAGGCAATAGCTCGTTATGATTGTGGCTTGCACCATGTCATGAGTTAAAGTGCAAATTATGAGTAATGCCTTTAGTAACATTCTTACTTGGTAAGTACTGAAACAAATAATAAAATTACAATACATTTATTTTACAATGACCATAAGTTGTCTTAACGTACCTTGTCTCCATCCACCTGAAGATGATATTCCCTCTAGCCAACATTAAATTAACAGAACACAGAGATAAACACATCCAAAGAACGCTGAGTATTATAAAGAACCATAACATGCGCAGTAAACGTTTTGGTTTTGTAGTTGGCATGCCTTGAGGCGCATATGAGGACAGCAGAAATACCTGGAAAATAATGCCAATTGTTATAAAATTAGATTATATAAGGGTATCATGTATGTACCTTTAAGTTTTATAACATCTGTATCCACTCATGATCGCAATAAATATTTGAAGTTTGAAGTTTGAAGTTTGAAGATAATAGTTCCCAAATATCTTTTTCATTGTTGGAGTTCTGTACCAAATGTCTAAAAACGGAACCCTTCTACTAAGGCTCCGCTGTTTGTCCGTCCAGCTGTCACTAGGCTTGACAGACTGGTCATTTCAGGAACCATGATAACTAAATATTAACTTTAGTAGGGAGCTCTCCAGCCAACTAAGAGCGATAGAAGGCCGCACTTCATACTTCTGCCTATTAAACCCTAGCAGGTAAATACTATAAATTATTTTAGCAGGTCTGATAATTTTATACTCACTCTTTCCATAAGATTTTGCAACTGCTCGTTATCTGAGATTCGAAATAAATATAACGCGTACAAAAATCCCACAAAATGTAGTATACTAGGACCGATGTATGTAAATATAACGTTTCCATAGCACACGTTCTTGTAATTGTCATATTCCAGAGTCGACGTTAGAGCTAATGGGACCAACTTGTAACAAAATCCTCTGTCTCTCCTGTAACACAAAATCACAAATATGATAAGGTACCTAAATGATGTGAAATATGTCCAAAAAATTGTCGATTTCATTTACTTTTTCGCATGTAACTAGGTAAGTCACAAGGAGTGTTATTTTACCTGAAACAAGCCATATACTGCAGAATGTATCCCAGAAACATAAGCACTGCAACTTGTAGCGAATGGAAATGCGAGCAACATATTGCACATTTAGACGAGTTTGAAACGTCCAGTACCGGCCGCAAACCCATAATAGTTAGTAATTTTAGATATGGGAGTAGTATCTGAAAATACATACATTATAATCAAATTACCGGATTATAAAGACAGTACACATTAATTTCAATAAATATGAGTCAAATGTTTACCTTTGATTTACAATAATGCAATATAGCTGAAGTACTCATGTATTCCGTATCAGGAGACTCCGTTATTTCCCCAATCTATGAAAACATCAAAGCCCAAATGTACAAGTAGAAATACAGTTTCTAAAACATTACATTTCTAGTCCTAGACTATTTTCTACCGTAAAAGAAGTGCCTTTGCTTTAAGAATAGGTTCTTGTTTATATTAAACGACAAACTTTTTATTTTGATCGGGGTCCTTAAATCCGTAATATGTAAGGAACGGTATCAATATTTTTTACTCTAGCTGCTCCCATTTCATGAGATAAACCAAATGAACATAACACATATTTAAGACACAGTTTCATCCCACATTAATCCTACAGCTAGATCTGAACTTCCTCTTCATTTACACGCATATCTATTTAAATTCCATTGATCAGTTAGGCCGCAGTGGTTTATAAATATGACCTGTTAAGATTTTACCTTAGGCAAAAGGTACAGCCTAGCCGTTTTTGTATCATTTTTCATTTAAAACTATAATTTGCTAAAAAAAAATAAATATTAAATTAAGTTTAGGTACTCACGTCCACACTATTGGCGTCAAGATTTGACCTCAAAGATCTCTCCATCGTTGGTTCAGCGAGCTTGTCGTTGCCCAGTACATGGCTGTCCAGTAAATCACTAGCTACATAATCATTTAATTTTTTTACATTATTCAGTTTATTGCCCATATCTACTCATTAATTACCTATATGCACATTATGCAAAATGATAATATAATAATAATTGAACATTTATAAAGCAAACAATGAAGATCTAAGTAATGACGGTAGGTAGTTAAAAACTTATTATTATACTCACCGCTGCCGTAGGAGGCATTGTCATTGTGCATTTTAATTCCTTCAAAATAAAATTGCAGCCCGTTTATATTTAATTTTGGTTGTACTTACGAGAAAGTTAAAAAAGGATACACTGACAACAACTGATAACGGCCCACTGGAGTGTTTTTTATGTTTATGTACGTAATAACAAAACATCATTGGGAATGAATGCACTTGTATCGCGTCGAGTCAGTCGCTACATGAACTCTGATAAATATGTAACAATGATGTCATTATGTTTAGAAAAACACTGTTCAATTTAAGTGCTGCTCTTTTAATTTGTGATTGCTAAAACTGATATTATAAAAATACGTGATGATTGTAATTCGACTTCTATATGGTGACTTGCAGTTGAAGTCGTATGTTTATTATTGAAGCATTGTGTTGTACATTGCACTTTGATAAACTTGGATTATAAGGTCAATAAGAGTGAAGAAAAAGTATAAGCGACAGTTGTCAAAACAACAAATGAACGCTATCGCTTGAATTTGTATGTAGGAGGTATGTCTCCATAGGGTAATTAAATAAAAAATAAACTGAACTTAAACCTGAAGTTTATTATGTTTAAAAAAAAACTGATAATTATCATAAAGATTTGGGTAGTCTTTTCTTCGTCAAAAATCCCGTTCGTCTCACGAGCTGTTTCCTTTCTTGATGATGTTTTTTCATTTTTTTGTTGTGTTCAGTTTCTGATTTTTTGCCTCTCATACTGAATTTCATCTCTCGATTACCTCCAGCGTTAGAGACCATGGTTGTAAAGCCTTCTTTAGCTAACCTATTACCTAAACTTGCTTTGCTAACTCGAGTTATACTTTTAATAATGTTTGTATTAGTTCTAGAATCTTTCTCTCTATGTGACTGCTCCTCTTCTTCGTCTTCACGCCGGGATTTATTTCTAATGAACTTGTGCTGCTTTTTGACTTCTTTAACCCATGATCGATCTTCGTCTGAACTTTCGCTTTCACTAGTCTCATATAGTTCCATGTCAGAATCTTTATCTTCAGTTTCTGCCATCTGGTAAAAACGTAAAAAAGGAAAAAAAAACATTAGTGTAAATCTTTTCGAATTAAGAAACAGGCTATTAAGATTCCAAAGTATTCTAGTTTTTAATAAATCTAAAAGTGTAAATAAAAACAATAACCTGCTCTGGTTCATTTTCCACTTTCTTCTCCTTGCTCTTGTCTCGCCTGGACAGCACTGGGTTGAGTAAACGGTACTCTTCAGCTTCTCTATCCACTTCAAATTCAGGGTTTTCGAACATAGCCTAAAAAATAAAAATAAAAAATGTACCATTCTGTTAATAAAATCTTTTACCCAATTACTTACTTTGAACAAAACAAAACATACCTTAAACCTGTCATCTTTAAGAAGATTAGTAGTTTGCTTCTTCTTTTTAGTACCACTATCATCCATAAGCTTGGCTGCCAAGTCTCTGTTAACCTTTGGTAAGTTGTCTTCAACTTTGAGTCTAGATGGTCGCTCTTGTTCAATTTTCTCCCTAATTTTACGTTTCTTATATTGTTCGAAGGCAAATGGATCGGCAATAGACTTGGCGCGCTTGTACAGGCGCACATCCACAAAGTATCTGTAATTGGATTTAGGGATTACATAAGCAGTATTTAATATTATTAATTGTTAAAATGATAGCACAAATAAAAAAAAATTAAAGTCAAATAAGGCAGGGTAATTGAATTTCTTACCCATGCATGTATGCTCTTAATAAATTGGTTCCTAATAAATGGTCCAAACCAAGAGACTCCAACTCTTGCTTAGTGATGAATTTATAATCATCATACACTGTTTGTGAAGCTGAGCTTTCTAATTCCTCAGTCAAATTATCTAAGAAAGCACACCATCTTGGTGCAGGACCTAAAAAAATAGATTTTTTTATTATAATATATCTTGCAAATTTAATAGTTTATATTTGATTATTTATCTCTCTATTGATTGTCTCACCTAATGATGGGACATAATATATCTGCATCTTTTGGTCCTCCACTGCCATCAGATTCAATCCTGTGTTTGGAATAACACATAAGTCATTGAAATCAGCAGATGACTCTATGCTTGTGTATTGTTTGCCCTGGAAACAAAACGTAAACAATTATTTATAATGATTACCACTAGTATTTATTATGAAAATATGAAATAGAAAGCTTACCGTGTTTTTATCCCATATCTTTACCACAGTTGAGTCCATGGAGTAAACATAATTCATTTGTTTATGAAACTCTATGACCTTTATTGGTATTTCATTCATGTGATCCTTAACTAAAAGAGGTTTGCTAGATCTGATGTCATACAGCAATACATGTCCTGTAGATGTGCCCACCCCAAGTCTTAATGGACCATCAAATTTTGCGGCAGTTATTGCAGGTAATTTGTCATTTCTGCAATTAAATCCCAGTGTTAGTGAAAAATTGAAACTGAAACCCTTACCTCATTAGATTATTTTTATAATTATTTTTTGCTAAAAAGTCTAAACTCTGGGCTCAAGTTGATCAGACATCATATCTGTATGTCAAAAGAAACACTTCAATTTATTTAAAAACCTTACTTGTATTCAGAATCCGTGCAATGCAAAGCACAGTCTAATATTCCTTGTCTAGACTTGGTGCGTGGATCCCATGCTTCCACATGGCCAGCCTCAGTGCCCAGTATTAACAAACCGTGTTCTTCATTCACAGCGCAACAGTTTATTTCATGTGCTTTTGTTATATATGGTGCCAAAAACTGACCTAATTCCAAATTCAGCCTGTAGACTTCCTAAAAAAGAATATATAATGACAATTTTTACTAAACCAATACCTACATCTACCTCAACATTTATAGAAACATTGTGAGAAACTACGACGCTTACTGATGATGCACCAACAACAAAGAGATCACATGATGGTTGATGGTATGCAATGTCTCTTCCAAACCTAGGCACACGTAGCCGATAATGACGCCCATGTCCAACATGAAACTCAACATAGCGGTCACATTGCAAGAAAACAATCTGGAATGTTAATTAAAATCCATGATAAATAATTGGGTACAAATTATGTTTGATAATATACACAGTCACTTTAAAAAGATCTAAATATTATACAAATACATAATAAAATAATGCAGTTGTTTACCTTAGAATAATCTTCACTCAAAATTTCAAATTTAACTACTTCTGAATCAAGGCACCTTTCGAATTTCAATGACAAATTATTTACATCAAAACATTTAACTCTAGGTTTGTAGATGCCTGTTGCCATTATGTACTGTCCATCCTTAGAAACGCGCAAACTGGTGCTCACTCCAGGCATGTCAAACTCCTGAATGAGCTCAATGCGTCGTCTAATGTCTACATTCTTTTTTAAAAGAGCTCGTTTCTTTCTTTCTGTTAGCCACTGAAACCAAAATCATGATGTTTAGTTTAATTAACGAATGCATTCAATTTTAACTTGTTATATAGGTTATAAGGAATAAAATACTTACATCGGGTAATGATTTTCCAACACTTAGGTTGTAAATCTTTACATTATCGATTTCGGAAACCTGCATTGTAACTGGTTTGTAACTATCACAATTGAAAAGAATCACATTTCAAAGTAACACAATTTTTATTAGTAATCAATCCTGAAAACGTTTCTATCAACAAGCATGCAGCCAGTAATGCCGATCATGTGTTTGTGTTGACAGAGGACTGTCAGTGTCAGATTGACATTAGCAGGCAGAACATATGTCAATTTTTTTTTCGGCGCAATTTGACACAATGTCGTTTAATCTTAGTTTCGCATGTAAGAAACTAATCGTAGATAAAAAATATTTCGCACGGTAATTTATTTCATCCGCCTGACCAGCCCGACATAAGTGTAGCGGTAATAATAAATACTCAGTCTATGGACGATTGGATTTAACTTTTGCTTGAAGTTTTAACCTCTCGTCGAGAAATGAAACTAATGAAAGATTCCTAAACCCACAAGGCTTTGACAGCTAATAAATTTGAGGTTATAAAACAGCAAAGTGTATAAGTATATTAACGTTATACTATTTTGTTGGTAATTGATAAAAAAAGAATTGAACTATCTCCGTAATTCGTATTCATTATAAATTTTACAATGGCTGGAAAAACGAAAAAAATTGAACTTCCAAAATCTGTCTTAGAAATGAAATTCATGAAGAAAACAAGAGAGAGAATAGAAAAAGAATTGCAAAACACTCAAGACCATGGTAGGCTATATTCTGATATAATAACAAACGAAATGAGAAGTGCGTCTGGTAACTTCATATCAGAATCAAGTTTTATATTTTGTGAAACAATGCTGGATGGAAGATTATCATTTAAAGGTATGAACCCTGAGATAGAACGCCTTATGGAAATGGAAAAGGCTGAAGCTGAGAAACCTAGTGGTGAAATGGTTAAAGATGTCTCAGATGATATTCTAGCTAAGAAAATGGCGAAATTAAATAAGATGAAACGGCCAAGTGCAAGCCCCGTAGTTAGCGAATTGTCCAAAATTAAGAGAAAAAAATAAATTTCCTACTATACCTTAGAAACGGATGTAAATATTCTTAGATTATGTATCTAGTCTGGTAAGTTATTTTATAATTGTCAAATGTAATTTTAAGTTAACTTGGTATTTTAAGCATACAGACTGGATTTTATGTTATTACTCATTAATAAATTTTCAATAAAATAGCTTGATTAGTATGTTAGTTTTTGTGGGAAAATTACCAACTGGTATTTTATAAAATATAATATTTTATATAAATAGGTAAAACCTCCCTGTATAAATCAGGAATGAAAATGTTTTGTAAAAGTATGTAAGAAACTTAGGCAACAATTATTATAGTTTTTAAAAATAAAGTGACCCTTGGATCTAAAAATGTGTATTTTCTTTTAATCCTTAAAAATCCTTTTAGAACTTACACCTAAGTAAGAGTGTTCAACTGACAAGATACACATAAGATAAAATTTGGTTTTAGTGAGTACTTAAGTTGCACAAAAACAAGATAAAATTTGATTATTTATTTTATTGTTAATAAATATATTTAAGTTGCTGTATGTATGCATTTCAAACATTTAAGTCTAAGTCAGCCTATGTCAACAGTGAGATACAATTATGAAAATTAATTTTATAAAAAAACATTAATACTTAGGATAAGACTTGTCAGTTCATTTGATAATATTGCATTAATAATCTGACAACACTCGCGTAACATTTGGACTGTTCACTTGGACGAACATATTGTGAGCATGAAATCAGTCGAGGCCCTGTTGCATGAGGTTATGAAGATCTCTAAACGCAGCTCCGAGACGTCCCTGGAGTGTTTGCCGTTTGAGCAGGAAGGCTCGGACGTCAAGTAGCAGTCGATGTATCTGCATGCACTTAGCGTAGCGCTCCTCGCGCGGTATGTCAACACCTAATGTGCGCACTGGAGCACTTACGTTAGCCCTCACCACAGATGAAAAGTTGCGAACTATCAGTCTCAAGGCATTGCAACCACATTGCATATATCTGGAAAGAAAATACAGATCAAATGATAGTTATCTACTAAGTAGAACTAAATTGTAAATAATACTGAAATAAATGAACTTACGATTCATATTTGCTCTGAAGTAATTCATATATCTTAGGCAACATTAATAAGCAAATGTCCAAATTCCACAAAGATCTGAAAAAAAATTAGATTATTTTGGTTGCATTCACAATTTTTGTTTGGCATGTGTCCAAATGCTGTCATATCGGAGTATTAGAGAGAAAGAAGAAATTATATAGAGTAAACCAGGGATGGCGTACACGCCTACGAACTAATAAGTAAAAAGTAAAACAAAATATAGGTCAAAAGAAGAAAATCAAGCCAAGTGGTGGATGTCACCACGCCAAACCCGCTGAGTGTGAATGTTGCGGGTTCGATCCCCGCGTAAGACAAGCATTTGTAATGCGATGCACGAATGTTTGTCTTGAGTCTGAGTGTTGCTAGGCATGTGATTTGATTTTTTATTACTTTTAAATGTCTCTCATTGAACCCGCGTCACAAAGATTATGTTTATTTTGTGTAGTTCACAAATAAAAAAATATACTTACGGTTTGTGTGCCATAACATTTAGAATGTCGAGTATGACAGAAGTATCTTCTAATGCGATAACAGACTCTAAAGCAGATCTCAGACTTTTATTAATTCGGACGGAATGAAATATCTGAAAAGGTTGAATAAATATTTACATATCATATACCATGGCCCTTGGTTTTTAGAAGGCTGATAAAATGATTCTTTGTCAAATCAAGATCGCATCAGTTTATATTGGGCAAGTGATCGAGTGTAGGTGTACCTGCAGCGCGCGCTGGCGGGCGGTGAGCACGGCCATCATGGAGTCGTGTCCGCGCATCATGACGCCCAGCACCTCCTGCTCGCTGGGCTCCGCGCCCGCGCCGCGCGCCCCGCGCCGCACGCCCAGCCCCGCCAGACCCCGCTGCGATACAAAATACTTATTTACCAACTAAATAAACTAACATAATTACCAGCTTTTATTCACTTCACTATGACACTACTTTACATATAGACAAAGTATTTTACGCAATGCTTTACGAAGAGCTTGACTGCACGCATAGCCGAGTGGTATAAGGTCACCTCGCCAATTGTGCTCAATCCGCAGGTTCGATCCTAGTATGGGACAAGCATATTTTGTGTGATCCACTAATGCAGCGTGAACTAAGTCTTGTTATCTGACACAAGGACTGTCCTTAGTGCTGGAGTGGATTAAAATTTGAACTTGGGGGATTTTAACGGAAACTCTGTAGTTATGTTCGACAGTGATTTTATACTTACTGGCAAGAATTCGTCAAGGTCGAGTCCAACAGGTCTATCGGTCGTATACGGTACGAACTCCGGCTCTGGTTCAGCTTCAGGGGCCTCTACACTGCGAGATACTGCGACACTTTCTCTTACAACTGTCTCTACTACTCGTCTTCTGTAAAACAAATAATAGCCCACTCATAATAAACATATCGGTAACATTTCGTATCAAAAATCAACTTGGACATGATTTATTTACCTCGTAGCCTCTGTAGCAGTTCTGGTGAAGGACAATGACCTAGGCCCTAATGTTGGAGGACCTAAAGATATTTCACTATTGCTTGGCCGGAGGTTCGTGGATGCTAAAAACAAGAAACTCATTAATATTCCAAATACTTGAATCGTCAATGTATTAGTAATTTAATTTAAACTTACATAAGTCTGTGGTAGATTTGGTTTCTTTGTAGGAATTATGTCGATTAAGCGAATTTGCTGTGAGCGGGCTGGCGGCATAATCTCTTAATGAATGCGATGTCGCGAACGTATTATTTTCTTTAGTGTTGTCCATCACCCCTAATCGAGCAGATAGCATACAAAGGTTAATTAAATATACCCTTTAAAGCATTTCGTAACCTAAAAACATTAACGCGACATAATCTAACTTCGTAAGTGTACTATTCCACATGTTCTGTTAACAAATGTTGTTGGTATATGCGACACGTTCCGACAACCTGGATATTAAATAAGCATATTTAAGTGCCATAAATGAAACAAGTCACCAATATATTTTTTAAATTGTAGTATCAATATTGCCTCTTGTCTGTCAACATTTAAGCCAGCTGAATTCCATTTAAAAGTTAAAAATAAATTACAACTAAGTTTAAAAGCCCCACTAAGCAAGATTAGTAACACCAATTTAGATAAACTTACGCGGCTGGAAATTTTCAACTTTCTTCTGTTCAACATTGTAATGTTCTTTGGTGGATGTAGGGATCCGCGAGTAGTGTTCTGATCGCTGGCGCTGCGGCGGCGAGGGCTGCGGGAGAGGCCGCGTCAAGGGCACCGGCTCGTCCAGCATCAGGTCCCGGAGGGCGGTGCTCACCGTCGGCTCGGACTTCTCCATAGGCTCTTGGGCTATAACGCATGAATAAACGTATTCATATTCTTTTCCATTTATACAATATTTTACACTAAGTTGTGAACATATAATTAAGTTTGTCTACTACTCTATTCTAATCTACTTTCTAATTTACATAATATACAATGAATTTACTTCTATTCTATCTGCAATACATTGTTTTCTTTTCACAAAAAAAACAACTTACTTAACCATTATTTATAAAACGTCGTATTTTAATTTCACTATTTAAGAAAAAACTACATACGTATCTCACCCGGTATCGAGTAGTCTTCCGAAGATAAACTAGTAGCTGGTGGAGGCGTACGTGTCACTAAAAACAGAAGAAACTCGCCGTTATAACTTCCAAAAATAGGTTACTCTTGGGTATATTTGCGGACTAATGGGGATTGTGTAATCTACTCACATGCTCTAGAAGGGCGGAATATCTCAGTGTAGTCATTAAAATTTGATATAACAGCACCTGAATCCTCATCTGCTTCTGTCCCTGATGTAGATTCTTCAGCTGTTTTTTCGTCAAGTAGAGTTGGTCTATGCATAACTGAAATCAAGAATCAAAAAGTTTAACACAAAGATGATAAAAAAAACAAATAGAATATATTCTAACATTGATTCTAACCTTCCTTGGGTGGTTTTTCCTTTGAGAAGCTTTTGCGTACTGAATGCCCCTTTTGGAAAGGTGAGAGATCCCTGACAACTGGTGGGGATAATGGAGGTGGACCTCCAAATGGATGAACTTTATTGAGATCAACCACTGATAACACCACATAAGTTGAATGGAATGAACCAGCTATCTGTAAGAGAAAGATATTTAATTTAATGTTTATAAGTTATTTACTGCAGTAATATGCAATGTATGACAATACATGCATGCCAAAAGTTGTCACTAAAAGTAATGTGTCCTTAACCAAACATCTGTATATAATAATCTTATGTATATTTATATAAAAAAATGAAAAATATGTAAACTTACTAATTGTGTTTGTGCTACAGTTATATCATGAATTTGTCCCCAATGTCCATGAACAGTGTCAAACACTCTGGCAGGCTCCCAGCCAATGACATGCAAGCCATCATTTGCACAACCAAGCAATGTTGCACCATCATCACTGAACACCATGTGTCTGCATAAAGGAGGTTAGCTAATACAGGGTTCATTCAGAAAAAAACAAAAGCTGATCATGATCTTCCAATGAGTGAACTGGATAACTTTTTATTAATTAATGCTTTTGATGAGACAAATGCTAGAAAACTAATGATAGCTTAAAATGTAAAAAAAAAACACTCAGTGACTAAAATTCACCTGATGGATGTGTTGTCTTTTTCAAACTTAGATACCAATTGGAACTTTTCCATGTCCCAGAAGTTAACAGTTCTGTCAGTGCCACAGCTGGCAAGTAGAAACTCATGAGGGTGGAACTTCACACAGGTTACTGCTGAAGTGTGTTCCACAAACTCTTGAAGTACTTTGCCAACTCGAACATCCCACACCTTAACTAAACCTGTAACAATATTATGATAGTAATTATCCACTGGAGCATTGAACAACAATTACTGAACACAAAGTGGAATATATGTATATCCTTAGTGGCTATGTTGCTCAGGGTCTTGGATTCCAGAGAAAATTACTAATGCATATTTAATAATTAGTAGTTTCTCAGTTGTATAAAAAACACTTTTATCATTATTTACCAAGAACTGACCTTCTATTACACTTGTTCCTTGTTTACATACCTACAGCAATTAATTCTATCTTATATTTTTGTGTAATTAGTATTAAAATCTTACCATCTTCACAAGCAGAAGCAATCCATTGTCCATCAGGGCTAAACTGCAGACTATTGACGGCAAGGCGGTGGCTTGAGTAAGTTACAATACATCCTCGTTTCCTAGTGTCCCATAACTTAACATTGCTGTCACAAGAGCCAGTAGTCAAGTAGTCACCATATGGATGAAAGTCCATACATTTGATAGCCCCTTTGTGTCCTGTGAATGTTCTTAATAATTTAGCTGCTTCTAAGTCCCATATCTTTAAGGCACCGGTTTGTGATCCTGCACAAACTAGGTCTTCAGAATGGCCAAAACATACACATTCAACAGGAGTTGTGTGCCCACTCAAACTCTGGAATTAATTTACATACATTACAAATCAATTGGTTAAACTATTTAGCAACACTTGTTCCTTAGTTAACTAAAATTCAAACCATCAAGCAACTTTGTCTTCCAATGGCCCATAAATTGACTTTTTTATCATCGCCACCAGTCGCCAACACCTGGTTCGACTTGTGACCCATGGCTAGGCAATTGACATTCGCTTTGTGAGCCACAAACTCCTCTGAAAATAAAATAAAATCATTAGAAAAGTTTTAAATGAAGCATCTATGAAGATGATGATTTAATAACAAAAAAAGTGTTAAGAACAATACATACGCAGTTTCCATGATCGTCGAATACTCTCCATCGTGATTTAGATTCATGTGAATTCCATGTACGGGAAAGGCAACCTTGTAGAATGACAAAATAATCACTCTCAGATAAATTTTGATTCAAATAACAATAACGTTTGAATTTAGTTTGATTTCGTTAGAACATAATACTTGTACAGTTTACATATTTGTTTTACGTAGATTTATTTGTATACTTTTGATTTCTACTGTAGTTTGGACAACAGACAACCAGTGGGGTCCAATTTGGATTTGGCATTAGCATTTTGGTTCACTAATGTCATCCGTGTACAAATGTCATGTCATGAAAGTCCGATAGTGTTGCTCGTGCGGATATTTTGATTTCGATTCTTCAATAAAGTCGGTTTTTACAAATAAGCAGTATGTAGAAAAAGCAATTACAAAATAACATCAAATCCAATCATAATGGCAAAAACTTATTGACTGTCTAAAATACGTGTTTCTTATTTCACTGATTACTGTATTCAAAACATACCAGCTGTTGAAGATTTTTTTTACCGCGACGATAACGAGTTATGCTAAAACGGTGATCTCTTATGATATTCCCTAAAATTCAATCATGTGAAGGTTCCAAATAAAATACTTGTAAAGCTTAACGCTTTTGTTAGTAGTATTAAACCATTTTAAAAATAAAAATACCCTCGATAAGTTTGCATACATTCAAATTACGAACATAACGTAAAATTACTAGGTCTGGATAGTGATACATTTTATCAGGTAGCTTCAATATTTCGCCGTGCTAGGAATCGAACCTACCTTCCTACCATGGCGCCACCCACCGAAAATCCACCTACGTTGTGAGTTTGATTCCGATGTTTAATTACATGTGATATTTCATAAAATAACTTTGTTTTGTACCATACTACTTACGGGAAAATACGTGCAACCCTACCTCTCGTGTTGTGCTCATTAGTCTTTTATCTATACGACTGAAGTTGCAACCGGTTGTAACATACTTTTAAATTATTTATTAGCTACTCTAAATTTCTGTTATTTTGACACCGCTCATACAACAGACTTTTATTACTAATAATAAAATTGTCAGTTTCTACGGTAGAATTAAAATAACAATCTTTTCACCTTTAGACTAATACTTCACGTTATATATTGGCTAGTATACTAGTAAATATAAATAAAAATCACGACAAATTATTAAATTCTGCGTTGTACCGTTCAACTAATCATGTTCCAGAGATTATTTACACCCCTTATTTTGCCAAAAACAGCATATTTGCCAAAATGTTGCCGAAGTGTTAGTTATGTTCAAGGACAGGAACCAGAGCCGAAAATCAGAGAATACTTTTATTATATTGATCATCAAGGGATGGTAAGTTTGGTAACCTTTGATCTTTGCTGAACAGAATAATAAAATCACCTACTTTACAAAGTATATAAAGCAGCATAAGCAACAATAACATAAGGTATTTTTGTAATATTCCAATTATAAACGCAATCAAGATCAAATATAAATTCTAACTTTTGGCTTTAATGTTAAGTATGCCACAAAATTGCCATTTTAGCTCTTACGTGAATATTTTTTGTTTTAGCTATTTTTAGATGATTCAAAGATGAAAAACTTTACGTCGTGTTTTAAAGAAAAGAAGTTTCTAGAGTTCTTTTTCAAGAGAATCCGCATGAATACGACTGGAAGATATCAAGAAGACTTTCCTTTCCTCTCATTGTGTGGCAGAGAGCGAAATTTTATCCGTTGTGACGATGTCCCTATTGTTTATACACATGTAATAAAAGTCGACAACACAGATTTTTTAAGTTTTGGGTATGCAGGAGATCTGTTAAAAGCTAAATTTAAGCCAGAAAAAATATACATGTTGCCCAGTACTGGTAGAGTTTATCACCCTGCTGATGACAAGTATGGCGGAGTAGGGTTAATCAAATCAAAGTTAGCCATCGAGTTTAGTAAAAACTTTGAATTTAATGATGAAAATTTGCAGGGGCCTAGCCACTTCAAGTGGGAAAATAATACTTACGAACTGGATCAGAATTGGTTTCAGGAACAAGTTACGAAACATAATTTAGTTATAAGGTCTGAAATGGACTGAAAATAAGTTTGTAAATAGAGATAAGAATTACCAATGTGATGTAAGGATCTACTTGTCTCTTAGCATATCTTCTTAGCATATTTTAATAATGCTCTGACTGCTAGTCTTTACATTTGTGATATTACTTATAGTTAGATAAAACTTGATGCATCATGTTTTTTGAAATAGAATCTTTAAGACAAAGGTTTTCTACCAAACTAAACTTTCAACATAAGGGTCCAAATAAAATCAAAATAATAATACAATCATTTAATTGGTGGTTCAAACAATAAATAACAGAACAATATTGAATATTATCACAGGATGTGGTTATGGCTAGTCAAAATTAATTTGTAAGATTGTATATTATACATGTTACATGTAAATATGTAGATTTTTGTAAATAAATAATTTTCTTATAGTTATGTTGCCTCTTCTTTAGAAAATGCTTGAAATGATCCTGGCTGTACCCAAGATATACCTTGGTTTCCTCCTTCACTTGTTGTTGGGGTTTTAAGCATAATGTTTTTAACAGTGTCATGGACATCAGGGTCATAGGGCTTGAATGTTATAAAATGTTTATCTTCAGTAGGAGGGTCATCATAAATGTGGTCTATACTTATCACAACACATTCTCTCACTTTTTCCAAAAATGTCTTTTTATTGCTCTTATACCTGGAAAAATAGTATTATATAATATAAAAAAAGAGATGGATGGTAGAATGATATTTATCATTTAACAGATATTGTTTAAGGTTTCATTTAAACTCATGCCACAAATTATGAAAATATTGCAGGCTTTACAGAAATAAAACATATAACTGCTTCATAATTATACAACACTTACGCAACAGATGCCTCAACATTGGAGGGTGCTTTAACATTCAAGTTGTGAAATATTGAGTAAACATATTTCAATATTTGCCAAATGTGATTTTGTTTTCGGTCCCACTGGGGAAAAACTTCACTCAAGTTAAGCACTCCAGTATTAGCATCCACAGCTGGGTGGTATAAGTTTGATGTGAACGTCAAAACCTGGAAAAGTGATTAATTTTTCATAAAATGTTTATCACATATTGCATAACTCAAAATTTGCTACTTACAGGAACTTCTTCATCAGGGAATTTGTCTGGCAATGATAATGTAAATCTGAAGATGCCTCCTTCATAATATCCAGCCCTCACAAAAATAACTCCAAACCACACTGTGAATACGATTTTTTACAGGTCAAGTTTCTATTATGAGTAATAGAGTTTTAATGAAATTGAGGCTATTTGGTACTTACAAAATGAGTTCTCGTAGGAGGGAATAACATAAATCCCTTGTAAATTTTCGGTTTGTAACATACGGCTAAAAATAAAACAGCATTAGAATCACGATTTCAGAGATCGAGTTTTATTACTTTATTTTGTAGGAGTAAAAGCCCGTTTGCTTGTTCTTAAGATATCTAATTTAACACTAATTGAATATAACTTTATAACTCATATCGCCAATGACAACAGTAGATACTTACTACTCTGCCATGATAACATATTCTTGGTGGAACATTGAATATAGTTCTCTCGTTTCCTTAACATTGTTTTTTGTTTCGTCATTCATAATTACAATCAATTCTTATAACTGTTTGTCTATCTACGTTTCACAGATGATGTACTATGTCCTTATAGCTAATAATCAAGTTGAATAGTTAACTTAAAAATAAGTAAATAAAAGTTGTGGCTCTCTCTGCCTGTGTTGTCAAAAAAGTTAACCAATTTGTCAGTATACTGTTTTGACATGATTGCTTGCTGTCTCTTGTTACATGAGAATCGAACTTTTCGGAAAAGTCCGGTTCTTACCATAGACATAATCGACTAATTTCAAGTTACAGACACAAACATTTTCATTAGAGCATTTGACACTAGATGTCTCTTAACAACGTTTAGTTTATTATAGTTATTTTATTCTTGCGACTTTCCAAAACTGAGTTTAAATGCTGATTATCTTTAGGTACAGCAATGAGATTGATTTTCTCGTTCTAAGTTTACTCATTGGGATTCCTATAAGTGTTTTTGATTGTACATGAGAAAGTAAATGTGTTTTGTCTTATTAGCTTTGGTCTTACAAGAAATCTGCCGCTATAGGCAGAATTTAAAATTGTAACATTCAATTTCTTTGTGATTTAATTCATTTTAAAGAATAGCAAGATATTTTGTAGGGTTTCGTATCTGCTTAAACGGTTAAAACTGAACCTGCTGTCGGCTAGCCTGTTTGTTCGTCTTTAACATGGCTGTTGAAATTTTACGGATGATATTGTATTTCTGCTGCCGCTATAACAACAAATTTTAATACTAAAAATAACGATCGTTCTAAGGATCATAAATTTGATGGGATAAATTTGGTGAATGACCAATTTAGTATCCATATTTCTGTTTTTTGTCGAATTTGTACGGAACTACCAGTATCGATAGTCTGACTTTCACTTGTTATATTTTTATTTTCAATAATCTACTGAACCATTAATCTATTTAACCGTGATTAAACCTTTGCTTATGACAAATTAACGGAGTTTTTCGTATTTGTCTTAATCGAGTTTCCTTGGCTTTGTTAATACCTTTGGCGGTTGTATTGAAAATCTTTTGAAATGGGAAATATTAGTTTTATTGGGAAGTAATATACGCATACGTACAAAAGTAACAGATGCCTTTAAGCGTGGCAATTAAAATTCATGAATGTTAAACGTAGCAGATTTTCCCATGCGCACATGCGGATTGCGTCGCCAATCAATATCTCTAGAGTGGCGATTAATACGTGCGAGCGTTGAGAGCCGGCCCCCGCGAGAAGAGCACCTGACGATGATCCTGGGATCAGCGCCGCGCGCCCTCAATTAGCCGGGATTATCCGGCACGTGACGCGGGATTAGTTTTTACAATTCTTACGCACTATTGAGATACCTGCATTAATTACATTTTAGCCATTGATCTTTATTAGGTGGTAGCGTTGGAAAAAAATCGATGAACAGCAGATTTTCGAAGTGTCATGATTAATTAATTAAAAACATCAACATTAATTTAACTATCTTAGGGTTCAACAAATTTTCAGTAAAATTCTGAAGTTAAAACTACTACTATTTTTGGAACTGGCGTACTCGTACATCCTGTCCTAAAATAAAGTTAGGTACTTCATTTTGTTAAAATTCCGAAACATTGCGAATACAATAGCTCTGTATTTACTTTGGATCATTCATGTCTGTTCTCCCATGGAGCGAGTGTGAATGATTCGTGGTAGATGCCCCATCACATTCTAGATTAAAGTTCTCAGTAAGGCTTCTGCTTGGTGGACCAGTGTCCCCGTGCGTTTCCTTTCCTCTTCCTTTATCTGTCCGACTATTGTATTTGGTACATGACAATATAAAGTCACAACACGCAATATAACTACCCTAATTCTATCACCCAGTCTTTATTCTTTTTATTATAAACTAAACAGTTAATATCGTTTATGTAGTTACCTACGTTAAACCTATAACGAGTTTTATGACAGCCGTTTTCTTCGTAGAAAACAGACGTTATTTCGAGGAAACATATGGGTGAAATGGCAGTACTCGGTTTCAAAGTGCCGCTGCCGGCTCCTCGACTATAAAACTCAAAACATTTGATGTACACGCTCGCAGCCCCGTCATTTAGACGTCGTATAAATAAACAGCTTTAGTTATATGTTTTACAACAACATAATTAAAATGTTGAGAAACGTAAATAATGTCTCTATCTGACACCATCGTAATAGTAATTATGTAAAAAAACAGACTGTTTTAACTGCTTTCATTCGTTTGAAATATGAAATTGCTTTATACGGTAGATACCTATGAATGTATATTATTAAAAAAAAGACGACGAAAACAGAAATAAAGAACATTTATATTAGGTGGTTTATACATTTTCCGAAGAACCGTATTGATACCGGCTTGAGTGGAAAAGTATACAACCGCACGCGACCTGTACTACACGCACTTGTTCATTTTAGCCGTTACAGTGCCGTCTTGCCGGCTACCGATGCGTATGAAAAAGGACTAAGATTGTAAGAGGGATCGTCCCGAAAACAAAAGGGTTGGGAAGCCCGACACATTCGTGTGCACTCGCGTCATTCAAGTGTGATACGAGACTGGTCGGCCGACGGCTCACGTGTCGTAGGGAAACCCTATAACGTTCGTTTAAGATCGGTGTCGCATTCTAAGTACTTTCTGTTCATCTTAAACACTCATAAGAATATGCTACTTACTAAGAAATTAAAACAAACCACGTTATTCGTTTTGAGGATACCGTGCCTTGAAGTGAACAGAACTCGAGGCAACCGAACTCTTATAGGAACACTTTGTTTTCCGTCGGTCTATCTGTGTGAGAAAAAGCCTTTTTTTTTCAGGAAAGACCATTTTGTTGGTATTTTCATTATCTCGTAATGTTAATAAGATTAAAAGATTTTTTGAATGTTACAAGTTGATGCTTGTACGCAACACGCTTTTATCCCTCGTCAGACTAAATGTTACGACGTAACTATATTTCAAATAAAAATTGAAGAATCAGGAATACCTACTTCTGAATGTGGTACCAATTTTGCTTAGATGTGGATATTAAATAGTTTTTGGGATACAAACATAAATATGTACGATTACGGAAACAATTCCAACTAAGGTTTTGCAACAAGGGATTAAAAACTCATTCATATCTTTAAAGCAGGCACACAATGGAAAACGGATTGAATACCCGTAAAAAGTATCAAAGAAGGAAACAACTTATAAAACTACAAAACATGATACGGACACTACACAAATATTTTGCTTTTTTTAGCATAAATCTGAGTCCACATCATATCTGTGAAGAAATCTTGATATGTTCTAAGATTATTGCAAAATTATACGCGGAACTGAGCATTATCCGAAGGACACTATTGATGTTATCGTAGGCTTTTATTGTGACGAACGGCACCTTGACCGTCAAAATTGAGCAGGTACCTTTATTGGACATGATCTCTGATCGATGCCACAAAAAACTTGGTATTTTACAATGCATATATCGGAGAAGGCTATCCAGAGCCGGCACACAATGAACCCGTGATTTATCGGAGCATTCTTTTTGCGCAAAAAGCTCAGGTCAGTGTCGGAGCGAAGCACCAAAAGGGCATTTCGTGTAATCCGCGCGCAAACCGTGGGAACGAGACGCATCGCCCTATATGGCTATTTGATTATCCTACATCTTATAAACTATATTACAATAATCAGTTCATACGTATAGGTGGTATACCTGCAATAACTACAGTTGGATAGTAATGAAACTTAAATGTTTAAAAACTGCTACCTATTGTGTGAACAGGTACAAATGAAAGTGTTTCATAATTTCTTGGTTATTGGACAAAAAAACCTTTCTCAATTAGTATTAGATGTAACAATTTTGGCACTTCAATCTGTTATGAGTAAAACATCTTTTCAATTTTTAATGTGCATCTGTTGAAATACTATTTCCCTATCAACATAATACATATATGTAGGTTCTACCTAATAACACTTATTTTTAGGCAACAGGACAAATCAATTAAAGTTACCTTGGTCCGATTTCTGAATAAGTACCTACTCACTAAATAGTTCGAACAGTTTATGTGTTTCAAATGACTGGCAAACACTATCATTAATTTTAACAACGGCGTTTAAAACAAGCATCAAATGTGTGTTGTGTTTAACGAGCATGAATATTTCCTTAGTCGGTCCAAATTGCGTATAATGAGCGAGGGCGGGGAAGGGCGGCGCGGGCGCAGGCGGCAGGTGCGCGGCGCGAGCGACGCACTGCCGACACCCGGTGTCACGGGGCCCGTACCTCGTAGTATGAGTACCAACAACACTGTAGACACCGATACGAACTAATTACGTATAATTTCACTATCGTGTAACATCCGAGGGATCCACCCTCATTTCATTGTTAAAAGGCATCGAATTCCGTGCTTACGACAGGTAGTTATCGATTATAATTAAATTACATTTAATTTTAAACCGTTCTGGTCCAAAGTTTTCAGCAGTGTAGAATGGTGGGGATCGAAATGTGGGTAGGTACTAGAGGGTTTTTAATAGTAGAGTAGAGTGATACAAATCAGTTTTACCTACCCACATGAGAATGATTATTTGAAACGTCGTTTAATATGAGGTGTGATCAGCTATTTCTTGTTGTTTAAATGCTGATAGGTACATACATTGCTTACTTTAATTCTTTGTGAAATAGGTCCTGGGCACTCCTGGATTACTAAGTTCGGAATATGCAGTTTACTCATTCCAACCTACTGTCCATATGCAATATGTAACTATCTTAAATACCTACCTACATATATATTATTATATGCATATTCTTATTTAATTGACGACTTAACGATACCTGTTTTTCCTTCACTGTCACTAAATAGACCAAAGAAATTACCAAGAGCTGTTGTACAAATACATATGTAGGTACTTACTTACCAAAATGGTCTGTCAATAAAACAGAAAAGGGAATAAAAATACGTAAATAAAATTCAGTAAAGATTTATTTACATTACTATCACAATACTTTATATTTTGTTACACTTTATAAAATCAACTTAAAAATAAATAACATGTAAGTACCACAAACTGAACAAGAATTTTAATCAATAATAATTACAATTAATGAGTAAGAATTTTAACGATTGGATGAATCAGAATAATCTGAGGGACTGCTACCAATCTGTGGAAAAGAGACGCCGCTACACCGCGTAATGTTTTGGTCTCGCTTCCACAATGCAGTAATATTATTTAAATTTTAAAGGTGTCTTGGTAGGCCCTCAGGGTACAAAACTTTCAAATGCTTCTATACTACTAATTGTGATTAGGTACATTTATTCTTAGGTATTCTTTTCAGTATTACTATAACTGATTCAATTGTTTGATCGCAAGCAAATATCGCTGCAAAACTACTGTTAGTATATGGACATGTATTTTAAAACCTGTATCTACTAATTATGAGTAAATACCTCCATTATAAAGTCATTATTTGCTAGATATTAGATTGATTGAACATTGAATTACAGAATGAGTTCTACATAATTATTATAATTATCAGAAGCTACGGAAAGTCAAAATCCACAACAACAACATTTATTACAATAGTTGTTGGCGTACTGTTATGAAGTTCCCATTACATATTGGAAAGCTAAAACTTACTGTCAATGGCTGATATTAGGTTGATATTAGGTGTATTTATATTGACAACGTGTTTCGGCTTGGTCGTATCTTAGAATATTACTAGACATTGTGTAAGGAAGCCTATTCTGGCACATATATATCTACCTTTCCACTTAATTTTGATCAGTTTCTTAAATTTTTGAACTGTAATTCGAAAAAAACTAACAGTCCAAAATTTTCAAAAACTAGGGTTAAGATTACAATTTTTCTGGAAAAATATTTGTAAGAAATGTTCATGACCAGACCTAGTATTTAAAATATGACCAAACATTTCAGAAACGCGTTGTAAGTAGGTATAGCAATATTTCGGCAAAATGGTTGTAGAGCTAAAGTTCACTTATGAGTAAAGAGATCAAATAGAATATGCTTTTGAATGAGGTTGAATGGTTATCTTTAGCTCTCTAACGATGCCATTAGAATTTATAACTTCAGTTTTACATAATTACATTTACTTAAAACTAATTACTTAACTAGCATTGCAGTTTACGTCACTATTACCTATTATGACGAATTTTTATTACTTAAGTAATAAATGCTGGTCTCTAGTCGCACAGGATCAATAAAGTTATTGGTTGTAGTAAGTTGTTAAATTCCAAACCCCTGAGAAATTAATAGTAGTCCACGTAAGTACTCAAAAACCTTTATTGACCCTGTGAGACTGTATCCCTTTTCGCTGAATCTTGCAGCCTGATTTAAATGTGCATCATGCTTTATAATGATAGATCCTAGATAGATAGGCATGGATTACAATCATACATATCTACTGAAATGTATAATGAGATTTAATGTAATGTAAAAGAAGCCATTTGGATTCTATCAAACGATACGGATAAAGTTTCCATACGATACGTAAGTATTTGGTTTGTCCCTACTTCTAAGCTTCGTCACTCCTGACGTAAGGAGGTGATAATTAACATCTACTTCATGATGACGATTCTTGTTTTTAACCTCATGATGACAGGCATCTTCTTAAGTGATTTATTTGTAGTCTGAATTATGTCTTTTCTAGGTCAACTTACGTTCGGAGCGACTTGTCGGAGATGGCTTAGGAAATGAGCGCTCCTTGTGAGTGTGGCTTGATGTGCACGGGGTGCGCGGGGTGCGGGTGCGAGGGATGCGCGGGGTGGGAGCCGTGCGGCGCCTGGCGCGGCTGGTGGCAGCGCTGGTGCACGTGCGAGTGCGCGCGCAGCTCCTCGCCGTGCTCGCGGTACGCCCGCTGCTTGTCCTCAAAGTCCCGCAGCCTCTGGTTGTATCGCTCGATTTGATCGCGCAACGCCGCGTCCTCAATAGCGGCTCGCTCTTCGTCCAATTCCAAACATCCGACGCCGTCCAGTCGCTCTAAATCAATCCATCCCCGCCACCTCACGCACACGCCATTCATGATGAATCGGGACACAATGTGGGCCTGTAGACAAAAAGTAAATGATAAAAAAATGTTGCACAAAAAATATTCAAGACAAAAACTGGGTCGTTGTTGGTGGCAAAAGTTAAAATGCATTTATCAGTCACATGTGCCTCGGAAGTGATCCTTCAAAAAAGTGGTAGATGTCCGCTTTCGAGAGTGGACTTCAGTCCAATTTTTGTTTTATGTTCCCGTCTTACTTATAACGAATTACCATTTTTCATATTGCGAATGAAAACTGAAATTAGGTAGAATTCTCTAAACTCTGGAAGCAGATTTTAAATTGAAATTCTTGCAAAATTGTTGGTTAGATACCATACGCTTTCGAAACGAACATCAATAACAACGGTTTGAATGAAACCAAATTTGTGTGTCGGTATTGATTGCCAAGTAAAGGACAAAACAACAGAAGGTAGACGTGTCGATCCAGATCGCGTGCTGGCTTTGTTCCGGCATCCGCTGCCAACCAACCTTTAATTGTGCCAGACATTCGCCCAGGATGCAATTTAACTAATAACAAGTATTTTCTGGTCTCTTTTAAAACTGTTATTCAGAAAAACGACGCTTGCCGTATGTTTGTAATTGATATAATGTCTTAAGAGTTGAAATGTTGCGCAATAGTAGCATGCGAGGACTTATTTTGTATTTTCACGTAATTGTTTTTTGTTTAACAGATGTATGGAAAGTTTGCATAAAATAAAAAGGGTAGTAAGAAGAACTTCAAAGATCACAGGTGCTATGAATTTCGTAACTTTGAATTCTGTGTCTCAGTCAGGAAGCTTTCCGAGTGCAACGACATAAAAGCTACTATGGAAATGTAGAATGAATACTTTCCCAGACCCAATTAGTGGATATAAGTAGTAAATGTCGGCATAATGAAGAGGGCACGAACCGACGCCACGCAGCGGCCATGATGGTAGGGCGGGTGCGGCGCCGGGACGCCCACCAATCGCAACGCTTTCCCGCTATTGATTTCAGGGGAAATGTTTTTCTCCCTTTCCCCAAGGACTGCGGCTGATGGCAATTTTTCCCGATGGCGTCTCCCCTACCCTACCTCCTTGAAATTTCATTACAAGTGATTTAATGTGACACAATGGCTAAGATTGAATTAAACTTAAAAAGCAATGGCTGGACATAGTTCACTTAGATATTCTGGATGTTGACAAATAAACTAATGTTTTAAATTTTAAATAAAAGTCTCAATGTTTAGGGTTCGGTACGTATAGAATAAAACGCAACGAGGCTGAGGCTTCGTTATCAGCCCGGCTGCTTCAACGTCCGTGATCGTTAGACTGGATTAGTCACCAAACCGATTCGAATTTTTTAGCTTAATAGCGATCATTCTATCCACCTAGTTCTTTCACATATGGCTTTAGCCGTTCAAAAATACAAATACAGTAACAGATTATAATATTCTGTAAAAGAAAAAACATCAGGTGCGATTTTAATAAAATTTAATCCATTTTAGTAATTTAAATCCATTTTAGGAGTATCTATTAGAATGTGAAAACTACGAGTGCTTTGAAGTACGTTATAATAAAACATCGTTACAAGATGAGGGCTCGTGCACTCGAGAGCTTTGTTAAATGAACCGAGTGTAAATAAATATAAGTATTCATACAGAGGCACAGCGGGCGGCCGCGGACCCATGAGGGGGCTACATTCAATAAAACGGGCACCAAATGGGCTCAATTCTATGTTATCAGAAAATTATACGTATATGCAGATATAAAAAAGTGTTAAATTATATAACGTTCATAATAACAGATTGTTAGTATTCGAAAGCATTCATTGTGACAGATTGAATCGTTAGAGGCAGTTCGTAAATTGTGTCAGCCAAACTTTTTCTGGAAAAATTCTTTGATCCAGATGCGAAAAGTGAAGATGGAAAACAATACTAAGCGCGGTATTACTTAAGATGGGAGCTTGAAGAACTTGGGACTTGGAAAACTTTTATCTTATTTCATTTGCGGGGTTTTTCTGTACAGAAAATGTCACTCAAATGTTTTTGGGAAACTTAATAAGAAAATCTTTAATCATCTCCTCACAATAGGACGTCAATTTTTTCAGGTAACCTCAACTTTCATAAATTGAAAACGGTATTTGGAAAAATGAAGTTCGAAAATAAGTACCATGGCGCAATGAGAGACCTAGCTAGTATGGTTTTAACAGTTGAATTTAATTGATTGCTAGTGCTATAAGGCCGAACACGATCATAAGCTTCGTTAGAATAAATTATTACGTAGAAGACCGCAAAGTATCCTGTGCGTCATTTCATCGTCGTACCATTGTGATATAGGTACTAGCATGCAGATAGAATTTTAATGTTTAGTCAATGTGTTTAGTACATTAAAACTGCAAATTATATTCTGGAGTAAAAAAAAATAACATTACTTTCATGGGTTTTGTTCTAGATATGTCTTAAGTAAGCTTTAAACTTTTTGGATTTTTATTCAATTGCATTTGGATGAATGTATCGATGACGTCACGATGTCTTTGCTGCATTCCGATTTTGATCTATACCATGTTACACACGTAATTCATTCTATCATTTAATCATCTGTTCAATTCTTCAAGTTACAAAGGGAATCGTTAATGACAATTTAGCTTCAAAACGAATGCGTCCGTAAGTCCCAGCGTCTTAATTCATGTTCAGTGTGACGTTAAAAGAACCGTAGTAATTCTTCATAGACAGATGTCATTCACTCATCTCCGACATTGTATTAGGATACGTCCGAGCGTGACTGACTCTTAATATGCGGTGTTACGCCTTATCATTACCAGCAACAAAGTAATTCAAAGTTCCTACCAACACTTGGTAAAGAAATTATAACAGTTGTGCAAGAGAGACGCCGTTATAAAATGTATTGCGTTGTCACGCTTCCACAACTATCAAAGTTTACATTAAGAGGAAGTGGTTACTGGTCCTGGTTGTTTATGTCTTAATTTAAGTTACGAAAATGTGGGAGGAAGACCATGCGCTGATGACGCGTCTCGAATAGCGGCGAACTAATGAAGCTATTAGTGTTACCCGCTGATACGAATAAAACTAGTCGCTAAATGACCTGCGTAAGTGCCTTATCATTATGATTCATGCTGTTGTTTTGTTTTAGATGCGAGTAGTGTGTAAGGTTTGTTTACTATAGCTCTAGAACATGTCTTACATACTTATATTCTTGTCATTCGTTGTCCTTTGTTTTACGTAACCTATATTTAGAAAGTTCTTTCTTTTCTAATATAGTTAGTTATGGGATTATTTTGGATTACTAGGGTATATAGGAATTACTATTGTATTCAACATTTATATTCCTTTTTGTGAAAATGAATTGGGAATGCAGACTCCAGTGACGGGACTCCTGTGATGTATAAAATTAATGGATTAATTTATTGAATTATTTTAAAGCTCTGAAGCAACAATGAAACTAGATTTTATCGCATAAGTATTATCATAGATACAATCAACTTTTAACTTTGACTGGCCCAGAAATATCATTTTCGGCCACGGGTGACCGATGCATTTTTGTAACATCTAAATTCTCGTCTCGAGGTCCAAGAACTTCGAGAATTCTTTTTGCAATGCTATCAGTGGCAGCGTGTGGGTCGTAATGAGCGCTCGACGGTACAACCAGTGCCATAGTGGTGCGGTGCGTGTTGCTTTGGCCATTTACTTTCACCAACAATTTATTTCATAGTTTTCCTTGTTTGTGAATACGTAATCGTAGTACATACTTTGTAGCGTGAGAAATGGCAAATATTTTGACCGATACAGTTTATTTTAAAATTTAAAACAAATATTCAGATATTCATTGTAAACGGAAAATATCTGTTTCACGAATTTGTAACGAAACTATTCTTATCGTGGCCCAATTGTGATTATGTTGTTAGTTAACACGAAAACACCCTTGATATGGTAATTTAATGAATTTCTGCCTAGACTTCTTTATATGAACTGCTTCTTCAGAGGTTACTAATGAGATGTAATTTTGTTACTTAAGATTTAGGTTGGTCTTTTTTGTGTATGAGTGCACGGCTTAGCAGGATTTTGATGTCATTATTGATGCGAAATGTGATCGAAAAAATGTTTCCATTCCATTCTATCCAAATAAATCAATACGAATTTTAAATAAGTAGGTAGGTATTGCATCTAATCCTGCTTCCAAAGACAATAATTACCCAACACTGGATTACAAACGAGACTACTAAATTATAATTACTATTATTGAGAAGAAAATGTCCAAAATTGTATTCTTACCTTTCCGCTCTCTTTCTGAAAGTCGCAGCCACGGTTGTTGTATGGCGAGTGGTCGAACACGAGTTGCAGGTTGGTGCCGGTGGCGGTGAATGCGATCTCGGTGTGACCCTCACGGCAGCCGCTCTGGAAGCGCATCTGGCGCTCCTCCGGCGGCCTGTCCCGGTACCCAGTGTACCGCACCTGACAACAACCAGCCTTATTAAAGACTTATTTTAACTGGGCGTGGCTCTAACCACTTGCCAGAACTACCAACTGTTTTTAATCGTTTGATGTCTAGATATTTAATTTTTACAGCTTAAATTAAGGTTACAGTTGTATATGTGACCGTAAATTACCTAGAATTAAAAGTACTAAATAATATATCGATTTCAATAAAAGGAAAACAAGCGTAACATGATGTTCCAGAACAAGTGACTTCACAAATTGTATAATTTTCCTGTTTGTGGACTATTTGAATAGTTAAACGTTTAAAGTAAGGCAATTACTAAATTAACTATTGTATTAACTTTAAAGTGATTTAATTAATGCTAATTTCAATACATACCTCACTTTCGCGGCTTAGCCTTTTAAAGAGATCATCAGATTCGAATTTAGCTTTCTGATCAGGAACTACCCGAGGCATTTTGAAAATGAAACGTGGTTTAGGCTGTTCATACAGTCCAATGGAGTCAAAAGGCAACATGCCTGCCAAAGCAGCCGGGTCACTCATGGCGTGCATTACACGTCGACTAGGAATGCACTAAGATACTGTTCACCATCACACTGAACACGCGCGCCACACTGACTCAGACGACTATGATTCAAGTTAGTTCGCAACACTCGGCGTGGTGCTACACGACAGCGGACCGCGCGACTACCTGCTTCTGCGACAATCACGCACTGAATGATCGCCCGCTCTGAGGATCGGCTCGAGTTTCCACCAGGGCGGAGTCTCGGCCGGGTGGGGAGCTCCCGGCCAATGACTGAACCCTGCGGTACCGCCCGACGCCTTCTCTAAGCGCTTTCGGGAGCTTTCAAGCGAAAAGAGGGTTTTCCCCCCTCGAAACTGTTCAAAATAAATACTGTACACGACAAAACACATGAATTTATAATGATGGGCATTATCCGCTTTCGACGTTTGGAGTGTTTTATGTATTTGTATCAGGTCCTTTGTTCCTTTGTAACGAGATAAATGTACGATATGTACAGTTGTATGAAAGGGGAGCAGGATCCCAGGATGCGATAGAGTGTATGAAACGTGATATTTTTGTAAGGCAGGAAAGCTGCATTTATTGGACGCCCAGTAGCCTAATTGTATTCCATCATGGCATAAATCCAATGAAGGGGGCTCGTATGGACCTACCTATACATTATTATTAACACTCATTTGCAATTGATATGGAGTCAGAACGTAATGAAAGAGTGTACTGTTATAATTATTTTGAAACACGAAATAAGTTCTTACTGAAATAGTTCAGCTTTTTATTTTTCTTGATACTTGACTGAATTTATATCTGACAAGGACTTCGTTTTTTAAACATTAAATTATAGGGGTAAGTTTAAATTATAAATATTGCCAGTTCTTAAGAAAAAAAAATATTTTTCGTCCTATTGCATGGGTATACGATTAAGGCGCAGTGTTGAATAGTTATAAAAGCAAGTGTGATTGGAATTAACACAATTCCAAGGTTTTTGCAAGAACGTGCTACTTCTTGCGTATTTCCAATAGTAGGCAAATTGGCGATTTAAAAAGCGACACCCAAGATCCTATAAGCTAAAGGGCGTTTTGTTTAGTATAAATTAATGAATTTCACCACGTCTTCTGCAAGACGGCAACATATTGCCTCTCAATTATAATTAGGTACATGAAGAAGCTTCCATTGAGGTAGATAACAATTCATCGTATCGCTTACATTCCAGTTAAAGCTAAAATGAAAACGATACACCGCACTTTATCCATTACAGCTATCGTTTCGCAATCGTCTTTCTGTCCTCGTAGTGGTGGATTAGACAAATATAGTGTCAATTAGCAGATACAGATCTAAACATTTGGACAACACTGATGCAGGCGACGGCCCACAGACAGGCGATGCGTTTAATGCATCTCTTGTGTTAGGACCGCGGCAAGCTCTTTGAAACGTAGTCAGAAAGCGCCAGATAATGATCGTTAAGTGTCGGAATTGTTACCGTTTTTTATATTGTTACTGTTTATTGTCGCACTTCTTAGCATCCCGACAAACGTCTTGAAACCATTGAACAATAAGATGAAGTATTTAATGAGATATTGAGCTTATCTGTTTTGCAATATTATGGTGCACGTTATTCGGCTAGTGCAACCTGGTCGAAACACACGAAACAAAAACACAAAACGTCGGTTCAAAAGCTAGTAGTTATTGAGTTTAATTATAAATCGTAACTAGCAAACGCATAAAATAGTTGAATTTCACAAAACGATCGATTGTATGATAGACATACTGCAAAAGAAGATGTAAGAACTAAATTCTGCCCTTTATTTAGTTAAAAAACGTGTTAAGCAAAATTCTTTCTATCACACGTACATCGGTTCCGATGTACGGGAATTTAAAATTAGACGCGAGAGTGCCAGTCACGCATTAATAAAAAGAAAAAACATCTTTTGCATCTACGAATTCAAGACAAAAGTTAAGGCTCAGACTTTGGTTTAGGTACTACCGAGTTATCTTTAAAACTTCATCGCAGGATTTCAGAAGCAACTTTTTAAAAATTGTTAGAGGTTATCATAGGCGCAATGAAAAAAAATATGTATGGTTAATACGTCGAAAACGCTAACCATCAAACAGCAAGTTTATAAATTATTCTAATAAATGTTCTGCAAATATTCCAATTCGTCACGTAGTTCTTTATAGGGACGGGAGGGCCACGTGTCGACGTTTGATCTCTATGCAAGCTTTGACGAGAGGCGACCCCTGCGCTTGTTAATAACATCCATATCTCCCTGTCTGTCAATCTATATTCTTCCTGCTTCATATGTTTTAATGTCATTTCGATAGATTTAAGGACAGGAATCTGCTTTTCAATGCAGTCAAATTCAGAAGTTCTTCAGTGTAACGCGATTTTTTTGACCTGAGGTTCGTTGTAATTTTCCTGCTTGTAAGTTGTTTTTACAAATCAGTAAGTGATTGCACCTAACGATTTTTTCATTTATTGAAGTTACTTATTTTAGTTTTCCTTATCGCGGAATTTATTGCTCCGAGTAAAAGACGGAACAATGGCCGTACCAAGAAACAAATTTACCTGTTTATGATTGTACCTAACCCAGAGTTACAAGGAAGTTATCAATCTGTACAATAGAAACGCTCAGGCTTTTTTGTTAATATATTCCAGTTAAGTTAGCTAGAGTCACAATAGCAGCTAACAGGATAATTTAGAAAGTATTTAAAAATGCTGAAAAAAAAAACGGAGGAACTTTTTTGATAACTAATTATTAAATACAAAATTATTTGACCAATGTATATCTCCCAAACTGTCACGATCTCTGGGATTATGCTCTGCGTCGATGAGAGTGAAGTAATAAAGAGTGCATCTGTGTGATAGTGTTTACTGAAGCACTTGCAATGTTCCATCACATTTGTAAAATATTTGTTAGGAAATTTTACTGTCGCAGAAAGCGTTTCAAGTGACATTTGTCAGCTTCGTAATAATTAGCCACTCCAGCATAGTTCAATATATAAGAACCTACCGATAGTGGGCCGTTAGTTACAGTTTATCAATTATCTTTCACAGAAACCATTGTTTAAGTGGGCCTAGAGAATGGGACAAAGAAAAGTGTATTTTTTTTAATGCCCGTCTTGTAGTTCAATAAACAACAATGGTAACCTACCTAAACATTTTTCTTTTCTAACATTGATCAAATAACAGTAAATAACAGCAAACTTAAGCGTGGCGCCACGTCTGAGTAGGTATACATTTTGCGAAATGCGTGACGTCACTAGTCTGTCTCCTAAACTTGAAAGTCGTTTATTTTAGTAACTTTTTACTGTCCAGATAAAATCAAAAGTATGTGTCTAATATTCGTATCATTATCTATTGACGGAGTATATATTTTTTCTTTTTATACCTTGTCATCATACCTTACAAAATATATACGAGTAGGTATATTGGTTGCTTGGTAGGTATGCTTGGTTCACATTTAGCTATCTGCTATAGTTCAGTTATTCTAGTGATTTGGCGTATCGATCAAGCGTTAGCGAGACCTCATCAAAAATACGCCATTGATAAGGATTTTCCCACAAAAATATTCTCACGCCCACATATGTAGATAAATACTTTATATGAATAAACTATTATTTATTCTGTCAAAAATTAATATATAATACTTAGAAAAGCCATTTTGATTGAGTTTAACTTTTAAAATTTTACGAAACGTTCGTTGGTTCTGCAGATGTGTGGTTCAATTCTGAAACCTTTTTTTTTTTTAATTTGGCTCTTTATTTTCACATTTTGTAAAACGTCTCAAGTCTCTCTCGAGGCCGCGTCTTACTCCTGTGCTTATGTATCGCTATCGAAATAAAAAAAACAGTCTCACTGAAGAATGCGGATTGACTAAATGCAGTAGGTCGGCGTTTTGAACTGCCACTTGCGAGATGCCTATGCTTAGAAGAGGTTCTGCGATTGAGCCGTTTAATTACTGATGCGAGTTTCTTTTTGGATCGATGACGTCGACTCAAAGTTTTAAGACGAACCGTACATATTTATTTGATCCATTTAGTAAGTCGTACAACAGGTTTACCTACCGGTAGTACCTGAATTTTGATATTTTTTATAAACGGCTCCCTAACTTAGGATTTTATGCATATTGTCGCATAGGGTTCCACAAGCATTATAATCACATGTATATGTAACCTAGACTATTAAGAACTTTTTGAGGATTGTCATTGACACAAATGCTTGCCCTACGCGGGCATTGAACTAACACACTTTTTTATTTTTGGTTTACAGAATTTCTAATCCCAAAATGTAGGAATCGACAGCGTGTAGTGCAGTCGGGTAAAAACTTCAAAAAGAAAAAAAAAAAACAATTTTCAAGTCATCCAGAAGTTTTTTTAAAGCAAACAAGGGTACTTTTTTTTAAATCGGCGCAAGAATTTCCAGGCCAAACATTTAATTTATGTTTGCGTTTTCCGAAACTTGCTGCAAATTACAAAGACACTTCTTTCTTATAGAACTCTAAATATAAACTTCTTTTCAGAAAAGAATGGAATTTAATCAAATGGATGGCCAAAAGCACGCGTAGAAGTCAAATTCAACTTTACGTAAATTGGAACACCTATTCAATGAGCTCTACTAAGCAATAGCTGGTTGGTGTTATTACTCTTTGGTGATGTAGTTATTTGATAACGCAACGTAAACCACATCCTTTTAGATAAGTTAATGTGTGTGAATATTTTGGTGTAGTCCTGGGGACGCGAGTTAATGTGAATTAGGATATCAAAACAGTAAAACAAACAAGACTCTTTTTAACCAATGTCTCGTTTAAGGTTTCGGTGTCCCAGCATTGTTTATGTATGGTGTATAAGAGAGCGAATATCCCTGCTCATGTATATCCATCCATTGTCTTAATGCTAAATACTAATAATACATGTATATGAATAGTGTAAAACTTGCTTATTGTTAAGCTTTTATATTATTAGCAAGTCGCTTTTGGAAAATTTGGTAAACTCTTCGTCTTACTCGGCGAATGGTCATTGTTTTCCCCCTTATAATTTTTAAGATAGCTAGGACTAGCAGTCTTCTTGCGATTCATCCAGTAAAATTATTAGTATCTCTGTATGTCTATATCTAATACAGTTAAGCACACTTTTTAACAGGGTTTGGTGATAATTATCCTGAAATTACCACAGTGCAACAGATTCTTTGTATTGTTAATCCAGTAGAGTAAAATATCATTTTTTTCCCTTTTTGTAAAAATAAAGCCACCAGGTTTTCCGGTCTGTCATATTTTTCAAGCTATTTACGATGGGCGTGTTTATTTTCGTGATGGTACACGTCTTCGAGAAAGAAACGAAAGGAAACGAGGAAGAAAGACTGAACAGAAAATACAAATTTAGAGATCGACTCTCAAACAAGCAGGATATCATCTTGTAAATAATATTATTTCATAGAGTGATTATATTTTTCCAAAGACACATAAGGCTAGAAAGCGAAAGCAAAGAACTTAGGGCTATAGGGCCCTAAACGTAAATTCCTCATATAAATGGACAAAGTACAAATATAGGACTTTTAATTTGAGTAGCATCAAACTTTATTTTTTTGCTTCCCAAAATAAAACGTAATCCACCTATTTCATAATTGTTTGTGATCACAATGATTTCTTGTTAACAGTAGCAGTTAGAAATCCGGTATGATCCAGTTTTGCCGTTGTAAACATGTCATTTGTATTGTCTATAAGGAGAACTGTACACGGAACAAATGTGCTGCATTTCTCACCTCCAGTGAGTACCGGCTTTTTACGGCCATGACCAATAAATCAAAGCTTTGTTACTTAGTCACTCATTTACATATTTACACAGTGACAATGACCGTGGAGACATTTAATTAATTGATTCATAAACCTTTTCATAGTTGTTGAGCAAAAAGTATGCTTTGACCCCTGAATAAAACAAAAAGTACACAATAAAGAAAGGGTTACAACGTGTTCCCATTAACATGTATTTTAATGTGAGGCGCGTTCGGGCAGTTGAGTCATTTGTTACAATCTTTTATTTTATTACCACCCTTTCAAATAACTTTTTTGTTCCTTAATTTCTACTTTAATTTGGTTTCGGAACGTTGTCGATATTTATTTTTAGTAGCAGATTAGAAGTCATAAAACTATTTGATTAGGATACTGACAGAGAGTTTCCTACTTCCTGTGTAGTTTTTAATTTATTAGTGCTTTAAATTGAGACAAATGCTGGATTAGAGAACTGTAGTAGTTCTTATCTAACAGAGATATCAACATAAAAAGTCTAAGAATTCGAACTACTTTTATACCTGTCTGAAAACGAGAACTCTAGCGTGGTTTTTTTTTAGGCTTGGGCTACCTCTTCCCACCATTAATTTACATTACCTTTGAAAGTGCAAAATATGATTTTGGGCCTATCACGTTCTGGACTGTCATTCATCCATAACTTTTGTATATAGATTTTCAAACTTGATAGGTATACATGACAGAGCGTCGCGCGGCCTGCTGCAGAGAGCCCATGGATAGGGGACGCTCGTAAACCCTCAAAGAAGCCGTCAGACGTTGTTTATGCGAGCAATTCCGGTCAACGCTTTGTCTTTTGCCGCGCGGCCTTCGGACGACACCCTAATAAAAGGCGTGGCAAAAACTGCCCTAATGGGTGCTGATCCTATTTCAAAGTAATAAAATGCAACAAAATTAGCCTTTGTTAAATTTAGAACTGTAAACGTGCAAACTGCAGACATAGTACGGATGGGTCGGACCGGTCGTCTCTGCGACTATTGTTTTATGGGCGTGTAACTTTCAACTATTGTTAAATTATTTTATTTTGTAATAAGGGTTCGACGGATAGCGGTATTTTATAAATTCTTTTCACTTTTGGGATACCTGCCAGCAGTGCCGACACGTATGAGGATAATGCCTTTGGAACAGTATCTCCTTACAGGTAACCTTCTCCTTGTTTTACCCCAGAAAGACCTTCAAGGTCTTCGTTTTGCAGTAGGCCCAGATTATAAGAAAGATGCGAGCGTCGGGAGTTGTACAATCACTACAATCAACTTTGTTTAGTTGCGCTAATGTGGTGATGACCTATACGTGAATCATAATCGAGGAGCGTCGGTATCGAATACTAATGTGTACGATCAAACCGGTTTGGTGAGTTCCGGATACGTCAGCGCCGCGCCGTCATCGATTGAGTCCGATATGACGTGAAGTGGCCGCGGGAAGTTCCTGGGATATTTCTTTAATCGTTTAAGAGTAAATAACCGACGAAGATAGACGACATTGTTACAGTAAATATTTGTATAGAATTCTGAGTCATATTTTATGCACAATCTTGATGTCCCTTCGAATTGGTTTCGTTCTGTGAATACGGTTGGTGCGTATACCTTGCTATGAGGAAAATCTTTGGTTATTGGTTAATCAAGTTGTGAAAGTGTTACGTTCTCCTCGGGTTTTGCAGTGAGCGGTATCGGCGCTTCGTATGACGACCTCGTTCGTGGGCTCCTCGTGTCAGCCCAGCCATGTTCGCGTTTTGGAATTCCCTGCGTGGCGCATGCCGGTGTGCGTGTCCTTGTAAATAAGTAGGTAAAGTTTATTCATTGTGCTATTGACATGAGGTATTGTATGTCAATGATCTCAGTACAATCACAACACGCCTTATGAGACATCAACAATTAACAACTAACAAGCTGCATAAAATGGTAGGACACCTTTAACAGACTGTGTACCAATTAATTTGAGGAACAATAAACCATGGAGATAATGTTACACAATATTTGGAGGTTAACAGGTGGTTTCCGTTATCTTAATGATGTCTATCAGAATATCAATACCACTTTTATATAAGATCATAGACGTTACGGTCATTATTGCTTTGTTAGTAAATATTCATTAGGTATTTCATAAAATCCAATGCAGAGCAAAACCTGATATTTCTTTCTAAATATATTAATTATTATATCATTGCAAAAGTAGGATAATATATACAGTAGAAGATAAGATCATGGAGAGTATGAATTTGGAGAGTCGAGTAAAAGTGTTCATTCTATAATTACAGTTTATTAAGTAAAGTAAGTAAAATATAAATATCCGTTAAGTAACATGTAATTACCGATACGGTAATCCCCATTAATAGAAATAAGTAACTTGTGAGCGCCGGAAATACCTGTGTCGGGGGATTACCGCCACTACCTACATCTATGTAGCTCTGTAACTGTTGATGGACACGAGTATGTAAATCGTATCCAGATCAAACTGGCTCTTACGGAGATGCTTACACGTGTAGCCCAATATCCCAAATTATGATCAAGTTATAATGGACTTTTTTATCATGTGCCAAAAAGTCATACAACTTTTGACATCAATTTTTTTTTTACACACAGTTTTTGAATTCCGAACGGAAAAGTTCAACGACAGCGTTTTTTTGTTTAATTTTATTGAATGAGGTTAGTATGTAGTATGTAGCCCATGCATAGCTCATAAGAAATTGTTTCAAGCGTATGTTTCAATGTTACATGATGGTGACGATAAATTAACATATTTTTGCTGTTAGATTTAAAATAACGTAGATGGTAACCAGCTAGTCTCCAGACACTCTTCTGGATTTAACTTTATGCTAAGAGCATTAGAGGGAAGTCAAAACTGACTTTATAAAAGCTACGAGACTCGTATAATGAAAACAAAATCAAAAACCCACAATAGGTTAAGTAAGAGAGTAAACAAAATTTCCAGACATTTAATAAGTAAAATAAATAAGGAAAACAGTTTGTCGTTTATGGACAATCTGGACTTTACGTCGTTCTTAGAACTAAGACCGTTGCGTTGTCGCGACAAGCCTCCGTCCGGCGACAGACCTCGGGCCGCGGCCCACGGTTACGTCAAGATCGGAAATACCTCAACGTGACTGTCTATTTCGGCGCTACACAGACATCTATGTCGTGCCGAGATCCGCGCCACTCCGCGCGTGAACCTGCCTCGAGCGGCAACTTGTCTTACGGGAATTACCGCACCAATATACCTCTATTATCTAATAGTTGTCGATTAATTCTCTTTACACTAGTATATAATTTTACTATTTTTATAATCAATAAACCAGAACCATACTCTACAATGCTAATCGGATTTGCCATTCTCAATATCATTAATCAAAGGTTTTTTAAAAGCGCGTCTGTAGTCAAGGCGGGTCGCTTACACGTTATTACATAAAGCTTATTTTGTTGTAAACGGACGGCACCGTTTATAAAACGTTATCTCCAAATGAACACAATAACAAGTTTAATAATAGGAGTGATTAATGTGCTCGCAGGATGACGCGCACTTTGCGCGAGGGTTAAGGGAGGCGCGAACTCGACACTGCGCAACACGGTGCACAGCAAGTTCCATTGCCGCCGCTCCCGCCCAGCACAAATGACCAGACATTATTTAATTGAAATAGAAGTGAAAGGGTGACAATTGTAATAGAAAACAAAAAAAGGGTTTCGTTTTTGCCGGAACGACGCGATGAAATATTGCGCCAGCCGTGCATTGTAACATTTGTTGCTAACACCTATTTGATCTATTAAAATAACTACGAGAATCATAAAATTAATATTAATAATCTTTGTCATACATTCAATCGACACGATCGAAACGTGTCAAATGGAAACGATAATTTTAATAATTACAATACATTTTTAATACACATAATTACTCAAAAAGTTTTATTTGTACTGAAATATATTGTACTTACATTTTCTGAGCAGTCTTGAGATGAAAAAAATGTTTTGGGACACAATCACTTCTCAGTATAAACAGTAACAAGTGAAAAATACAAATAAAGTTCTGAATTCTTCTAAATCATAAATCACGTTCTAAGTAGCGCCTTGTTTACCTACTTGTTTGAGCAAACTTCTTGTAAGGCTGTTCGTGTTATGAAAGGAACGGAATCGGGCTTGACATTTGCTAACTAATGATTTCGTGTGACAAAGCTGCTGCTCGCTCCCTGTCAGGCGACTTTAAAAGCCCTTTGTAATCAAACATTTTTAACACTTCAATGTTTGATTTGTGCGAATTTGCGACATTGACAGAAAAAAGCGATTGATATGTCACGTTTTTATTGTTGTTTGTATTGCTACCTGGACTTATATGGCAAAAAATAAGGGTAGCGAGTATTGATATCATGTCGACAGTTCGGAGTCTTCACGCCGCGGAACGAAAAAATATGACAGTTTCATGGAGGAGTCGTTGACTTTATTGTATACAAACTAAAGTATCATGTCGGCGGATAATTGATGTTCATTCGCAGAATCGTCATTTACGTTTAATTTTGTAAGTAAGCTGTTCACGCGTTGCATGCACAATTTTATAGACACTTTTATGTGTCCATATTTCTTAACAGAATATTTTAAGCATTTTTATTTGACAAAATGGAAACAATAGGAGAGTAACATTGTATTAATATTCAATATCGGCGCGTCGCAGGGTAGCGAGGGTACAAGGCGTGAAATCAAATTGTCAACGCGGCCTCCAGCGAACATATTGATATTTTAATTAGATTTACAAAGTCGGTGCTCGCAGTTCCGTGGGCACACCCAACTCTTTGAGCCGCTCTAATGGCACCCCGCGGACTATAGTTAAGGGTTGTCGGACCCCGCTTTGTGCTTCCTCAATATTTACTCCCAAATGCATTAATGCAACAATACTTACTTGGTTTTTTAAGTTTTCGTAGCAGCTTCCGCGTTATCGTTTACAAAAGCTTTAGAAATGTCACTCACGGCGTAATTATAGAGCAGCGCAGCAGGTAGCTTCCAAACTAATAGTAGCGACTATGAACAGAATCGTAATTGCTTTCCGTCTATACGCGTAAACTATAAAAACGTTTTTGTGAAAACCTTTTGTTGTTATAGTAATAAAATTCACAGAATAAATAATTACTCGTCGACACGTTAAAGAGTAATTATTAAAAACTGTTTGACTTGAGATTTTATGATGTTGTTGGACAATAATAGGGTTCAGTCCAGCTTCAAGGGTGAGGAATGTCTTTTACAAGATTCTGTAATAGGTCGTTTCTGGTCCAAGCTTAGATGAATGAAGAATAAGGCTAAGTGCAGCAAAAGGAAGCACTAAAACTCCATCAACATCTTAGCAACTATGTTGGGGTTGGGTCGGCTTCCAGTCTAACCGGATTCAGTTAAGGACCACTTACAAGAAGCGACAGCCTATCTGACCTCCTCAACCCAATGACCTGGGCATCACGATACCTTAATTAGGCTGGTTGTTAGACTTTCCAGCTTCTTTTGATAGACTGTCGAAAGATGTATGAATAACAACCAGGACTCACAATTTAACGTGTCGTGCCGCGTCATGGAGGAACTCGTTATGACAAAGAAGGTCACTCATCTAAGGACCAACCGCGACGTCGACGAGAGTCGCTTAGCTTGTGATCAGATAAGCTATATCTGCACTTGAGCCGATATAGCTTAGCAACGAGCCACGAGTTAGCCACGAGTGACTTTGAGATACATGTTAAAGGTAATCTTAAAACTTCAAATTCAGTAGAAGACAACGTAAATTGACAACGCAGACAAAACAGGAAACTATAAATCACGAGTCTCAGAAAACACCAAGCACAACTCCGATAACAAAAACAAATACGAGGCAAACATCTGCAAAATCATTTTTGTTCGAAAACAACACGATCAATTTGTCCGAATATGCAATGAGTACAGGGCAGGGGGCGGCGGAGCCCCACAGCGGGCCCGGCGCGCGTCGTCATTTCACGCTGTGCCGTCGGTACACAGAACTCTAATTGACACACTAAAATACGTCATGCCGCATAAAAGCATTGATTCCGTGCCTGGGAGGGCAAAATGAAGGTTAATTTATTTTCTATAGATCTTTAAAATATTGTCACTAACGAAATTTGCTGATGAAAGGATGAAGGACTGTTTTTTTTGGAGATATAAAACACGAAAACTAAGTAGTTAACGATCTACAAGTTACAATTAATGTGCTGCTTATACTTAATAACACACGAGCAGTGAAATGCCTAGTTCAATTAAAATTGACATCTTTTAGGAGTCGGTTTTACTAAGTAAATGAGTTAGTAAAAAGTAAAGATATATGTTTTGACTAATGAACTGTAACCGAGATATTTAATAATCGACTTCCGAATAAAATAGGAAAGCTTTTAATAATATTTTTTCAAAAGCATTCTTTGAATTTTTACATAACGAGATTTTTACGGAAGCCCCTTTTTCCATAGTATTCAGTAGTTCGCCCCACGATTGCCCGAGGCAAATATCTGCAGAATGCGTGTAATTATTTATTTGCCCTCCTGGCCCTCGCTGCCCCTTGCACCCACTCAGTCTTTCAACAACCAAACAAATAAATGCAAAGGGAACGCAATAGTAAAGTGAAATTTAAGGAATGTTGAGTGCCAACCACGTGCTAATCAAAATTTCATAGATTCTTTTTTCATTACATTCTACAATCCAGGCATAGGCGGGTCACTTAAATAATAATAATCCAGCACATCTACTTATACTATCAACAAGATAATTACTATATTTTATTTATCTTCTAGCTTAGTTCTATTGAAATGCTTGACCATGAAGATTATACTAAGGGTGCGTTTCAAGTATGTCGTGACGATTCGCTAGTCGTTAAACGACTGCGATTCTATCATATCGACTCTTCGATTTGACAAGCTAGCAAGCTCTTTTTTATGTATTTCTTGTTTAAGGGGCAACAGGAATATATTATCTATGAAAATTTTAATTGCATTTGATTCACGTGTCACGACAGTCAGAAAGCGGTGCTTCAGTAATACAGAACCCTGAAGAGACTTGAACAATTCGGTATCGTCGGTAGCTTCATTGAAAATACACCAGCCATGACACTTCATACGACACAACAATGTCTCAGCGCAAGATAGCGGGAACGCGCTCACAACACAATTGGAAAAACTGGATTCTTTTTTATACAGTAGTTTAGTAGTTACCAAAAACATTTACATGAAAATGTTTTTGGTGGGATATAATTTTTCATGGTTCTATGCCTGACATGATCAGGTAGCAGCTGCAAAAAGTTTTACTATTATTTAGATGAATGAGACTAGCCGGTAAAGAACATGTTAAGATTGTGAGCAAAATGTTTATAAAAAGGGCGAGAGATAAAAGTGTTAAATGATCATACTATCTCCTCCTCCATACTGCCTCATCAAGTAGACTTATTAAAATGTATCTAATGCTGTCTCGTAAACATTAGATCGTATTAAAAAAAAGCAATCTGAAAGTTTATTAACAGGCGGCGCACATAAAATTTACGATTTCAGACAGGAATGTACTGGAAAGTAATTAATTCAGTGTGTTGATGTTGTGAGCATTGATGTATCCGGCAGGAACGTTTGTTTATAAAATATGGCGCATTTTATTGCCGTCTAAGAACTTAAGGATACAAGAATCACTGAGTATTGTAGTGTTTAACAACTTTATTACACCGAGTACAATAATAGCGGCAGGTAGGTGCCGAGTTCTTTAACGTTTTACAGATAATAAAGGGCTTAAACGGTATCGTTTTTCATGCAAGCTTTAGAGAATGAAAAATACACAATAGCGTCTGATAAAGCCGAAGACAAATACAGCACGGCCGGGTCGCTACTATTTTGACATTTTAATTTCACCCTTGTTCAAATTCCTTTTTGAATGGCGATAGATGGGGGCGCGCCGCGCTGAGCTCTCCTGATACACGTATCACAGTCACAGGAGAGACTTGATTGACGTTTATCGCCCGGATTAAAATACAATTAAATTTAATTTTAAATTGAGCACAACATTTCTGTTCAACCCTTTACGAGTCCCGGACGTGTTAGTAAATACACAGATCTACCTAAGTATCCGTCGTTTTCAATAACGGTTCACGTTTCCTTCAAAAAAATATTTACGTATTTTAAATTGCGCAAAATTATCGACAATAGCTTGAATTTATGTTTCGGAACGAGCATTTGGTCCGATGTTCTCGATTAGAGGTAATTTGTGTCAATCACTCGTGCATTGTGGCGTCACGTCCGCCTGCGCTGAGGACGGCCATTCGCTCTAATTAAAAGCCGAGCCCCCATTCACAAAAGTCAATCTCGGGATTAAAGGTTGACGTGAACGGACCGTTTCATGCTATTTCTATGATCTTTTGTAGTTTCTGCTATTACAACGTCAATCTTTAAGGGATTATTTTAATAGTAGTTTAGACTAAATTGGTTTGTGACTTTGTGTACACATAAGTGCTATTAAGATAATACATTATATTATGATATGTTTTTTCTCTAACTTCTCTCGTTCAATATTCCCACAGGAAGCGCTTAACTTAAAATCGAAACATTATTGCTTTCCGCTTATAAGCCCGTGACGTAACAATATTATCGAATATAATAACTTATTTTATCGCCTACACACAACCGATTTCATGTCCGAATTTGTTTGCATTTTAGATTTGCACCATTCTTGATTTGCGGTCTACTATGGGCTTCGCGTAAAATTAATACATGCTTTCCTTCTCACTCAAACCATAATATCACGGGATAAAGCGAGACAGATTTACTTGCACAATAGGGTTTAGTATCACAAAGTGTGCAGTGACGGCAACCCTTTCATTTAGTGTGTAACTAGTAAACGGTAATTTGATTTCACGCTAGTCTCATGATTAATGTCGTTCTCTTATCGCTCCATATTTTACCGATTTGGTCCAATATCGGTTTCATATTTTATCCTTTCTAGTGTGAGAAAGTAGTTATCAAAGTTATATCAGTCATAAAACATTAAATAATTAATAAAGGTAGTGTATAAACAAAGTGGCTAGCAGGAGCTGGATGCGAGCAGCCGAAGATAGGCCTCGGTGGCGTGCAAGTGGGGACAGCTGTGGACGAATATGGGCTGATGATGTAGTAGATAAAATAGACAATTACGTAACAATAAAGCCATATAAAACCAGAAGCTTGCCAGCTTTGAACATCTGATTATGAATGGATCAAAAAGAATAAAGACATCTCAGTTATCACTCTAGTTAAATGAATTAGTTATGAATGTTAATTGAAAGGCGCCACGCGCCGTCCGCGCGCTTGCTGCAGTTTAAAAGACAAAACACTATCTACAGTATGATCACCCCTGTTTATATTTTAATGATCTTATTTATTTTATGGGTTTTTCATGACCTTTTTTTACAATTAACATTGGTCAAACACCACGTATAGAACTTGGAAGGGATTTCCAAAATTTGTTGAAAGTCTATATTTTCATCGGTACTACAACGTAAAACAGCGCCTCTATTACACAATTACATTATTACTTTAAAACGTAGAAGGGTCCCAACGCATACCTACGATCACTCATAAGGGTGTTAAGAAACATCGTAATTTAACCCAATTAATGCATATGTAGAGTCTTCCGATTACAACTGCAGGTATATTAACATGCATATACATATATTGAAGGAAGTATAATTTGTATTATTCAATATTAAGATAATCTTAATGCATATCTATAGATAAAAGCATCCACGTCTGCTGAGTATCGATTGCTGCGTGCTTCGTAGCCACGTTGGCGCGGCGCGCGGCGCGGCGGCCGGCGTAGAGCAGCTATCCCGCGCAGGCGCTACAACCTGATGCCCTATGAAGCTATTGCAAGAGTTAATTAGTTATATCTGTATTTGTTTCCTATTATTACTCGATTTTGATATAATTAAAGTTTGGATGACGAAATTTCTTGTGACTGATGAAATAAGTGTTTACTGTCCTGGATTAATTTAGTATAAGCTTGTAACATACTTCGATACTTAATGTGATTTTAAATGTTTAAGAGTACCATAAAAACCAAACTGAATACTCGATCCGCAATTGTTTACTTGTTTAAGTTTCTTTGCCGCACAAATCCTCTTATCCGAACAACATAGAATATTTTTACAGATTAAGAAACTCCTGTCTGATATTCTCATACTCTTGTGTATGTCTAAGTAATCAAATAACGTTAATACCGATCCTAATCCTCAGATAATGCCTTTGTTCGTCAGTTTCATGCTCCGTTACGCCCTCGCTCAAATATTTGTTCATCTTTATGCGTCTACTTTTTATCGCGAACTAAGCTTTTGTTAAATTTGGAATGATTTTTGGGCGAAATAGCTTTTTTTATCAAAAAAAGTACGTGATGTGTAAGCACGTGTCGGGTGATTGATCACAGAGCGACGTCGATTACACGACGCGACGCCGGAAGCCGAAGAATCGCGAAAATTATTCCTCGTAATTTTACACACCCAATAATATGCACGTCTCATATCAAACTAATTTTTTATTCCATTAGTTTCAATTCAAAGCTTACGGGCTTACATCGATCTGTACCTATGCACATTCGCGCGATCCCTAAGTGTGAACATCTGTATTTGCGTATGGCGCTCCCACTCTTACACGTATTGATATAAAGCCGTATTCAAATAACTTTAATCGCTTAAGTACACAAATCCCTTCTCGCGACTAACGAATTATAATTATTCATAGGCGTTGCCGACACCAATCCTTTCCATCTACATACAGTGTTTGCATAATGCTTGCGTAGCGTTGGCCTGAGCTTTATAAGTATAAAATATGGCAAAAACTATCCTGTATCCTTTTAACCAGAACAACGTCATAATCGCCAACTGACTCGCTGTGTAACATCAGTTACATTCTGTCACGGATCATAATATAAATGTAACAATAGCAAAGTTACTACCATTAAACCCTTTTACATCGTTTTTATTGAATTCAGTCGATCGTACGCATTGGGTAATTAATAAAATTATCTGAACTCACGCTTCTCGAACGCAATCGGTTGTAAATGTTAAAGCAGGGCTCTTCATTTCATGCATGGTAGAGCCGCTCACCGTGACACGATCTCGTGTGACAAGATAATGTGAACTTTGACACACACTAGTAAACACATTAGTGCAGTTAGTTTTCAACAATCGTCGAATATTTAGTACGGACGATTTTTAACAAGTATTTTTTATCTTTATTTCAATCGTACTACATATTCATAAAGTAATTAAAATAGTTAAAATTCGTGCCAATAATGCAATCATTTATATTAAATAATTAAAAACAATTGATTAAACATTAACGTCTGTATAACAATAGAGTTTTCTCTTCCACCAGATGTGCGATAAACGTTATCAAGAGGGTAAACCGTGACCTCATAAAAAGCAGGATTTATTGCATCTCACGACCCTTGCCCTGAAACTAAGACAGCGCAGAAAATAATAGAAAAATATCGTAATTAAATCCAACCCTTCTGTTGCTGCGCCTTTTTTGTGGAGGGCTAAAATGGAGCGAGGCGCGCGTGACCGATGCGATGATATAGTGAGGTCCTATAGACCCGACGGACCTCGGTGGGGGCGGGCCGCCCGCACCGGCATCGCGGCCTGCGCTTGAGCGCTCTTTAATGACTCTCTTATATCTTGTTTATGATAATGTTAACATATGACGCCTATGATTAACTCCAAAATATAATCGCTTGTTTCCGCTTATTTTTGTTAATGAAGTAAAATCGTTTTAAACGTTTATTTTTTACAAGTATAATCACCTGTTACGATTACTTTATGTTGCTCTACATTCTACTGTTTTAGTAAAACTTAATTTAGTGCATTACGATTATCTGCTTTTCTGTCTGTCTGTTGATATTACTATTGTAGATAATGTGATGATAACCTGCTGCAAATAACAGAAGCTTGGTCCGAAGCCGGCGCGGACGTGACGAGGCGGGGCGGCGCGGCGCTTGATCCATCACGTTTTATATTGCTCACTAACATCCAGCGTAAACTGGCAGCGGATTACGATTGCCGTAATCATTACCTTTACACAGACGCACATAATTGTCTTTGTCGATACAAAATTCAATCTACATGTAATTTTAAAACAATCGGACTCAGAGTAATGTGTAATCTTTTGATACGTTCAAACACGCGCATGCTAATCATAAATGCCGAATGTAATGCCTTCATACTCCGAACTCGAAGTCCGAAGTAAAACTTTGCCAAACTAATATCACACAGAGCGATGGCAAAAAAATATCTGATTCTCAATTATGTTTCAAAGGAACTATTGTACTTTGTAAATGTATTCAAAGATGGATTTTCTTTTATCGAATTACTAACATAGAGCCAAACATTTCAATAAAACTTTTTATAAAAACTAAAAGTTGTACAATGGATTATTGAATAAAAGGTAACATACCTTGTGTCATGATATGCCGCCTCCGTTTCGCGTCAGCATTTGAGAATTACAGACTCTATGTGCTTAAAGATACGATCGATATTGTATTGTATAAGTTGAAGTGCTGCAACAGAGGTGCGATGAGCAAGTTGCAATATTGTTTGTTGTTTGTTAAAGTATGCGTGAATAAGAGATCTTCAGACAAGTATTGATTGGTATTCAATGGCATTACGATGAATGGCTGCTTGACAATGCGATCATTCGGCTACTTATACGAAGATACATTTACTTTATTGTGAAGCGTAATAAGTGCGAAATAAAAGAACTCGTCAACGGTAGAACGTTCACTTAAATGTTCATTTGTTTTACCTAAAATTTAAATGTTAAGATGTATGCGAAAGAAGTTTAGATTTTGTTTTGAGTCTCTGTCTCTTTGTTGCATGTTAACCTACATGGATACCTAAACTACACGACGAAAATCAATAATTTGAATTATAACTTAAGACTGACGTATATAAAATCTAAACAAAGATCACTTTCTTTTCCTTATGTGACGGATATTTTACATGTAGTTTAGTATACAATGTTTGTATCGTCGCTTGATCGCCGCTAGAGTGGTGTGCAGTGAAGAGTGCTGGAGCAGCACGGTCCATCGCGCGGCTTGCGAAGCGCCGACACCGACGCCGGTGGTCCCTACTCCCTGCCCATCACTGTCCACCATTCTTACTCATACAAAGCTATACTTTCCAAATCTTAAGAATCAATGAAAAGTACTCATTGTGTTGTCGTTATCCGGATCTCAATCGAGTGCATTCTACTGGACGGCTTCACTCATTGAGTTTGCTAGACATAGCGTCGTCACGCCTTTGTTGCATATATTGTTAACATTGTACTTAGATACGTTTATAATGGCACAGACCTAAGAAATGCTCCATTTTAACGAAATCCCTTTAGTATTGCTTCTTAAGTCGGAGTTTTATTTTTCTCTTTTACATCTACTCTATGTTAAATAAATTGGGCCTTTCATTCAGAGTCATCGCAGCGGATTCCTTAAAACCGTGTCACCAGTACTAATTCAGTGAAAACTTCGATTAAAATTAATATTTAGTAGTGAATGTAAAATTTCTTAGGACAAAGGTTGAAAAAGTTTTTATCACTAGTAGTTTGACCTAAGAAAGCAGAACTTAAGTAACAGTACGATAGCAAGAAACTTATGAAATGAAATCATTTATTCTGTAAATAGGATTATATTTCGTCACTTTTACATGTCTTTTATGAGAACGCTAGAGCCGACATTTCCTATCTGACTACCCTGAGAAGAAATGTCGAAACAAACTCAGGGGTCGCAGTCTCTTTTAAAGTCCAGACAATTTTAAAATGCGAGCAAAGTGAATAAACTAATGCAGAGTATTTTAATGGAATGGATAATATACCTGCATAAGGTTTATACTTACAAAAACAAAAAAATGTATATATTGAAAAAGATAAAAAAAAAAACGCAAATGAGTTGCATATTAATAGATAGTTTAATAACTAGTTACGCGATAAAAAAAATACATTTCTATGAAAAAGAAACAGTAAAAAAAACTCAATAGTATACGGTTTTAATTTCATGGATACTTTTAGAACAGCGAAGAATACTTTTAGGTTTTTGTTTCTGTTCTCTTCTAAACACTAGACCATTACTTGTTAGAATACTATTTTGAAAGCGAGGGCTGTACGATAAGAACAAAGGGTTTTTGCGTCGCCGTGCAGAGCGCACGCGCCACTTGAAGCTCGTTAGCGACTCGCTCTACAATGACCTAAAACAATACGTTACCATTACGCTAATTGCACAAACTAAAAGTTTTGTTTGACATTCCCTTTTTGATATCAAACACAAATACAGCCGACGCATATTGATTCAAAATGACGTCTCTTTTGGTCCCCGGTATGGCAGTCAAAGTTTTCTGTGCAAATAATTAGAGACATCAAATTTATGATATTTTTACAAGTATTTACAACATTTAATTCTTGTACTTGTGTTACTTGTGAAAATTATCTAACTGGATGGATGGATGTAAATTAACCGGGAGAATACTGCCCAATGAAGTGGACATACAACAACTGGAATTTTATACCTCTTATGTGATATATCTTTTAAAAGATGAAACTGCGATTCATTTAAATAAAATTGGTCTTTTTGCATCCCTCTTTCTGAGTGAACTTTGGTGTGTTTCACTTTTGACGTTTTGGCCTAAACTCTTCTGCGACGGGTTATAAACTGTAATAGCCTAGTGCAATAAATATTAAATGACAAAAACTTTGAATGAATATACTTATCTATAATATTCACTACTTATATAATAACGTTTTTGTTACTCACGAATTTTGATCTTGACTGCCCTACTAGTTTCGGACCCATCCGGAGAAGACGAGGTGGCAGAGTTGCGAATCAAAGTCACACAATACTTGCTTCAATTACAAATTGCATACCTTTTCCAAATCTAATTTATAACCAATTTGCTATTAGCCCACTTAATTTGTATCGAGTAACGTCAATAGGCCTACAGTAAGCACATGACAAGCGACACACGCCAATGTGTAAGCAATTAAGAACCGGCGCAGGAGCATTTAACTGCTAATGTGTCTATTAACAAATGTATTTGCCGTGTTGAAGCGCGCTCGTAAATTCCACAGACAACTGAGCAGTTGGCTCGTGTCGCCGTTACACATATATCATTCTCTTTTAAATTGTCTAAACATTAACGTTTTTGTTTTATTTAGAAAGAGATATCAGCTTTAAACTCCTGACAATTAATAGTTTTTATCTTTAGTAGGGTTAAAATGGCCTTTAGAAGATATTTCTGGATAACTTACCTTTTAATTTCAAAAGTTCAATACGCTAGCACCGATATAATTGGTTATAAACCCGCATGGTCTCATTTTTCATCATTTTTTTCAAATAGGCACCGATATTTGATACTGTTGAAAAAAATAGGCCTACATCGATTCTTGTTCAATTGGTGTGCTTCATGAAATTATTCGCAAATTAAGAAAAACTACAGTCGCAACACAAAACTAGCACATGCTGAAAGCAACAGGATCGCCGAAGGGTTACTTAGCGAATGACAAACGGGCGAAGCAGATGTCATGGCATAGTCTTAGAGAAGTGACATCAATAGCTACAGAAGGTATTAAAACAACATTCTTCGCCTGCATCATCTGTCTCTGAAAGCAATATATTAGTTGTCGGGCCGCCCGCGCCACCCGCCTCGCCGCCACGCGCGCCCTTCCTACATCTACGAGTACGAGACTAATAACTTAACCCCCTTTTGTTTTTCTATACAAAGCGCTCAGTTTATTTATGAGATCTTCTGATTATGCTCTGACACGCGTCTCGGCCTAATCGCTCTCAACTAAATAAAATCTCTTAAATATACGAGAGCTTTGTCGGTAATTGAGCAAAATCGGTTGGAAATACAAAAATATTTTGTTGTTTTATTTCCTTGTTAATTAATGTTCTTCAGCAGTGTTAGCTTTAAATTAGAAGTAACGACAGCTTTAAACTAAAATAAACAGACTTTTTTCATATTCTTGTAGGTATTATTTATTTATATTGTTGTTGTAGGTAAAGTAATCAAAATCTCTACCTACATTGGAAAGTGTGTTAAAACTGTAAAAAATCGTTAAGTCTACTACTGTCTTAAATGTCTCTCTAAATACTAAGTTATATGTATATTATGTATAAGTAATTAGATAAAACGAGTTGAATTAAAGTTGCGTTTTGTAATTCAGAAAATAGACGTAAGAATTAAATGTTATTAATCGTATTTTAAACTCTGCCAACGAAATAACATCTAAAATTAAATATAGGGGATTTTATGGACATTTGATCCGTCGTATAGGTTTTTTGTTAAATGTTTCTTTTAACTGTTTGTATGTTCACTCATGTTACAACTACGAATTAATAGAACTCTCCTCAAAATTTTGGCTACGGCTACGAAATTCGTAGAACCCTGCACTTAATTGTTTATAAAACGAAAATGAATAAAAACTCCAAAATGCAATAATGAAATGACGCAGATTCTTGCTCTAGTTTAATATTACTATGCGACCCTTATTTAAAACCCCAGTAATGAGATGCTACAAGCTACGATTTGAAGTGTCATTCATTGAATTGTCGAAAATATTATGCCTTTCACGTCGATCGCACACGAGTGTCGCGTTGCTGCCATTTAAATATGCAATACAATGTAGGGTGACACATCACTAGTGCGTGATGGACCATTGTCATTGTTAAGTCAAAACAAAGCTCTCCCCGTATCGACCGAGCGCTAGCAACATTTTATATTATTATTTAGATAATATTTCTGTGGTCTAAAGTCATAAAACACGACAACAGCACAGTTTCTAAAGATAATTCAGATTCTTAGGAATGACGGAGTTACGCGGTTTGGACGACGAAGAGTTTGCGGTTTGGTCGGCTGTCGGCTCTCGGCCATCATCGAAGACTACGTTCACTTGTAATTTCGTGGTTTCTTTCGAATATGCGGACATTATTATGCTCAAGCGAAAGCGGTTGTAAATCAAAAAACTCATTAGACCATCGGCGTTCAGCCTTAATAGCGAGATTTTATAAACGCATAAAAGTTTCGGCAAAATGTCCTTATGTTTCAAAGTTGTAATTAATTAAATGCCTTGTCATATATTCAATATCGCTTTAAATTAATTAATCTGGCAAAAGTATAAGTTCATCGAAGCGCTGCTGTCAAGAAACGTCGTTGTAATTATAGTAATCACAGAAGCGTTCTCGATGATATGGTCAGAGCGTAACCTGACGCCTGTCGGTTTGGATCGGACGGTGACTAGCTGACAGATTGGAGACCACACGTGTTGCGGCTGGATCATACCGATACTCCTAACTATAGACTTACAACTCGTATACACAAGATTAATGGTATAAATAGACTCATGATTAACATTCACAACGTTTTTTCAGGATGCAATCGTAGATTCGTAGGACCAACATTCAAATCAGAAACTCTAAGACGATGTAGATCAGACATCAAACATTATTTTTTGTCCTATACAGGGACAATTACACACAAATTATATATTACTTAATTTAATGTAGAAATATGCTACCGATATACATATACCGTTATATACCAGAGAGCGATGACAAACATACTAAATACACACTAAAGTTACTACATACCTACTAAAGTTACTGCTTTATCAAATAGGAGAAATGCATGGGTATGGTTCACGAAAGGAAAGAATCCATATAGGTCGTTGAATTTTTTAGGAATTTTGGATTTGATGATAGAACCCTATCATCGGTTGAATGACTCAATTAAGTGCCACATTCTCTGATCTTGTAAACAATTTGAATCCTACGCCATTGTCATTGTCTTTGCCCTTTCTGTAATAAGAGTGATTGTAAAGCTTGGTGACAAAAAAGTTATTTATTTATTTATTTAATTATCACACTAATCTACCATTACAGGTTACTTAACCTAATGCGGTAGCTAGGACTAAACAAAGGTCTAAGTATTTATGTAAACTAGGGTTTCAAAGATTGAATTATTATGCACATAGTTGCAGGTCTAAATTCCAGCAACTGTTTTAATATGTAATTTTCTGATAATTCTGATATGCATAGGCAATAAGTTAGCCTGATACACATGCCCATCATTGCTCCTCCTGGAATTGCTTGTTGCTTCATCCACTTTTCTTCTAGATATGAAATCCTTACTATTTACAATTCCCATGGTTCAAATTTCTGTCATTCCGCGATTTCTTGGAGTTCTCTGAATAAATTGGTTTCTAAGACTTTCAAAATCTTTGGATTGATTTGTATCTTCTATAACTTCCATTGAATTAGATGCATTTTGTACTTTTATTTTTATTATTTATTTCATATTATTTTGGTTATCAGTTATTTATTCTTCAAGCAATCTAACAAATTACTAAGTTAACTTCATAATTTGCTCCGGATTGTAAGTCAATTAATCTACTACCTACTAATTAATAAACATGTTCGCTACCTACTTTTAACATTATTATTTCCTCGGGCGTCGTGTATGTGTTTTATTTTCAAAGCAAATGAGCGTAACATAAGCTCATGAAATCGAGGTCGATGCAGTCGCGGTTGCCACAGGAAACCGCAAACTATCCATCTAAATAACTACAGTGCGCCAGAGCTACGTTATTTTTTACAAAGTTGAACCATCTCAGTTTAAAATGAACAAGATTTGCCTCTGAATGTTTTTTACGAAGTTTATATTTTACTGTGATGAACAGGACTGACGAAAAAAGTTGTCCTTATTACCTATGTTTTCAGGATTTATCCATTTGAGAGAGAGTAACTTATGTAATTTCTTGCCGGTTCTTCTCCATAAGAGTGACACTTTGGAACCGCGCAACTAGAGCCATCACCTTACGTTTTGAAAGTGCCTGGAAAACGGCCTACTTGAAATAAAAAAAATTAATTTGATTCAGCGCTCAAAATTCTTCAATCCATCTCGACTTCTAAATACTTGAACTAATTTAGATGTAGGTAAATGGAGTATCGCATTGCTATAATATATTCATGGAGATTCGTCTAGATTTTAACATCCCTGCTTCCTAGCAAGTGTTTCTGCACTGGTTTTATTATGTAAGAAAATAAAAATGGAATATAGCTACTATGCAAGACATGTCGAGATTTTTCGGCGAGTACCTGGCTTTTATTTTTTGAACAATCATCAATTATTTATTATTGATAAATGTTTTGTACTTCAGTCCGAAAATAAATTGTCATTTTCTGTAGCGTCTGAGTGTTTCACGAAAAGAAAACTAGGTATTTAACACTTGCAGGCTATTTGAAGAGGATCTCTGTTGAATTTTCCTAGCAGCAGAAAGTTGAATTAAGATATTTCTCACAAAAATATGAGAGCGGTGTGTATCAGCGTTATGTATTTTTCTCATCTTGTAGACACAGTTAAATAGAAGTTGTATACATTACCTACTACTGAGACCTAAGCCTTTAATATGCAGAACTTAACCCTATTGCGATATTACCTATATTATAAATAATTTAACCATCTACATAACAAATTATTTCACAAGATCGCAATAGATCTTGTTAGTGTTAATTACTAATTAAGAGTTTTCCCAATTTCAAGATTTGAAGTGGGTCCGCGGCCATGGTAATTGTATTGATGAAATATTTTCTTGGCTGGCTGATGAGAATAGCCCAAAATTGATAATGGGCGATTGTAAGTATACCCACGAATAAATTGTTCTGCATTTTCTTGAATTGTATGTGTAGAGTTATTTAGTATCAACAAAATTCGTTCCTCAGTATTAATAAGCATCACCGATTTTGTTGCTTAACATAGGTCTGTTGTATTGCAAAGGGTCTCTTCTCACATTGGGTTGGAAGGTGAGGTGGTTGTAAAATGTCCCATCTTCGCTTATTTAAAACAAGTAACAAACATGATTTTGACCGTTTATCTTACTCTACTCCATAGAGTAAGCTACTCGTTAATGGGTCAATGTATACGTTTCTACAACAAGCCCCCCACTAGAATTTACTTAAAGATTAAGAATTTACCTCCTGTGTTAAATCTAAATTATAATTATCAAAAAAGTTCTAAAGAAAATAAATATCTGATTAATTAACTGATAAAAACTTTTTGGATTATTATATTATTTTTTGTGCTTTTATACAGGTATAATATCAATTATTATTATACACATTTGTTACGTTGTAATTTGTTAGTTGTTTTCTTAAACTGGCGATTAGAGTAAGTCTTGTCTATCCTTTTTGATATTGCTCCTAGTGGTGTTAGGTTCTCGTTCAAACGTGGATGATCCAGAATGAGACCGCGACAACTGAGTTTATTTCGGTAGTTCTACTCAGGGTAGCAAGATATCGACTCCAGCTTTCTTAAAAAAAGGCGTGTATTTGTGATAATATATGTCTATACTACTATAATACCTTCTACTTACAGAATAAATAATTTCATTTTATGGAAAGTTTGGTAAGTGAACTGGGTCTGACCGAGAACTTTATCCGTGTCTTCCTTCACGTACTGAGCTTACCATACCTTTGGTTAAGATTGGATGAATCGAAACTTAATTAGAATATTTTGATAAAAGGTCTACTAGAATTTAGTACCAACCATCTCTTCCACGAATGCTTGCTGCGATCGGAGACGCCATCTATGGTTTAATGTTGGCCTTTCCAAAATTCTATGCTGGGGTCTCTAGGGCGTTATTTCTGAAGTAGTTTCAATGGGCATCAAACAGATGGCGGGTATGCTCTTCGTATCATCTAGTTAAACACATTTAAATGGCTTCATAATTTTATTGGGGCAACCATAACACATTACCTGTATTAGAGGGATAAAGTGAGTAAAGCTGGATTCATTTTGTTTCCGAATCGACTAAATCAATAAACTGTAATAACCGTAACTACAAAGAGCTGTAGAACACCTCTATTGGCGTCATAAAATGATGTGTCAATGATATTTCGTTGGTGTCACTGTCAAACTGCTGAGTGGAATACAGTACAATATTATTTTTTGAATTAAAAATTCAGACGATATTTCATTTAATACATTGATATAATTTAAATTCTTAAATTTATTTAACAGAAAAAAAGTTATAATTTCAAAATTACTTATTGTACAATTAACAGTAAGCATCAACACATTTTTATTTGTTTTATAAATATACAATGATACACCTAGCAAGTCCAATGCAAGTCCAGGAACATAATTCTTTTATTGTACTAACATGTTTATTGATTTCTTTTTTTGTCTGTTACAGCTCTCTTCAATACAATAAAAGAGGTTGATTGCAAATAATGGAGAAGCATGCAGTGCCCAACATGCCCAATACACAGCAAGTATTAGAAGATATATTAAATAACGAGCTTGAGGAATTTTCTACAGATTTTGATGTTTTTCATGATGATTACTCCGAATTACGGAATGCCTATGAATGTTACCGAAATTTCAAACAGCTACAGGAAAATGTCATAGAACAAGATGGACTGAATTCTAAGATAATTCAATTAAATGAAAAGTTAGCTGAAAATGTAGCTAATATGAAAAAACAAAAATAGAAGATGAAGCAAGAATAGTTTTTTCTTTATTAAAGATATTGATATTGATTTGATATCATGGCACAAATATATAATGACACACAATCACATAGTCATCAAAGAACATGAAAGAGGTATTAGAAGTACACTATTAATTGATACAAGCTATTGATTAAAAATATATTTATTCTTAAGTTAATATAATAAATAAGGCAAAACATTTGTTTTATTTAAATATGTATTTCTGCATACCAGGGACCGGCCGGATACTCATTGAAAGGGTTTTTGAAGGGGTTTTTTTAAGCGCTTCAAGAAAAAACCCTATGACATATGTTACACCTTCGAACGGGTTACTGGAACCCTGTTCTGAACAGGTTACCCTTTACTACCCTGTAACACTGTAACAGGGTAACCCACTCCAACCTAAGACAATGCAATATGCACTCTTTATCATAGACATTAGTTTGAAAATAGTATAACCACGAGCGCACGTGACATCTTACCGCCCAGCGGCGCCATTGTTGCATTTACCGAGCGACTTGTAAACATGGAATAAAAATCATTGTAGATATGATCTTACAGTTTAATTTTGCTTGTCGCACTTTTCAAACGTTGTGATATATATTTTTCGTGTCTATACTTGTAGACCAGGGTCGATAATTTTTAAAACCAAATTAAAAAATAGTAGGATGAAACCCATTAGAAAAGGAGGGGAATATTATAAAAATGAAAGGAAAAATAATTTACGGGTGATCTGAGGTCGGGAAGGGGGTGGGAGTGACGTTTGAAGAGTAAAAAACGGTTTTTATCAATTTCCGGCAAAACTAAAATTCGTATCGAAAAAAGTCAAATGGCAAAGTTCTAAAAGAAAAAGATCTAAAACTTTTGTGTTTACATTTTTTTCACATAACGTCAAAATTTATGTGAAAAATCTAAAAAACCAAGATTGTGGTTTTTTATTTTTATCTTTTACCAAAATTTATTTTTGTAACGAAATTTGGTGAAAACTTACTTTTTTGTGTCCCAAATACGCTGTAATTTATTTGATTAAAAATATTTATTTTTTCACCTTATTTTGAATTAATATAAAAAAACACTCTAATTTTCAATCGAAAATTCACCCGTCAAATCTTCTCAGAAAATGCAAAAAATGAAAAAAAAACTTGTATTCGATTTTTTTTTAAATTATTATAAATAATTTCATCTAAAAAATTTGATCTCATTTTGTGTTCAATAGACCAATAATCGAGGAAGGTTTTAGGCTAGGTATATAAAATTACGCTGCAACTAATAGGAGCGAAGACTTAATGGAAAATGTGGCAAATACGGGGAAAAATATTAATCTTCGAGGGGTTTCGTTCAAAAATTCCTAACTTATATCTTCTAACCACGCGGACGAAGTCGCGGGCAACAGCTAGTTACCTATATGACGTTTCGCGCGTAGGTAGTTTGTCCGAGAGGCGCGACGCGTCGGCGATAGAAGAAAATCAGCCGTAGTCTTAGTAAAGCAATGAGGGGCCGCTAGGGTGCAAGTATGCAGCTCAAGTTTAGTGGGTAATTCAGGGTAACACGAATAAAAGCCTTTCGTGAAGGTAACCACTTCAAAGGGTTAAGTTATTGAAGGGGTTAACCCCTTCACGTGGTTACCATAATGAAGGTGTTAACCATTTCGCTGGGTTTCGAGGATGTAACTCGAACAAAAGGTAACACTGCGATATGAGTTACCCCGTGTACGGGTTACCCTGTCAAACGGCTTAACTCTAAAGTGGGGTTGTCCGGTCCCTGCTGCATACTCAATTTAATATTTAGATTTAACACAGGTTGGAAACATCCACAACTATTAAATTCACTTTATTATGCTACCAAGTTTAATTAAATCATCTTCTGTGACCAGTCCTAAATAGAAAAGACATACTAAAGCTGCTCCTTGTTCAGCAAATTTCTTATTTTTCTCCCAAAATGTTGATGTGTACTTCTTTTTGTTAAAAGTAATTATAGTACGAAATAGTTTCTCCACTTGCTGGGTCTCATAAGTAGGTAAACTAATACCATTTTTACCTGCCCATGCATGAAGTTTAGTTTTGGGTAAATCTGTGTCGGAAAAGCTAGCTCTGATAAAACATACCTGAAACAAAAATAATGTTCCATCATTAGTTTAAGACAAGTTTTTTATTAATGATATTTGAAAAAATTATCATCATTGTGACATACCTTCTTTTGTATGACATCATCAGTACAAATATCAGATTTTATCTTCTTTTGAGGAGGTTCAAGATCCTCAGGAGACACTTGCCATCTTCCTTGAATACCCATCTTTTGATAGTTTGACTGTTTTTCATGACAGTACTCGCCTAAACCCCAAATAGCACTACAAAAAGATTTGTTCCTTATTTCCTTTCTCTAACTAAACACATAAATCCTTGAAACTAATAATGATACCAAAGCCCTTACCATATTTGTTCAAGAGTTTGACAGTCTAAAAATTGTCGACCCCTGGGGGTGTCTTGTAGTTCTCTTAAAACATTCTGTATACAATATTTGGTGTTTGCTGGTGCATTGTCATATTCCACTGCTAATTTAAGATACTCTTCTATAACAGTATCCATTGGGAGCAAGCCTTGTTTCCGGAATATGGAACAGTTCCATTCAGCAGCTCGTGCAAGCATAACACTACTACATCCTGTCATTTCTTTAAATTTATAAATGTCACTATGTTTTTCAATTTCTTTAGATCCACCACTGAAACATAAACAGTAACCAATCAATAAATAAATATATTTAAATATTAAAAAAATATATCAAGTAGGTATTGCTGAACATACTTGGCTATAACGGGTATAGGAATCCTTTGTGCAACATATTTGATGATGTCCGGATGAACTGCATGCTGTGGTCTTTCATCTTTTGTTCTACCATGTATTGCTATTGCCTTAATTCCTGAACTTACAAGTTTCTCAACTAGTTTCAATGTCTCTTCTGGTGTTTCCTTTATCCTTATTTTACAAGTCACAGGTATTGATATATTGTTTACTAGAGTGGATAAGATGTTGTATGCTTTGTCTGGCTGAGATAGCAATGCAACTCCCATGCCTCCTTTTATGGAGAACTCTTTGGGACATCCCATATTGATATCTATACCAGCTACATCATTTTCCCTAGAACCATAATCATGCTGTTGAGTATTTTTTAATACCTATAAAAGGACAATAACACAAAATATGAATGTCAACAACATTATCTTACACTAGTTTTGCGACTTTTAAAGCTCTTTCTGCATCACATGTCCCCAGCTGCAATATGACTTTTTCCTTTTCTTCATCACAGGTACGGAAGACTATTGTGCCATCAGTTTGATCCACAAAATCCACAGTTTTTAATATTTCTAAAAGATAGTAAAAATATTAAAAAAAAATCTTTAGCACCTGTTGTAGTCAAATGGGTTGCGATTGGGTGACAATTTACTTGCTAATTTTAAAAACCACTATAGCTACAAAAAATTTAATCATCCAGAGGTTATGTATGTATTTACTATAATCAACTGAATTCCTTTCTGTCTTGTATTTGCTGTTATGTTAAATGGTTATAATTAATATTTTTTCTGGTTCGTTTAAAATATTCTCCTTACCATTGTATTTACGCTTAGATCTTAAAAATTTCCAATCAATTAATTCTTCCGTATAAACCAAATCAGCGCCATATCGTAGCGCCAAAAGACGCATAGGTAAAGTACCTATACGCACCATTGGTGCAAGAATTATTTTATTTTCATATGTTAACATTTTTATTTATAAATATTGAATTAGTGCTCATGAAAATACAACAACGTGTAGTTCGGGAAGCTATCACTTTGACATAAGATAGCAGATATGACCTTGACCGATAAGAGTGACAGTGTTGCCATATGCCAAGTCTTAGCCGAAAGAAGTTTTGTTTTATACCTTTTTTATTTTATTAACACTTAATACCATCATAGAAATCGCAATCCATTTTACGGTTCTTTCTTAAGGAGGGTAGATAGTTCTCATGTCCGATCATATTATAAATAAAAGTTCTCCACAAGGCCTCAGACTTCCCTCTACGCCTATTTAAAACATAAACATCTTAAATGAGTAATAAAAAGAAGTTTAAAATAACACTTGAAATCATTGAAACGTTTTCTATTTTAACAAGTTAAACAAAATTGTTTTAAGTACACTTTATAAGATACTTTGGGATAGTGACAGATAGTCTATTTACTTATAGACCCAAGGTAGTAGGAAATAAGTATGGACATCACTTGTCTCCCATGAAATGACATATTATGGCAATTGACATTGACATTCAGATCGCGAATTATAAATATTGTAGCAAAACAATTCATATTATTTTAACCTAAGGTAGGTAAAGGATAATATAAACGTTTTAATTGCATCATCTATAATACTTTGTCTTCGTTACTATTTATATATAAAAATGATATTACAGTATAAACTGAACAAAGATGAAACCAACTGTAGCAGCTGATGAAATGTTTCCTGAAGGTGTTGGACCCTACATGGATCTAGAAGAAGTAAGTTTTCTACATCTACTCTAGGGTGTGATAATGATAATGATCTGAGGAGTTTTAACCTCTTGGAATTTAAAAAAAAAATCTCCGATTAAACTGAATTATTTATTATTTTAGGCTGGTGGTCCATCTAATTTATTAATGGATTTGGCTGCTAATGAGAAAGCTGTGCATTCTGATTTTTATAATGGTATGTCTGTTAAATATATTGGCATAAAGCAACTAACAATGAGCTTTCACAGGGGCCAAGAATCTACTTTTTGTTGCTGTAATGATATTCATGACGAGCTGTAACAATGACTTTGTCTATTTCGAAATTAATCGAAAAAGTAAATTTATTTATTTTTCTTTTAGCTTCATAGAAGAATATATTTTTGTACAATGTTTAATATAAAATTTTCTTGGCCCTGGCTTGGCATTCCTCGCACATCAACATTCTCTCAATGTAACAGGATGGTACGAAGACAGCAGATTTATTTTTTTAAATAAAGGGAGCCTAACTTGCTTCTTATTATTTATTAGCTACCCACCAAAAATAGTTCAGCCATTGTAGAGAATGCATGATGTCATTTTGTGTAGACTAAACACAAAAATGACTTACTTATGTTCCTTAGATTTAATTAAGTTTGTATTATTAACATTATTTTCTTTATTTTCCAGATTTCGAAGATCTGTTTGATGATGATGACTTGAAATAATTTGATATTAGGTGATTTGATATAAATTAGTTGTAATGAGTTTTGATAAATAAAAAAATCTTTAAAATTTTATTGACATTTATTTCACTTATCATTAAAACAATTCCATGTCTGAATAAAAATCTCTTTTTTATCTAGTTGACACATTTTGATAGCGCCATTTGCTTATACTGCAAGTCATAGGCACACACTTTATTTGTTTACATCATTTTTATAAAATATCAACTTTTGATTGTAGCTGTAATCACTGAGCAAAGTTTTTAGTCTAGCAAGTGAGTGTTAGATATTGCACAATAAAATAATAGACGAGTTGATACAGTAATTTGTCTTGTTTTTGACCCAATACATAATGAATGTTTGCTAATAATCAACTAGACTTTAGAAGCTATTACATTGATTAATTTTTAATAGCAAATGGAATAAAATATCCATTGATGTCAGAACATGAAATTAATTAACAAAGATACAGACAACATGTTACAGAATATAACACAGAATACAGAGCTAGGTATTGAGGTCAATATCAATGGTATCTTGTGAAACATCACACAATCATATGCTCCTATATAGTTCATATATTAAAATATAAGCTTGATTGATGATGGCAAGAAATGTTACATTAATTCAGTACCAAAATAGTAGTATCATTGGAATTGTTTTAAATATAATATTAAATCATTACATTGTGTCAAAATATGTTTTAAGCTAACATAATGTTTGAACTTGTGTGGCATATTACATAAACTTAGCCCACATGCAACAGTAACACCTAGTTAATATAAACAAAATAATTAAAAATGTTGCGCACGCTGTGTGCGGGGCGCAGTCGCTAGACATCGACGTCACTGCTGTCGTCGCTATACTCGTTGCCTTCAGCCTCCTCCTGTTCCTCGTCCGCCTCTCCTTCTACTTCTAACGCCTCTTCCTCGTCACCGGCTTCCTCATCCTCTTCTTCAAGCATGGTTGATAGTTTAGTTATAACGCCTCTGCCCATTTCTGGAATTAATAGAATTTGCTGTTAGATGCAGTAAGGTGAAACCAATTTTTCTGGCACTAGTGCTTTACATGATTATGCCACTTCAGCCATTTCAAGAATGGTAGAAAAAATTATACTTAAGACATTTACTTTTTTTTCCTTTAACCAATTTATTATACTTATTGCTACTCTAATAAATAATAAACATAGAAGTTACAACAGTCGTCAACCTAAATCTAATATAAAAATTCCCGTGTCACGATGTTAGTTTACTGTACTCCTCTGAAACGGCTTAACCGATTTTTACCAAATTTTATATGCGTATTCAGTAGGTCTGAGAATCGACTAACATCTATTTTTCATACCCCTAAGTGTTAAAGGTTGCTCACAATAAAAAAATATTTTATTTTTTGGACGAATATTTTTGTTTTTATTTTTTTATAATGTGGCGTTAAAAATACATACAACTAGAAATAATTTATTAGGTAAAACAACGTTTGCTGGGTCAGCTAGTCACTATATACTTATCAGACTGATTTAAATGACTAAACTGTACTTACGTTCTACATATGTCTTTAATGATTTTGGAACCATATTTTTTGCTCTCTCTATGTCCTCCTCTGAACATTCACCTTTATCTAAACCTAAAAGTAGGTAAATTTGTAATGTTATTATTTTATGTTATATGTACGAAATAATAAATTTACAATGAGATACATACCAAACAGAAGGCCCATTCTTTTTAAAATATCGATGTCATCGTGAATTTGAAACCTTTTGTTAAAGTTGAACATATACTCTGTCCTGTAAAATAAATAAATTTGACTTGTATTACAAAAATTATATAAAAACCCCGATGCCGATAATTTCTGTTTCTTTATGTTAGTTAATCTAGATATAGTTTATTAATTATTAAAGGTTCTTGAATAGAAAAATAGTAAAAACACAGTAAATAAATTCGGAGCTCCATACAGATGCTGTAATTTGTTTGTGAAAGAAAGAGGTATTATAAAAAGAGTACCGCAAAAAAACGCGAATGCTATACTTACTTATCATTAGAAATACTGCAGTCAATTAAAGCTTTATCACTAGTATTAACAACAATGAACGGCAAATGTATAGCAGATGAGGGAGATGGTTTCACACCTTTGACCTCTGCTTCTTTATTTCTTTCTATCAAACTCTTAAATGAAATATGCTGAAAAAGAAAAATAAGTTTTGTAAAATCCGTATTTTAATAGATAGACTTTAGGAATATGGATCATCAACCTCTCTTAATGAATCTATTATCAAAAGCATTATACTACAGTAGCAATAATAATTGAAGTGTTGAATTTGCAGATCAAGCTGTAACTGTGCATACAGGTATACCTAAAACATATTTTTTATTGCTACAACTATATCATAATATTACCTGTAAAATAAGTTCTTGTAACTGTTGTGTCTTTTTTTGTATCTGTTCTAACTTCAACTGTTTTTCTTTTTCTAAGGCTGTACATTCTTGTATACTATTTGTGGGTAATCCGAGCCACCGAATTTCTTTCTTTTCCTTAGATATTATGTTCATTGCCATTAAAACATTTAAGGCGTCATATACTCTTCTTCGAATATTCTTTTGGTCATATTGCTGTAACATAAAAATAATGATATAATTAACTTATTATAGACAATATACTATTGATTAGCTACACACATTTATCTGCAGTTACAAGTAGTACTTTAAATTTATAGAAGTAACCCTTATGACACAACCACAACCCGTAATTAAACAAGCCTCAAGTCAATGTTTAATGCTTGTTGCAGATATAATAAACATTTTAATTTTAAGTATTTATAATTCTGAAAGACGAACTTCCAATAGACAAATTACATAATTAGAATAATTATATTAATGTCTACTCTATACTAACTTGGCTATCTGCTGAACCGTGCATTCCAGCTGCAAATTCTAGCACTAATTCATCGGCGACCTCATTGTATGAAGTGAAACCTTTATTTCTGACCTTTTCACATACTTTCATAGAAAAATGCCTTAAGCCTTTGCCAACTTTATCAGCGTGCTTACGTCTCTTTGTGGTACTGAAATAAATAGAAAAAAAAAATGTTTTAAATACAACTGACTGACAGCAGCAGATGTAACTAAAAAATTAAAAAAATATGTATGTTACTATGTAAAGTCCTGAATGCGGAAAATCCCAAGATTCTCTAGTAAAGTCTATGCTTTATTAACTGATACTGGTAGGAGTCCGAATAGTGCATGATCATCGCTTTTTTTTAGAGTTTTTGCTACCATTCTCTTGGTGGTTCTTATGATTGAATTGGCGTTCAGTTTTGTTGTCCAGTGCATTTTATGAATCTAAATCTAAATGTTGCCCGCAGTTTCACCCGCATAAGACCCAATCTCCAGTTAATTTTACGGTTTTTCTCTTTAAGATCTATTAAGTATATGTTAAACAATAAGGACTTCTTTTCATTTACGTTCCAAACTTGGACAGCCATCAATTTTTTACAAGTTGTTACACTTGTAAAAAATTAATGACTGAACTTTTACTTTTTTCTCTTTGCCGCAATTTTTCCACATTTTCTCACCGTTTAAACCTTCCCTGTACTGGTACGAATATTTCAAGACTTAAATTAGCCAAATCGGTTCAGCCGTTCTCGAGTTTTAGCGAGACTAACGAATAGCAATTCATTTTAATATATAAGAAGAAGATAGACAAATATAAAATTTGTCCTCAAAATACAATGAATCTGAAACTCGGCGAATTCTACCGCGGCACGCATGCTTCGCTCGCTTGTTTCCGAGCGATTGGTCAATTGCTACTATTCTGACCCAGTGGATCAAGTAATTCTTTCGCTGCGTTGAAGGCGAAGACTCTTACCAATTAAATACAGCGAAACCATCGTCTCTATAGTCGGGGGCCAAGCGGGAACGCTTTAACAGACTATCGCAAACCCCGACATCCCACCTCCTATAATAAAGACCATATCTGTGGGAGGAGTGGCAGTGTTGTCTTTCTGGGATCTGGAGGGATGTAAATTGTCCTTCCCAGGCCACTTACTCGTATGGCACGTTTAGCGCCACAAGATTCTCTGCTCAAAGCCACAATGGCATCTGACACACTAAGGCCGGCGGCGACAGATTGCCTCTTACTTCATTTGTGAGGCCATGGAGCTGTTCTTCAGAGATAAACACGGTGAGGGAGTGTGGCGCCGCGTCCTCCCCGCAATGGATGCAGTGGTGGCACCGAGCGTCCGACTCCCTGTCTAGGCGACACAGGTTCTTGCTGAAGCAGCTGTGCTCTGAGAGCACGTGCCTCACTCTACACAATCGGGCGACGTGTTTCTCCAGAGCCAGTCGTCGAGTAATAGTCGGATCGCCTCGTCGGTTGCGACGCCTTTACCTACCAGGGCTGGAAGAAGTTTGCCGCCATTCCGCCACCAAGACCTGACGAAGCTTAGGTCGGCGCAGTGCGATCTGCCGCTGCACCGGCCTTGAAGCCCGTGCCCGCTGTTCCTCGCTCCATCCATATAATCACGCGAGAACTTTCAATTATCCACAGTTCAAATCGCTTTTGACCTCGCGAAATCCTCATGGACTTTGGACTCTTACCAGTTAAAACCTCCGGAGTGCTTCACCCATCCCTATTACCTGCGATCACGGGAGCGCGATGCAAGCTACCGCGATCCCAGGCAGGGTCGCACCTTTCTAGAGCCGCCCCTTCTGGGAGCTGGTCTCCCTTTCACCAATTGATAGGCACGCGAAAGCACCCTCGTCCCTTTGTGTACCGCCGAAGGCCATTTATAGTGGCTGATGGAGGTCACTATCAGCCCTTGTGCGTCGGGTACGAATTGCGAGAGTGGTCGTAAGCTTTTATATTTTTTGACAAACATTGCTACGAAGATTTCGTGTATTGTCTCTATTCCTTAATAATCGTCATATTAGTATTACGGTACTATTGGAATTATATATAATAGGCAAAGTTTATACTTACTATTCCGCTGGTGGATCATTGTCGGAATCGTGTCTCCTTCTTGACGCGTTTGACATTGTAGAAGAAAAGATGTTTGCAGTACTAGTACTTGTTACTTGGTTTTCAGACTTGGTTGGTATGTTCACAAGCTGTGTGTGAGGCACAGCTTGTATAAATTTTAATTCAGTTAGTGGCTCGTGATTTGTCTGAAATAGCAGTAGAAGCATACATTATAATCTGTTTCATAAAACATGAGACCAAAGCGAGTATTAGTCTTGTGTTTTAATTACCTGAGTCTCTTCAACGTCTTTTGGTTCAACCTTTAGTTTTTGTAGAGTTGCTAAATTGTCAACCTGCAACAATTCTGAAATAGAATTTCATTGGAGTATAAAATACGATAAATGTACACATATTCTACTTCTTACACTAATGAAGAATTATTGTTGTTACATGCCACCCAGTTGCGAAATTTATGATGATAATCACGGAAATTTCTTATCAAAAGTTTTTGAAAGATATTCCCGTGACACTTATAAAAATAAACCAAAAAAAAAAGTGAAGTTTTGATTCGTAGCATCAGTTTGGTTTTTGCTTTTAAATTGGTTATCATTTAGACTAAATAAATTCCTTAATTACGTGAGCACAGTACAGAAAGGCTCAAAAAGGGTGATGTAGCATCGCGTTTTTACGGGAAGCGTGCCAGGTTTGAAATTAGTCTTGAACACATTGGGCGAATGATGATCGTGGATACACACTTTGAGATACAAGTTATATCAACATTTTCTGATGATACAGTCTATTGGCTTAATCTCTATCTATTCATGTTTATAATAGAAACAAGAACTACCAGGCTCATTTCTTTCTTAACTGACTAGCTACTTTAGTAGAATGTTTTAAAATAAATAACATGCTTTAATAACAGTTCCAACTTACTTGACGCGCATTTGATATTAGTCAACTTTACTGCTCTGAATACAGGGGCCTGAAAAAAAATTAAGATGATTACCTGAGGAGAACGTATGTTTTCTCGATGGTATTTAAAATGTAATAGATAGGTGCCGAATCATTCGTAAATAGGTAGCTAAAATTAAAAAAAACAACATCGTGTCGCTATTAGCGCACTGTGAGGTTAAACTCTATAAAAAGATAATCTTCTTTAAAAACTTTATCGGTCACAAAATGTGTGCAGTAGTCACTGTTTAAAATACCATAGGATAACGATAAGTAGTTAGGCGTTTTATTTTAACGTAAACAAAATACTTGGTAGTAAAACTAAACAGATGCGCATTGAAATGAGAAACAGGACCACAAACAAACCCTCGCACAACATGTATAAAGCCATGGGTCGTACTATAAGAGGATAACAAATTAAAATGGATTATTATAAAAACCACGTGTTTTTTTCACCTAGCTAAGCTATTCACTTTTCTGGTATGGAGTACACTGAAACCTGAACATAGATAAATGGAATAGGTAGTCAATTAATGTTTCTGTTGTAGATACATTGAATTAACTTTATTCTACAAAGATAAACTAAACACCCTTCAACACCTTTAAGTTTAAGTATACTGTAAAAAAAAATGTTACGCTGTAAAAACGTGTAGACTTATTAAAACTGTTTTTAAATCGATTAAAAAGAAGCATTGCGTACGATTGTACCCAGTTTTAAAATTATTTCATAACATATAAAGCAGCATCAATTAACTTAATAAGCAATGTCTAGAAATGGTTTTGGGTGCAGCATAGTAGTCATTAAGTGATGGTATCTCTCTAATTAAGGAACTAATTAATGAATATTGTCGTCGATATATGTTTAGATAGTTCAGACAAACGAACATAACACGGCTATGATATTTGTTTTAGGGCACGCCGTGTGTTTTAACCCCCTGACACCAGAGGGGAGTGGATCTATAAATGAATCTGTCGGTGACTTAGACTTATTTGAATGTAAAGAGTTCTTAAAAAGAGAAAAAAATCAATTTCAAAAAATATCTAGGAACTTGCGTATCGTCCTTGGTCGCTAGCATTTATTTTCTCCTTGGCTTTGAATACATACAATTTCTTTAGAAAATTGTTTATTTCAAAAAAATATAAACACTGGATCGCGAGACAGAGATCGTGCTCTTAATCTTCTTCAAAGAGCAATTAGGCTCTTTAGACTTAAGATGTACAAGCTTTCTAAGAGATCCTGACTAAATAAGTTACGTGAGGTCTTATACCTCTTTCAAACTTGACATCTTTACTGATTTCCAGTTTAAGTTTGATTCGACATATGAAGGAAATACGCTTATATTAATCACATTTCTTAACTCACTGACTACTGGCTCCATGGCGTGGATTCCATATCTGTTATCGCGAAAAGGAGTATCAAACTAATCAAAAAGCTTAATTAGTTTCGAGTATCGAAAACAAACCAATTGAGTTGTATAGCAATGAATGTGTAAACAACAGACAAGCAGTTATTTTCCTATTAGTGTGTAACAACCATATTTTATTTAATAGAAAGTGCATAAATATATTAAATATACACATGGTATGTTAAATTTAATTACAAATGTCAAATCTGTTCATCAAAGTAGCAAAATGTAGTGCTATCATTTTATCAAACTTTGTGGAAAACAACAATAATCAACACAACAGCTATAATCACTTAGAAAAGTTAAACAAAATTCTCAATATTGATCATGTTAACTGTCTCATGGCATTTCCAGTACTGTATCAATCTCAACTGATATTAACATACATATGTAACTGACACACAGCAAACATAAATTCAAAGCTGTCTTTGACCATCAGAAAGAGTTACTTTTTGACTGCACCTGACAGAGAACAGTCTTGATTTAAGAAATTTGGAGGGTTATTGGTAGGTTTCTCAAACAGGAAACTACCCATGCTTGTTTTCAAAGCATGGGTAAAGTCTGAACTTTCTCCCTGATCCAAATGAAGAGATAATCATTTTAAGTTTTGCCGTCTCTAAGCTAATCCGGATTACATTCCACCATCTATAATGAATAAGACATACCCTGTAAGATAGTGTGATAAATTGAATTGTTCAATAAGATGTAAAAATCCTTTAAGGTTACTTAGACAAAATATCTGTCATTGCCCATTAGAAGACAGTTCTTAATTTTCCCCAGTCCACTTCCTATTTTTTCTACAATCAATAACATCTAAGGTACAACTGACCATGAAAAGCTTTAAAGGTGACCTTAACTTAGTTGAAGGGCAAATTAAAGACCATATTGTTGTTTCTAATAACCCAACTATAGAATTCTTAAAGCTATGTTGAATATGGTAGGAAAGTATGGAATATCTATAATTATAGACATACTATGCCGAATTATGAGTTGCATTAAATAAAGTCAGTTAGTTATTAAGCTATTAACTATAGTTTAAGGAATTAGATAACAGTGCAGAGCATGATTTGATACTTAAAAGAAAAGGATGAAAGAAAAACACATGGCAGCAACTTCAAGACAGAAATACTAAAGGACCAGAATAAAGGAACAGAATGGCTTTAATAGTTCTCTGCTAGTAAAACATGATGGATATAAAACAACCAGACTCCTGGACTAAGTAATATTTTAAATTCAACTTATCCTCATGTTGGCTTACATAACATTTAAGTATTTAAATCATTTTACACTAAAAACAACTGGGACTCATACTCAAGTGCACACAGCCTTTATACATAAACTAACACAGTTCTGAAGGATAAGCACATATATGAAGAAACTTCAACATCTCATAATAATTTGTTTATCATATTATGATAAATACCACTTCATGAAAGAAAGACATTTCTAGTGGCTCCTACTGGTTACCAACACCAAAAGGAAATTGAATAATCATAATGATCAGAGGCAGGGGGTGAAGGAAGCAAAATAAAACTATTCTAAAAATAAACACCCCATTGGCTTGTTGGTCTCCTGTCCTTTAGGTAGACAGGTTTTAGTGTGGATCAAACCTGAGAGCTGGGAGTAATATAGGTAGATATATTAGAAGAAGAAGCTCCCTTTATATTCTACAAACTAATGCACAGTAGTTTTAGCATACAATTATACAACATACCTTAATGTTTCCTTCAGCTGTAGTTGGCAGTTTTATTACTTTAACAGGATTAGGTTTAATTTTGATTTGAGCAACTGACTGATTATTTGTGTTTTGAACCACTTTTACCATTTGTGGTTGGCCTAAAATAAAAGATGAAAACATTAGGAATGATTTCTGTAGTCTATTGTGATATGCAGGTGAAATATTCTATTGTCTCACATTTATCAATACACTACAATGAACAATCTGCTAGGTTTAATCGTGATTTATGTGTGATTATAACAAATATACAGCAAAATGATAAAGAACTAGCGGTGCTCTAACAAATTCCACAACTAAACTGACAATGCCGGGAAACGCTACACCGTCGGGCGTCGTCACTCAAATTTTACGAAACGCATATTTCTTATAAAGCATGATCACAGCAAGCTTTTCGCACTACACAGTACAATTGAAATAGTAAGAAAAACGTAAAAATAAGCCTCAGAAATAACAGCTTTACTAACCATTAGCGTCATGTATGAGAAAATTTACAGCAGTACTATTCGTCTGAGACATTTTCTCCGAATTCTTCGCAAATATACATCCATTTACGCAATTCACTAATGCAGCATTTAAACATTTGTTGTTGCCCAAACAAATAAAATACCTACTAAACTCGATTTGTATGGTCAAAATGGCGACATTAGTTTTGGGTTAACTTCGAAGGTCAGAAAAATCAAATCAAATTAAGCTATTTATTCGATCACTTTGTATTTATCATAACACTAAGCCCATAATATCAGTCTTATAAAAAGCAATCATATAGTTATAAACAACGCACATAAAAGTCTAATTGAACCAACGGAAGAGTAAATAGAAAGAGGCGGCGGCGGTTTTAAGATTTACCAGCTGATTGGACACTGCTGTTGTGTTCACGTGGTAATCGCGGTGGCATCCACCGGGAATTTTGTATTCCGGAAAAGGCGCCAAATAAGTACTGACATCTATTGTAGAAAATAGGATCTACGTTTTTCTTGTTGGCAACAGTCTTCTCTGTACCCACGGTGTTATTTGAAACAAAGTCTTTTCATCAACAATATCGTGTACAAAAAAAACTTATCAACATGTTTCCATATTTCTTGTTTATTTTGAGTAAATCATTTTCGAGTAAACAAAGTAGATGAATCAAAAATAAAAATCATAGACGTTAATTCATTTTAGACGGTCATCATTATTGACAAGATTCATTGAGAACAGAATACTGAGAAAGATGGCCTTTGCCCACTGTTCCTTTTATAACCAATTCCAAAGTTACTAGATAAGAGAATGATGAATGTGCATGTCCATCTCATCAATTTTCACCTGAGGTGATAATTGAACCCGAAAAAAAGCCTGTCAAAGTCACTAATTGCGCTTTGATTATTATAAATATATCTATCACTGTTTTAAAAATATAAAAGAAAAATCTAGCATGCTATTCACTATGTTCCGCCTTATTACATGGACCACTATTTTAATAGGTCCATATTTGTTTTAATTCTAACTGTTACATATGATTATAAATATTTGTGTTGTCTGTGGTTAAGTGAGGAGCGACGCGCCAGATTTGGAATGGCGGCAATTGAAAATAGAAGCTTGAACTATGCAAACGTCTATTATTTATCAGTGGCGACGAGGATAACGGAACGATATTCGGTGCAGAATAAAGTCTTAAATTATTGTGGTATAGTGCTTTGGGGGTGATTAAAAATGTCTGTTGGGAAAGTTCGAGATTTTGACATAAAAAATGGGAATTGGTCGGCGTACGTCGATCGTCTCGAAATGTATTTTGTTGCTAACAAAATAGCGGAAGATTTGAAGTTACCAACATTAATAGCTCTTATCGGCGAACCGGCTTATGAGTTACTGTCTACTTTGGCGAGCCCGAGAAAACCATCAACCCTGAAATATAAAGAAGCGGTGGAATTACTGCAAGCACATCTACAGCCGAAACCATCAATTCTCGCGGAGAGGTATAGGTTCCGACAAAGACGCCAATCAGCGGGAGAAACGATAGCTGATTACGTGGCAGATTTGAAAAAGATGTCACGTTATTGTGAATTCAAGATCAATTTAGAAGAAAATTTGAGGGATCAGTTTGTGTGCGGGTTACGTAGCGAATATATACGTCAGAGGTTATTCGCGGAAGATAACATAGATTATCAAAAAGCGCTAGTATTAGCCAATACTCTGGAGGCAGCTGAGCGGGACGCCGGGGCCGTAGAGGGAACGCAGGAACAAACTACCAGCCGGGAACTAAGCGAGAGAATACACAAGTTGGAACTCAATAAATGTTCAGCCTGCGGGGTCAACGGTCATGGGGCACATAACTGTAGGTACAAGGAGTTCGAATGTAGTTATTGTGGACAACCTGGCCATTTACGAAGAGTTTGTAGAAAAAAAGAATTTGATCGTCGCATAAAATCTACGATTTCAAACCGCGGGAATAATGGCGCGCGAGGAAGGTCACGTAGAGGACGCGTGATCGGGTCGAGCGCCTACGGAGCGGGTGTATGGCGGAGCGGCAACATGGCGCGCGGGGGCGCAGCAACGCTCGCACCGCACGCAGCAACGACGTTACCGACGCGGCGTACTGGCTGAGCGAGCCAGCGATGGATGACAACTCCGGCTCGGAGCAAGACGTTGAGGGTACAAACGAGGAACCGATGTATCAAATGTCACTAACCAACTATAAACCGGTGTGTATAAAGCTTCTAATTAATAATAAAACCTTATCGATGGAGATTGATACAGGCTCTGCGTTATCCTGTATAAGCAAGTCTACGTATAAGGAGCATTTTAAAGAATTACCTTTGAAACCATGTAAAATGAAAGTAAAATTTTATGATGGCTCTGTCATTCAACCAATAGGGTATTTAGAGACTGATGTGCAATATATGAAAAATATGAAGAAACTAGATCTCTATGTGATCGATAAGGGTACTACTAATTTACTAGGTAGACAATGGTTATCGGAATTGAATATTGAGATACCAAAATTTACTAGATGTAACCACATTAAATTATGTAAAAATAAAATGTTTAACGATATCATTTCCAGACATGACAACCTATTCGATGGCACGTTGGGCAAATATACCGGTGAAGAAGTCAAGTTATGCGTGCGGGATGGACCGAGCCAGTATTTTGTCGAGCGCGCCCCGTGCCTTATGCATTGCTGGCGCGGGTCAATGCTGAGTTAGACGCGATGCTGCGCGCCGGCGTCATCGAGCCCGTTGAACGGTCCGACTGGGCCACACCGCTAGTTATAGCGAGGAAGGGAGACGGTGGAATACGCTTATGCGCGGATTATAAGGTGACACTTAACAAGGCTTTACTGGTTGACAGGTACCCGGTCCCGAAGGTAGAGGACTTATTTAGTAATTTGAGTGGCAATCATTATTTTACTAAGCTAGATTTGTCACAGGCTTACAATCAATTAATTTTGGATGAAACTTCTCGGAACTACACAGTAATTAATACACACAGAGGACTTTTTAAATACAATCGCCTCGTTTATGGTCTCTCTTCCAGTCCGGGCATTTTCAAAAGTTCATGATGAATCTCTTTAAAAACGTGCAGGACGTAGTCATATTCTATGATGATATTTTAATAAAGAATAAGTCATTAGAATCTCATTTAGAAAGAGTTGAACAGGTTTTTAGTATTTTAGAGAGGAATGGGTTGAAAATAAAAAAAGAAAAGTGTGAGTTTATGGTAGGCCAAGTAAAATATTTAGGATTCATAATTGATAAACATGGCGTACGGGTAGATGCAAATAAAATAAAACCGATCCTATCTATGCCCGACCCAACTAACGTCTCAGAGTTGAAGTCTTTTCTCGGTATGGTTAATTTCTATGGAAAATTCATTAAGAATTTGAGTACTCATATTACACCACTTTACGAATTACTTAAGAAAGGTAAACATTGGCAATGGACTAAAACACATAGATATGTGTTCAATAAAATTAAACAACTTCTATGTAGTACTGAAGTATTGACACACTTTGACATATCGCTGGAGAGCATAGTAACATGCGACGCGAGCGCACGCGGGCTGGGGGCCGTGCTGGCACAGCGCGCGTCTGACGGCAGCGAGCGGGTTGTGGCGTACGCATCGCGGGCGCTCACTGCCGCGGAGTTACACTACAGCCAGATACATAAAGAAGCCTTGGCTATAATTTTCGCGGTAGACAAGTTTCATCAGTATCTTTATGGCAGAAAGTTTACACTACGTACAGATCATAAACCGCTGGTCACAATTTTTGGGCCCCATGCAGGAATACCGAACACGGCGGCGAGTCGTTTACAGCGGTGGGCCATTAAACTATCAGCTTACGATTTTAATATAGAGTACATTCGATCAGATAAAAACACGGCAGATATTTTGTCTAGGTTAATTAGCACTCATAAAGAAGGGGTTATTAGTGAAGAATTAGACACACCTGAACAAACGTATTTACACTTTGCCGCGGAAGCATTGTTATTAGATTATCAAACGTTAAAAAAAGAAACCGTTTCGGATAGTGTATTGAGCAGAGTAGCCAGATATATAAACGATGGCTGGCCGGTCGAGGTCGAAATGAAAGAATTAAAACCATATTTTAACCGTAGAAAGGAATTATATATTGAGCTAGGGTGTGTAATGTGGGGACATAGGCTAGTAATTCCTAGTACGTGTAGGAATAAAGTGATCGCTGAGCTTCATGAGAGTCACATGGGCATAGTCAAAACTAAATCGTTAGCGCGAAGTTACGTATGGTGGCCGGGAATAGACGAGGCACTAGAGACAGCATGTTGCAGCTGCACCGTGTGCGCTGAAGTGGCGGACGCACCACCTGCGCATGCGCCCCGCGCCTGGCCGTGGCCAGATCGACCGTGGACCAGGATACACGTAGACTTCTTAGGACCGGTAGCCGGTCTTACTTATCTAGTGGTAGTCGATGCACATTCAAAGTGGATTGAAGCTATTAGAATGCTGAGCACCACATCGAAAGCGGTAATAAAAGAATTACGAGAGATGTGGGCGAGATTTGGGTTACCTAAACAATTGGTTAGTGATAATGGCCCTCCGTTTTTCAGTGGAGAATTTCAGCAATTCTTAAATAATAATGGTATAGAACATATATTTTCGGCACCTTATCACCCAGCTTCTAATGGGGCAGCGGAAAACGCTGTTAAAATTTGTAAAAAGAGCATTAAAAAGGCGATTAAATCGAAATCCGACGTACACTCCACATTGTGTCGTTTTCTGCTGGCGTACAGAAACACACCACACTATACAACCGGGGAAAGCCCCGCCAAGATGTTATTAGGGCGCAACTTGCGCATGCGGTTAGATTGTTTGAAACCAGACCAGAAGGCACTTATTAGAGCTCGCCAAGAGACAGTAGAAGCTACATCGAGTGGCGTCACAAGACAGTTTAATCCGGGGGACCTTGTATGGTTCAGAGAATACCGTAGCTCAAACAAGTGGTCTGCAGGGACTGTTATAGAGAAAACAGGTAGTACAGATTATAATGTTAAATCTATCCACGGCACTGAGGTGCATAGACACATTGACCAACTAAAACCAAGAGTGATAAATAGGACAGCTAGGCTAGTAGATGCAAACTTTAGGAACTTTCAACCAGTTCAGCCTGTTAAGAGCTCTCGCTCTTCTCTCGTGTTTCCTTCGGACAATAATCGAGCGCCGAACACAGAACCGGACCGGACAAACGGAACCAGCTTGACGAAAGCATTGGTCGAGGAAACATCCCGCACGCAAACAGACGGAAGTGATTTGGTTACAAGTGAACCCTTGTCAACGTCAAGTGTACCTTTAAATATGCCCAAGGTGCAGGAGACGGGTAGTCCTAGGGTTCCTATTACTCGGGATATACGAACTAGTAATCGTACACGCAAACCGGTTAAGAGATATGGGTTTGATGATGATTGAAGTAAGAAAATATATTATAAGATTGTTAAGATTATTATTGATATGTTGTTTAATATAATTTAGTAAGTAAGTTTATCTGTAATAATTAAGGGTGGAGGTGTTACATATGATTATAAATATTTGTGTTGTCTGTGGTTAAGTGAGGAGCGACGCGCCAGATTTGGAATGGCGGCAATTGAAAATAGAAGCTTGAACTATGCAAACGTCTATTATTTATCAGTGGCGACGAGGATAACGGAACGATATTCGGTGCAGAATAAAGTCTTAAATTATTGTGGTATAGTGCTTTGGGGGTGATTAAAAATGTCTGTTGGGAAAGTTCGAGATTTTGACATAAAAAATGGGAATTGGTCGGCGTACGTCGATCGTCTCGAAATGTATTTTGTTGCTAACAAAATAGCGGAAGATTTGAAGTTACCAACATTAATAGCTCTTATCGGCGAACCGGCTTATGAGTTACTGTCTACTTTGGCGAGCCCGAGAAAACCATCAACCCTGAAATATAAAGAAGCGGTGGAATTACTGCAAGCACATCTACAGCCGAAACCATCAATTCTCGCGGAGAGGTATAGGTTCCGACAAAGACGCCAATCAGCGGGAGAAACGATAGCTGATTACGTGGCAGATTTGAAAAAGATGTCACGTTATTGTGAATTCAAGATCAATTTAGAAGAAAATTTGAGGGATCAGTTTGTGTGCGGGTTACGTAGCGAATATATACGTCAGAGGTTATTCGCGGAAGATAACATAGATTATCAAAAAGCGCTAGTATTAGCCAATACTCTGGAGGCAGCTGAGCGGGACGCCGGGGCCGTAGAGGGAACGCAGGAACAAACTACCAGCCGGGAACTAAGCGAGAGAATACACAAGTTGGAACTCAATAAATGTTCAGCCTGCGGGGTCAACGGTCATGGGGCACATAACTGTAGGTACAAGGAGTTCGAATGTAGTTATTGTGGACAACCTGGCCATTTACGAAGAGTTTGTAGAAAAAAAGAATTGATCGTCGCATAAAATCTACGATTTCAACCGCGGGAATAATGGCGCGCGAGGAAGGTCACGTAGAGGACGCGTGATCGGGTCGAGCGCCTACGGAGCGGGTGTATGGCGGAGCGGCAACATGGCGCGCGGGGGGCGCAGCAACGCTCGCACCGCACGCAGCAACGACGTTACCGACGCGGCGTACTGGCTGAGCGAGCCAGCGATGGATGACAACTCCGGCTCGGAGCAAGACGTTGAGGGTACAAACGAGGAACCGATGTATCAAATGTCACTAACCAACTATAAACCGGTGTGTATAAAGCTTCTAATTAATAATAAACCTTATCGATGGAGATTGATACAGGCTCTGCGTTATCCTGTATAAGCAAGTCTACGTATAAGGAGCATTTTAAAGAATTACCTTTGAAACCATGTAAAATGAAAGTAAAATTTTATGATGGCTCTGTCATTCAACCAATAGGGTATTTAGAGACTGATGTGCAATATATGAAAAATATGAAGAAACTAGATCTCTATGTGATCGATAAGGGTACTACTAATTTACTAGGTAGACAATGGTTATCGGAATTGAATATTGAGATACCAAAATTTACTAGATGTAACCACATTAAATTATGTAAAAATAAAATGTTTAACGATATCATTTCCAGACATGACAACCTATTCGATGGCACGTTGGGCAAATATACCGGTGAAGAAGTCAAGTTATGCGTGCGGGATGGGACCGAGCCAGTATTTTGTCGAGCGCGCCCCGTGCCTTATGCATTGCTGGCGCGGGTCAATGCTGAGTTAGACGCGATGCTGCGCGCCGGCGTCATCGAGCCCGTTGAACGGTCCGACTGGGCCACACCGCTAGTTATAGCGAGGAAGGGAGACGGTGGAATACGCTTATGCGCGGATTATAAGGTGACACTTAACAAGGCTTTACTGGTTGACAGGTACCCGGTCCCGAAGGTAGAGGACTTATTTAGTAATTTGAGTGGCAATCATTATTTTACTAAGCTAGATTTGTCACAGGCTTACAATCAATTAATTTTGGATGAAACTTCTCGGAACTACACAGTAATTAATACACACAGAGGACTTTTTTAAATACAATCGCCTCGTTTATGGTCTCTCTTCCAGTCCGGGCATTTTTCAAAAGTTCATGATGAATCTCTTTAAAAACGTGCAGGACGTAGTCATATTCTATGATGATATTTTAATAAAGAATAAGTCATTAGAATCTCATTTAGAAAGAGTTGAACAGGTTTTTAGTATTTTAGAGAGGAATGGGTTGAAAATAAAAAAAGAAAAGTGTGAGTTTATGGTAGGCCAAGTAAAATATTTAGGATTCATAATTGATAAACATGGCGTACGGGTAGATGCAAATAAAATAAAACCGATCCTATCTATGCCCGACCCAACTAACGTCTCAGAGTTGAAGTCTTTTCTCGGTATGGTTAATTTCTATGGAAAATTCATTAAGAATTTGAGTACTCATATTACACCACTTTACGAATTACTTAAGAAAGGTAAACATTGGCAATGGACTAAAACACATAGATATGTGTTCAATAAAATTAAACAACTTCTATGTAGTACTGAAGTATTGACACACTTTGACATATCGCTGGAGAGCATAGTAACATGCGACGCGAGCGCACGCGGGCTGGGGGCCGTGCTGGCACAGCGCGCGTCTGACGGCAGCGTAATGTGTAGTAATTAGTAACTAGTAATGTGGAGTGTACGTCGGATTTCGATTTAATCGCCTTTTTAATGCTCTTTTTACAAATTTTAACAGCGTTTTCCGCTGCCCCATTAGAAGCTGGGTGATAAGGTGCCGAAAATATATGTTCTATACCATTATTTAAAAGTCGGCAACTTCCTTCCGATCAGCCTAAAGCGAGAGGGGTTGTTTGAAGATTTCCAGTCCGGTAAAAAAGGACTGTGTTTGATTTTATAAAAAAAAATCGCATTTACAAATCGGTACATACCGCTGCCTGGTTTTATTAGTTGATGAATAACCGGGTGCCAGAATGAAAACCAGCCGTTGTGCCCTGGGGTCGTTTAACACACTTTTGAAAATCTTCAGATGTGCTGGTTTCCTGTTAATGATTTCCTTGACCGTTGAGAAAGTAAGTGAAAATGACTTATTAATAAACACATGGATTTCGATAGACACTGATGGGTGAAGGCATTCGAACTACCGACCTTTGACTTAGCAGTCTAAATTTCGTACCACTAAGCTGTCACTGCATTATAATTATAATATTAGTCGGTGAAAGTCCGAAATGTAAAACGTAATAAGTCTGTTCATCTTTAAATAGTAAGACTAGATAAAAATGAAGTTATAGTTGAATCTTTTTATGTGCTTTAGAATGTTAACACGCAAATTTAAAAACAAAGAGTCACATTTATGCAGGAAAAGTAGGAGAGAGTAAGACCAATACACAAGTCATAAATGGAAACGAGCTACACGAGTGAAACCAAACGTCATTACTAGTCTTGAAACATATGAATAACAATATATTGAAATACACATGTCACATACGTAGGGAGTCATAACAAATATTTGTGGACAATTAGTGCGGAAATCCTAGAGTTTGAGCCAATTGGGACGATAGTATAAAATGTCATTGACTCACGATTATAAATTTCAAACTAATACATTTATAACATTTGATAGTTCATAATTTTTATACTAGCTAATTCAGATATGACGAGTTATGGACACACATAACACGAATGTATGTTCAATTCAGTCAATTGCAATTTATCCCTCAAATCTAAAGAAAAAACACTTCACTTGCTACTATGAAATCCTTCATGAGCGACTCGCACTTGGCCCTTTTTTTCAGGGTCAGATTAATAGATTGCGACATTCAAATCGTCTTCAAGGAAAAAAAAAGAGTTATTATAATACCTAAACATATTGATTTGAAAATATATTTTTTAATACGGCTAGTATTTATTTCCCAAGTACATAAAACAGTTTTCAAATAACCGGGGTGTGTTTTAACACATTGTTAAGCCAACCTGCCAGAATTAATGTATCTTTATAGACCATCTGAACCGATCATGTCTTAAAACGCTAGATATGTACTCAGCCTAAGAACCGATTCGCAGCATGTTAATTTATTTGCGCCACACACGATTTGTTGATGACTATATTTACTCGACCTTATAATAAAAGGGTATTATTGCCTTAAAGACTAGGATTATGATCTTAATTTAGGTAATGCGTAATGAAAGTCCGACAGCTGAACAAAGATAACTGATTGTATGGGAAAGAACTTAGGTACTGGTAAGTGACGTCAAATGGCATTTTATTTCCCTGTCTCCCCTTATTTTTTTTTTGTTTTCGAGATAAAGGAAATAATTGTGCAGTATTTTTTTTTAAATCTGTCTGATGGATTAAACAGATAATTTTTTGTCCAATTCTCTTTTATCGATTCCAGATTTCAAACAATTTGTTTTTAAACAAAACAATTTTTTTTTTAATAAAAACCTTCTTTGATGTGGGGAAGATTAAAATGGAATGGATTGGTTACAGAGGGAAGATAAATGTAACTTGGTGACTTAATGTATGGTATACAACAAAAACTCTCCAGTTTCAGCCTAATTAGTCTATTCATTTTTAAATGTATGAAAAATAAAGAAAAAAAATATGTGATACAGAGCATACAAGTTCTACAACTCTTAAAATAATGCGCATCATACAATAACGTATAAATTTTATGCATTTCCATCTTATTAGCTAATTTCTATTTTAGTATACATTGGCTAAAATTAATCTACTGTTTGTTGACTATTATAGAATGTTTGGTTGGTCATTAATTAAATAGGAAATGAGGTTTTAATCAGGTAAGTGTTGGCATTGGGATCTATTAGTAATTATAGCAATTTATTCGTATAAATGGGAGGTAGACGCATTTTTAAGGATTTTAAGAAGTTAGAAAATCAATCATCTGGACCAGTATGTCATGGTGAACTTTGATAGCCTAATGGTAAGACCGCAGGACTACCAAGTCAAGGGTCTCAAGTTTGATCCCAAGGATGCATTGACTTTACGAATGTTTTGTGCGTTTTCGAAATAAATGTCACAGGTTACGTGTTTCGAAATATTACAATATGGGTCTAAGGAATAGAGAATTCACCTGTATTTGTGTTACACTAATTGTGTATACTTCCTGTGCAGTTTGCGCACGTTATGCCACGTTACCCCTGCCCTTATCCCAATTATTTTATTTGGTGTCCATACCTTTCTCTCTGACGTCATCTCACACGAAGCAATCTTTGCTAATGTATAATACTAATAATTTCAAATAAAAAATCTATCAAATATCAAATGAACCTCAAGGTCTATATTTTTATTGAAGTACGTGTGACCAAGTAATAACATTATTTGTTTGCTATCGATAAATAATGACAACTAACACAATATATTTTTTAAAACAAAACTAACATGCAAAGATATCGAATTTCGAGGCAATCTGTTCACTGTTTAAATAAATGTGTGATTATAAACATTGGTGACAAACCATTGGTTGTTTTAAATTTGCATTTTTTGTGGCATTTCCTAGATATATAAAGACTTGCTTTATGTTTGTCTAGACTCAAGGATTTCTGAAGATGTGACTTCTAAAATGATATATTAAGTGTTTTCTAATTGATTTTTATAAAGTGGTTATTAATTGGGCAGGAAAAGTAAAATATAAGGATGTGAATATAATGTATTTTTTATTCTCTCTTTTGTTATCTGCGTATCAATTCAGGAACGAGTTAATTTTTCTTTAGCTAAAGGTAGCTAGATAGATAGAAAGAGAGACTTAGCAGAGACGAAATTTAGGGATTTTTACTCCTTGGGCGGGTAAAACGCTTCGTAACGTTACGTGTTACGGCGCCACTCAATCTGGCTTTCCTTTCTTTCAGGCATACAGCAGCAGTAGTAACCTCCTTCTCACTCACTCTAACTCACATGGCTAGTAAAATTAAAGTTAAAAGTAAAGAATTTCTCAAGCAAAACTATTTTGATATTTAATTGTTTAACTTAACTTTGAGAGCCATTTCTGTCAAACGTGTGTATATACACGTGTATACGGGTGTATACATACAAACATACTACGAATGCAATAGACAAATAATTATTGCACTATTATAAGGAAGTACGTAGACAAACTGCATTACAATTATATGTGTAAATAAATAAACAAATGTCCTTAAATTTATTAATGTTAAAGTGACGTTGAAGTAATTAAAGTGTGTCGTATTCTTGATAAGGTCAGGTACAAGAGGAATGTCGCGCGCACACCTCTCGCCTGCCAATGAGATGGGTGGCAAAAAAACAAGCTGTTTGACCTTAGACTGCACCTATATCTAACATCTAGCTAGGTTTGTACTGCAATTTTTAAGAAAATGTGTGTTCATGTATGTCACTTAAGATACCAATGGCTCACTATGGAATGTGATCATTCTGCCAGGAGTCTTTTCACAATCATTCAAGTTTTATCACAAAGACACTCAGATTCAGGGCAAGCATTCGTGGATCACGCAAATGCTTGCCCTACGTGGGAATCGAACTAGCGATATGTCGCCCTCAATGAGTTTGGCACCGTGACCTTGGCTATTCAAGCACTGAAACGTATTAAGAAGAAAAGTGTATGTAATACTAATGGGAAGGATATAATATTTTTATAGTATTTAATTTTTAGTAATAGGGTATCTAAAAGGAATAAACGGAATTCTGTTACCGAGGCTTCAGAGTATTTTTTTTCTATCACTAGTCAAAAGCTTAACCACTAACGAAAACATATCGGTGCAATGTAATCGACTAATATTTATTTTGTATAACCTCAGTAGTGTTTGAATTAGACATGTTTGTATGAGTCAAGGCAAATATTAGGTAAATGAAATATGCATTAATATGACTCTATTGTTGACTTTTTATATCCTTATCGTATCAAAGCTTCTTGTGAGAAAATAAATGAAGTTAGGACAATATTTATTAGAGTCAGTTCGACTCGCGATCCCGCTGGCGCGTCAGCTCATGATTAAGGACTACGGTGGTGTCCGAAACTAGTCGGGCAATTGGCTGACAGCTTAAATAAATCGCTTCTAAATATCGTTTATTACGTCCACAGGTCCAAAAAATATTCTTTTTGCTCTGAGACACATAGTCATACAGTCAGATACGATATACATATGTATTTAGCATAGGTCGATACATTCACACAATAAAGCCTTTAAACACACTTTGACTTGAAATAACTAATAATTTAAACATTATTCTTAATTGTGTTTACAACTAGTCTTTGTATTGAAATTATGGTTTTTCCTATGGAATGCAAACAACGTCGTTTTTGTATTATTTTTACATACAATACAAAATCACAATTTAATTTTTGTTGACAAAATGTTGAGAGCCTCTGGTTTGCTATTTTTAACTCATAAACAATGTAATTGCGGTAGCACGTGACAATCACAATGAACGAATTTCTTTATTAATTTATTACAGGTTTTGATTGCTCTTATAGAAGTTGGAGATTCCCGCCTGGTATAATAGGGAATAATGATATTTTCATTAGAGTAACTCGAAACAATCAATAATTTAACGGAATTGGGATATTCCATTGGTTTTCATCTACCTTATTACAGGCATCTTTATGAATATTCCGATGTTAAAGCTTTTTTGTTATGAACGGTGATTTTACGTTTTAATAATTACTGTTGCACTGGCAACAGGCAGGCGCAGGCCAGTGTCTGCGCCTGCCTGAATGCCAGTGATTGCTGGCAAAGCATTTTCCCTCTTGTAACGAAGGCGCATAACAGTAGCCTTTGTGTTAATCCAAGGTGTCAGCTGTCCCCATACGAAATTCTATTGAAATCTGTCCAGCCCTTTTGGCGTAAACAACAGGCAACATTGTATACAAACAAACGAATATATTTTCGTATTTATAATCTGAGTATGATAGGCTATTCAAATACAATGTCCTCTGTAACATCAATTTGAGACCAATAAAAGCGGAAAGAAAATAAAAAATGAAAATAACTCACAAAGAAATCCGCGATTGACAAAATAAAGGGATGTAAAAACTATCACGTAACAAGTTTGTGACAGTAATAAAAAACACTCTAAATAATTTATGTCCGGCGAAATCCGAGTCTAACTATGCTATTAATTTCAAATGACATAAATAATTCGAAGGTATTAAAACGTAAAGGACGTAGAAGAATAAATTAAAAAATCACAGATTAAACTAATAATTAATATTAAGGAGGCCCTAATAAATTTTATTTTTAAGATATTGTCTACGGTAGTAAAATTGTCCGGTAAATCGATAAAAATTTCATGCATATTACATTATGTATATGTGTTCCATAGAATTTTATACCTTAATTCTGTCACGGAACTAAAAAATCCATCTTCATTAAAAATGTAATAAAACAGTTCTTGTTAAAATTAAAAGGTTGAGAGCACCTAACCGTCTAGTGATGTGTTTAGTCGAAAACCTTGACAGGTTGGTGTCGAATTCTCGGCACAGCGCGGCACCACATAATTTATTATTCGCGGATTTCAAATTGGTGTTGTGCTGAACATAGTAAATGAAACATTTGGTACATGCTTGTTATGTATATTGTTTTATAATCAAAGAGAAATCTTTTGATAACAAATTACGTAATTTAGATAAATTTACGTGAGCGCAACAACTTAAAGTTCTTCGAAAGAAATAAGCAATTAAGGGTCCATTTTAGTACTTTAATTTTATTATGTTTTTATGCACTCCCGTTTTTTATTTGTTTGTCGTACGGGTCAAATTTTTGTAACTCAATTTTGAGGCACTTCCCGATAAGCTGACATTTTCTGACTGAAATTGTCAAGGTAGCTTCAAACGCGATGACAATGCAATTTACAACTTTAAAATAATAGATTTTGATAAAATTTGAATGGAGTGACACATAACGTGCGGTTTTAGATTTTTTTTTAATTTATGAATTTTTGTCAACATTATTTTCCATTTTCCTTTTTGGTCGGAAATGAATATTCTCACAATAGAGCTTTTTTTTTCTCTACAGCTAAAGCACACAAAAAGCGGTAAAAGATGGGCAAAACGGGGTGCTGCCCATTGTATATTAAAGTTCGAAAAGTTTTCGTAGCCTAATTTAAATACGACTTTTGAATTTACTTAAAGATAACATATGTTTAAATAAATTATTAAATACATTTACAATAATTATTCAAAAGTTATTTACGACAGCTAATTCTGAATAGTTTATTATATTTGGTCAAAATATAAGATCGTTCATTTGGTTAAAAACATCGCCATTTACGATGCTTGACGGAAGAATTAGCAATCATAAGAAATTGAATTGTTAATTAAGTGATATGCTAATGTTTATAAGTTTAAAGCACGCATAAAGATGGAGTTTGATTATTTTTCTTGGTTCTGTATATTTTAATATTTATTTTCGTTATTTTCCTTTTCAATGAACTTCAAAAAGGAGGTTCTCAATTCGTCTGTATTTGCTTTTTATGTTTGTTAAATCAAAGTTTCGAAAGCTTCGATGAACCGATTTAGTTGATTATTTTTACATTTAACGTGAATGATTTTATCCTATACATTCCACCAAGTTTGGCTCGGTAGCTTTTTACTTCAAGTCGGTTGTGTGATTTTAGTGTTATAAACAATATAATTATTATTAGCAAGCGTAGTCTCCTTAATTTTAGTAAATAATAATAAATAGTAAATATCACAGTTTTGATGCTTGCGTGTTATAAATGTAAGTCTTCGGTCAAACGACATTGTTTTTTCCAAACAAAGATAAATGCTAGTGCTCAATAAATAAGGCAGTCATCAAAAAGATTTCAATAAATAGGTCTAATTTCGAGTTCCATTGTTCAACACCTATAAAGCCTTACCTCAATTAGGGTTTCGTACCTAAAGCGTGTCAGGCTTTATTTCAGTAACTGTGATAGTTAGACTGTTGAACTTTTTAGAGATTATGTGTTTCTGCTGTTACTATAGGTACCATCAACTTCTAAAAATTGATTTAAAAAATCTAAGCCTAAGTACCCACGTTTTTAAATACCAAATTTGATCAAAATTTTGACAGCTTTTATAGTTGTTAATAGCATTGCCATCGGGTTTGAAGCTACCCTGAAAATTTCAGCCTGCTAGCTTATCAGGACATGCCTCAAAATTAAGTTGCAAAAATCCAACCGGAACAACAAACAAACAAGAAAGTGAGTTTATAAAAACGTCGGAAAATATAGATCATGGTTAAGCAATGATTGTTACGTTCATAAATTTGTTAGTAGGCGACAAATAAAATGGAATCTTCCTCACAAAATTATCTTCAGCCTATTTGTAGGGAACCCTTCCCTATCACCACTCGCACGACCAGTTTCATATAATACGTAGTCAGTATAAACCTTTTTGCTTTGTCTTCACAACAATTACTATGTAAGCATATCGAGGAATGCGTATTGCTCAGGGCGTGTGTAATGATCTATTGTGAGCTGTATCGTATTGATGTCACCCTGGATTAAGCTGTGACGGATCCATTGTCTTCTTGGCACAGTTCTTAAGACTTCATGGATGAATTGCAGACGAAAATTACTGATTTAATAGGTGGGATATAGTTTTTTGGAACGAGGATTCATTCAATTGGAAATGATCATGTATAAAGGTTTATTAATCAAAATCAATGATGATTCAAATTAGGTTATCAAGTAGCAGTTGTTGAAGGTCAAATTACATTGGAAAGTACTTAGTTTCGACAACCCTTCACCGCTAAGGGCTTTCTAGTTGTTTTTAAGAATAGGTGCCGTGACAAAAAAACAAATATTTAAAATCGTTGTTTGCCACTAAAAAATTAAACTATTAACAAAAAACTGGAATAGCTTCCAGAAGTAAGTACCTACGTTTTATTGGCATTTCATTATATTTTACTTGTTATTTCTTGTATAATCTGGGTTTACCTAAAACGGTACCCTAAAATATTGTTTATATCTGTCGCGATCTTAATTATTTAAATTGTCAATAAATTAAACGAATTATTCTATTTCACATTATCATTTATTTATTTTTATTTTATTATAATTCGTTTGTATTTATTAATTTGACCTCTTTAGTGAAAACGTGGTTGCTCAAGTGACATGTGTGATGAATGAGTGTAGGTTTGATTCTCGCTCTTATTTTTCTATACTTTTGGACACGAACGTTTGGATGGACTGGCGCTCGAAGTTTTAATTGCCTTATCTGAAGGAAATAATATTTTTTAAAGATTTTTGTATAAGCTTATAATATATTAAGAGACTATTATTTACCAGACCTTGGCAGTTACCTTTAGCGTAAGTTTTGAGATCATCATATTATTACTATGCTCGACACACATGACACAATACAAAAAAATGTGCATACCTTTAAACAAAATTGTTTTAACGATAACCATAAAAAAATATATCAACAGTCAACCACTTTCAAATGCAGAATCTTAACCTCTTTAAAGTCGGTTAATAATCGTACCGTCCTTTTTACTTTAAATTCAATTATGTATGTAACAGAAACAATCCCATTAAAATCGGTCCAGCAATTACGGAGAAATAGCCGGTTTACACAACCGAGAAACCTTCATACATTAATATGGACTACAAATCCTTGTTCCTAGTTGATGTCATATCATTGTCTATGCTGCATTGGTTTCCTAAGGCCATAGAGCTAAAGCCATGCTTCATAAGCCACAGATAATGGTACATACATAATAATATAACTGTGATCCGTGACGGTTACAGACGGATATTATAACTACAGTTGTTTATGCGCAAGAGTCGATTTTGTGATCACATTTGGAACTCGAGTTGAATGTTATGCTATATCTAATTTAAATACTTACATTATATACATAAATTCAAATAATATAATTATTAATAACATAGTTTATTGTATGTTAATTTTCAATCATTCTGTCTATGAGAAGAAAGTCTGCTTTGCCGTGGGATGTTTAAAGTCTTATATTATTATTATGCTGTAAATATAAAAGGTGTTAAATATAGGAACATAATAATTACATGCTATAAAGAAATTGTACTGAGTATAGTGAGTACATATATTTTTATCCTAGATTTTTTTTACTGATAACATGTCGAGATCTTAAAAACAAAATTATTCCACCATTACACCCGTTGATGAAATTAATAAGGGACGACCAAATAATTTTCGAATATTTTTTTGAAAATTCAAACATACACTTAACAGTTACTTGAGAAACTTTCTATTATCGTTGGTATAAAGTGATTAATTTACACATTTATTTAATACAGACATACTTTTTGGTATTTATAAAACTCGAATGAAAATAGTTTGTAAACATTAAGTCATAATAATGAACAAATTTTAATAATATTTCTACCAAAGATTTCTTAGAATTTTGACAAACAAATAAGAATATACCTATATCAAACTATAGATAACAGAAAATAATAGAAACAAAAACTAGATACGGAGGTCATTCCAAGTATTTCGCGACCATGCTTTAATTAGGTTAATATTAAATTTTTTGATACCACTTAATTAATAACCTACTTAGGAATTGATAACGAAAACTGAACAACAATATATGATGTCATGTAAGAAAAAAAAACACCAACACTGTAGACAAATAGACAAACACAATGTCAAACATTTTACAAAACAATGATAAGGAATAAAAGAGGATCGAAAATAACAGACAAAATGAAACGAAATTACGTTAATTAATGCCAGTTAACATCAACAGTCATTTGCATATTGAGGTTAAAACACTGACCTTACGCGTACCTGAACTTATTCAAACTAAACCATAACTCCGGAACCATTGAGATGTTCCAAACAAATCTTAGCGAATATCTTTTGCCTATCTTATAACTGTGCTTCGAGATACCGCGTCTCGATGCTGCCAGCCAGTGCCGCGCCGACCGCCGCGAGAAACAGTCGCCGACCGGTCCACGATGAAAATAATACACTTCGCGATCGTCGTAACGCTATGGAGCGGGGTCCTAGGTTACGACTATCATTGCAGCAAGCGATCAGCTCTGCTGCTACTCAAACGACCAGCTTACGAATTCTCAATCAAAATGCTGCAAAGAGTCACAGAGGACACTGATTCTCATTTTGTGTACTCGCCTCTCTCAACTTGGCTGCAAGTCACTGCCTTAGCAGAAGGAGCTACCGGCAGCACGTTAAGGGAAATCTGGAACGTCACTAAACACCACAGAAACAGATGCTTTAAAAAGAAATTAAGCGAAATTTTGGAAACTCTCAATTCGGAACTAAGGTATGAAAGCAAAAGGAAAAGTGTGATGGCTGTTGATAGATTGATACGGGTGAAAAAATCTTATATGCGTGCTGTACAGAAGTTGTACGGAATCAAAGTTATGCAGCTTGATTTTAACGAGCCTAAGAAATCCGCAGACAAAGTGAATAAAGCCATCGAAGATGGCACCGGTAGGGTCATAGATACAATAGTGTATTATGATGACTTTATAGATAGTACACTAGTTATGAGTGACGCTAACTATTTCAGGACTGAGTGGGAAACACCGTTTAACAGTGCATACACACAGTTAAAACCTTTTTACTCAAACCGAGGAGTTAAGCAAGTTTACTTGATGAACCAGATCGGTTACTACCACTACGTTCATATGCCACAGATTCATGCCAAAGTTTTAGAAATTCCGTGCGCGACTCGCAGAATATCAATGCTGATATTTATGCCAACTCAGAAAGAATGGATCGGGGAGATCTTTTATTCATTGCAGAACACGAGCTTAACAGGCATATTTAACATGTACAAGAAGAACAGAAAGCAGTTGATCAATTTGACGATGCCAGTGTTCAGCCAACAAACGGAGATTATAAATATACCGGAGTTGCTTTATGATATGGGGATCAAGAAGATCTTCAACCCAGACATCGCTGAATTTAAAACGGTATCGAATTATAAAATGCATGCGTCTTTGATGACCCAAGTGACGGATATTGAAGTCAATGAAAAGGGTCTGACGGTGGAAACCGCTGCCGCCTTAGTCAATAACGATACTGTAACGGACTTTTTGGTGGACAGACCATTTGCATACATGATTGTTGATAAAATAACTGAGTTTATTCTATATGCTGGTGTGTACTCTATACCCGGTGAAGTGGGGACTGAAATGAATAATGTTTAGTGACGGGTCGCGAATGTCTTCTCAGAATAATTTGATTGCGGTATCGCTATGTTTTATTTGTGAATGTTAGGCTGAATGAGGACGTCAGGATATATGAGTGTTGTAATGTTAGACAGTTTGACATTTCGTGAACTCTAGTGAAAGTGAAATCTTACCTATTTGAATGAGGCTTCAATTTAGGTAAATATAATCTACTATAGCGGTAAAACGGGGTGAATAGGACCGGCGAGGTAAATAGAGACGAATTTTGTGAGGGAGTCGTCAACTTTCGGTTTGCTTTTTTTGAACCGTTTACAAAATCAATCTTTATCAACTCCTAGTTTTACTTAGACTTATTCTCCCCGTTTTACTGAAACCATTTGTAATATTTATAACTATTATGTGCTAAGTTAAAATTGTAACTTATCAGTCATTAAATTATGTGTTATTTTTAATGTAGTTAAGTTAATTCTGACTAATTATCTCCAATGTAGTTAAGTAGACATTTCTTGAAGCAGTTAGTTTATAATTGTCAAAGCCTGGTTGATTAATGTGTACGAGTCAATAGACCTTGAAAATGTACGTATTTACTTTGAAAGGAATAAAAGAAGTACTGTTATCAAAAAACTGTAGTTCCAAAAAAAACAGCACTTTTCTTGAAAGATGAAAATAACAATGAAAGGTTTTCCTAAATTTTAAATGGTTATAATATTTAAACACTTTCTAAATTATTATTTTAGCTTCGAAAATGAATCTTTGAATTTTATTTGTATCTTTTCTAAACGAACAAAACATTTTTTTTTAAATTAAACAGTTGTTTAGTATGACTGAGATACAAATAGATGTATTCTCGGTATGTCCATAATGTGTGATTAATTAAAATAATCTATTATCAATTTCCTGCTTTTTCATTAAATATTCAAAAAATATATAATCAAGGATTAAGAATCATTTTCGGTTTTTGATATTCAAACGACGCAAAATAATAAATATACTTTAATATGAAGAATGATTAAATTTTGTTAACGATTTTATACAATAACTGTGACTTAAAATAATGGTCAATATTGTTATGTTTCTAATGGCACAAATGCTTGTTTATAAAAATGTATAAAACCGTGTGTAATCAAAAAGCACGTAATTTAATTTTCATTGACAATTGAAGCCGACTAATCAGTCTCATATTATGTCAAATTCAAATTGACAGTTGTAACCAATTAATTCAGCATTGTCTATGCACGAAATGTAATGACTTTGCATAACTTGTATTAGCAAAATAAGTTGATTGTAGTTTTAGTGTTTGCCATGCATTTGTTATTTAATAATTGCGCCCATAAAGTCTAGCTTTACTCGTAGTGTCAGTAGGTATTACTCACTAGCTGTTGCGCGCGACTTCGTCCGTGTTTTAATAAATTTATAAGCACAGTAATAGTATCTATGTGTGTTACAAGAACCAAGTATACACACGACCATTTTAAGTGACGCTTGTTTTTTTTTTCATTTTGTTTTTATACTTGTAATGTGGTTGCCTTATACATACTACTGTTGCTTAAAGAGTAAACTATAAAAAGCCTATTTTTTAACAATCACGGGCCGAAAATATTTCAGGTCATTATTTTGGCGCTTGCTTGTTAGGAAAAAATATCATCATCGACAACAATTTAAGTGCTGGCCACTTGTAACTTGTATAATTCAAAAACAGAAAAAGCATTTTATATTAAACAGGACCTTTGGATAAGATTCATTTCTCTGATTGCTAACCTTGATTGAATCTCTTAAATGTATTGAACTGACAAGTCAAAGTCACGTCATTTATTCATTCATTCGAAAAGGAATAAAATCATTAGAATTAATGCGATGTTATATAGTCTAAGGCACTAAAAAATACTAAGAAATGTCACTGTTTATTTAATATTTTGTAAAAAGTAATGTTAAAAACAATATTGACTAATACATAAGGTTTTTTTATCTGTGTTTTTTCTTTATGCCTAAAACGTTCTTTTTTGCGATGACTTTTACCGTTGAACGTAACTGTTTGGGGTCCTAATAATTTTTTCGGGTTAAAAGTTCAAGAACAGCCATAAATTGAAGTCCGACAAAATGTTTTTTTGTCTATTTTAATATTCTGAATATTTCAAATAGTTATCGAATATTTTTTTGGGTTCATTAGATAATTAACGGAAATAAACATTTAGTTTAGGAACTGTAGGTATTACTAAGGCTCCGTTGTCTGTCCGTCTGTCACCAGGTCATATACGGGATTTCATTTTTTTATAATTGAATTTTTTTAAACCTATTTATGCAAAACCCTGAGTATAGCGAATATGATTTGCGCTTGACCAGTTTTAGTTATATCTATATTTTAAATATTCTGAATATCTTAAATAGGAAACTGATATTTTTTTATCTTCCTATTTATCATGATAAATGTCAATTTCTGAAAAGTGATAATTAAAATCTTTAGGTCTAGGAATTTAGGCTTATTCATGACTCCCTGAAGGAGAATTGAGTATTGTCAAAGTATTTATTTAATAATATGTCCATTAGTTTCTTTACTCTATCATTATTTCTTAATGTCTAAAGCGATTTTCATGAATGAGGTGGAAAAAATAAATCTTGGGAATAATAATGATTCTTCAAAGCGTTTTGAACAAAAAACAAAGTTTATTTGAAAGGTTTGAATATATTGCTATGTTTGTTACGCTTAGGCACTAAAACTACTGAACGCATTTTGATTAAATTCGGCCCAGGGATAGATGATGGTATGGATTGTTTGGAATCAGTTCTCTCTCTGCTTACTCTAAAAAAATACGTAGGTTGAAGTATTAAAATTAAAAAACGGTAATATTACAATCATTCACAGATTACTGGATACATACTACATCTGTTTTAGACTATAGATAATGTCTGCTTATTGAACATGTCAGTTTTCATAACTCGGGATCACACGACGCGATATATTTTTATTAACATCCGGACAACTGATGTGTAATTAAAAATGTTTACAAATGTTTTTATATTTTTAGATAAAATGACGCCATTTTATTTATTGATTAAGAAATTCTGTGTGTCAGGCATAACACATGATGCTTTTATCATGTCATAGAAAAAAAAACAATTATGATTTTACTGGTAATTTTTGTAGACGTCATACTCCATATTCTAACACTATACGAGAGAATATCGAGCATATTCGCGTGTATATGTGGGTGTTTGTTACATCTTCACGCTCAAACGGCTGGAACGATTTCGATGGAATTTGGTATGGCTTTATTTATAGAATTTAACATTAGGACGTTGTATGTAATTAAATGAGAGTAGAAATTAAAATAAAGGAAGAATAAAATCAAGAAACTATTTTTGCATCTAATATTTGAATGCTGAAAGTTACAACATGGTGATAACATTTAATTTCCTATTGTAAACTCTTTATGTAAATCCATAATTGGCAATTTAAAATACCAACTATTAGCAATAAAATTGTTACTATCCCCTCACTACGTCACAATCCGTCAACGGTCTAAATTTGAAAACACTAACAAAAATATTTCAGTCTAGCCCAAAATACCTAGCTAATAAAATTACAAATTCAATGTAACCTTGACAATTCTACATTGGCGCCGGTCATGAAAAAACCCGCGCGATTGCGAGACAGACAAACGCGCGGAGAGTTCCGTACGTAAAGAAAGAAAAATATATATTTTTAAGAACGACTCCTGCTGTAAGGTTTATAATCCTTGTGTCGCGGGTGGTTTCACAAAAATACAAATCACGTGCACAACAACACCCACCCTCAGAACAAGCATTCGTGGATCACACAAATGTTTGTGCAGTCAAGTCAATATCATCTATACTAATATATAAAGTTGAAGAGTTAAAAGACAGGGCAGGTATAAATCATAACTTATATCTTCCAAACACGAGGACGAAGTCGTGGGCAACAGCTAGATAAGTAATAAATGATATGACGGTTTATTCATGCTGTTAGTTCATAATTAAGGACTCTTTTTGGGTCTGAAACTAGTCGGGCGATCCTGACAAATAGGCGTTAGTAAAACGTTGCATTACTTAATTAAATTTTTTTCGTATATAATATGTTCTATGTATAATCATGTTTACAAATAAAAATATATTTTTTCTTTTTATCTTTTGGTTTAATTTCCAGTATTTATCGCTGTTGGGACATTGAAGTTTTTAAATTGTCATGAGTTGGAGTCTGATAACTGAAGGATGAGACGGATGAAGTGGAAGATATATTCCCGTTTTAACCTTTAGGTGCGGAATCCTTTAAAAACATACTATTTCTCCCAACGCCACTTGCGAAAGTAAACGTTTAAAGAAAGTTTACGAAACGTTTTATGAGTCGAAATCGTTGTTAAACAACAAGATACTTAACACTTTTGATGTGTGTTTGTCTTGGCATTTCTCGTAAACTACTGGACCGAATTAGATGGAGTAGATTTTTTATTAAATTGTTGTTCGTACGTCTAAGTTGTCAACACGAATTTAATGCTGAGAGTATTTTATGAAAGCAATAAAAGTCACATTTTATTTAACATTATTTATTTATAAAGAGCTGACGTGCTACTGTAAATAATAAAGTTTTTCACATTGACCGAGTGGTTCTACTACTGGAATTTAATGCTTGAGGTTGCAGGTTCCATTCCAGGATTTTCACTGTACGACATCAGACCTTCTTTCAGTTTGACACTAACCGACAATTTATAAACATCACAGTCATAGTTGAAAGTCACTCTAATTGTCATGCTATCTTTTTGATATTCAAGTGCAGTGTAGAGACAAATTTACATTTGAAAACGTCATTGTAATAAGTGCTGTTGACAAATAAAACTTTTACAAGCTTTGTAAATAACCCTCAAGAAAATCAATCTTGATTGTCTGAAATACGCAGCATTTGTTTTGATTGCAACATTTTTGTTTCTTGATAAATATTAGCCGCTTTTGTCTCTCGGGGGGTTTCACAAACATTCAAGTCATATGTACAAAGACAACTAGACGTAAAACAAGTACGCTGGAATGAAGCTACAACATGTCAGGCATAGTGGATTCCTAGTTTGCTATAAAGAACCATTACACGTAATTTTTGAGTCAAAAATCCAACTTCAAACTATTTTGATCTTTGATGCATAGTCTTAAACCTCCTTAGAACTTCAGGTCATTGATAATATAGCACCTACTAGTACTTGAACAGTGTTGCCAGTGACTTATTGACTGACTTTGTGTGACCTGAATCCCGTTAGGTCACGCTAAACATGTGTTGCTAGTTAGAATTGCATCCTAACAAAGCGATCGTGCTTAAAACTTGGCAAACGAAAATAAAACATAGGCCTATTCGTATAAGGTACTATTTCAAGTGTGTGTTACGTTAATTACTATCAATATTTATAAGATCAGTTTGCTTAAGATTATCTTTCGAAGTTGGAGTGTTATCAACGTGGAAAAGAGATGCTGTTATAGGGAGTGTAGTACGCTATCCTGCTTCCACATTGCTTAACCAAGTTTAAAGCTTATAGTCTAGGAAATATGCTTGTTTTCAGATTGACATTTATGTATCTTAACACCTAACACAATATTTTATACCCATATGATTTATGCATCAACATAATTTGTTTTTAAAACGACATTTTACAACATAAAATTCCTGAACGAAGGTCGCATATCAAAGAGGTTTTATTTCTAGTTTGTAGTTGTTTTATAGTAACTGGCATGTAAAGAGTTTTACAAAGAAATAATAAATTGCCATAACAAACGAATAAAAGTTATGTCTGAATACAGAACAACTGAATAACGAAAATCTAGAAATGTAAGAATGTGATGACCTATCTATATCTATACTAATATATAAAGCTGAAGAGTTTTTTTGTTTGTTTGAACGCGCTAATCTCAGGAACTACCGGTCCAAATTGAAATTTTTTTTTGTGTTGAATAGACCATTCATCGAGGAAGGCTTTAGGATATAAACGATCACGCTGCGACTAATAGGAGCGAAGATACAAAGGAAAAAAAGGGCAGGTATAAATCATAACTTATATCTTCTTCTACCCACGGGGACGAAGTCGCGGGCAGCAGCTAGTATTAGAATACTCGGGATTGGATATAATGGTCATAGAGACTACTTTTCGTTTAATTATCTCAATTTTACTTGTGTTCTAGAAGTATAATTATTTGTTTTTGATAAACAAATAAACTAACTAAACTCGGTCAATGAGTTGAACATTGTTTTACTTGAACTTATCATTCATTGATTTGTGAATTCACGCGATTATTTACTTATTATGATTATTTTGATATGTCTGTTTATTGTTTAACCTTTAGGGAGAGCGCAAATTAAAGTAAACTTAAAAATAAATAAAGATCAATATTGCGAGCATGAAAAATAGTTACATTTTTTTATTTGTGCTGGGTAAGTAATTGCTTAGTGATTTTGGGGGAAATCTTTGGCCAACAATGGGACACATGCTCGTCCAAGAGACAAATTACATTTCTATTGCCATGAATGATATTAAAATGTGTTATATATTCGAAACTAATAATCTGTTACTTCGTAAAGAATTCACGTTAATTTGGCGCTTCTTGTAGACATCGCCTTTCTAAGTTAGTACTATTCCACTATATTCCGTGGCTCTGGTACGGAGTTTCTGATGATAATTGACGCAGGTCTGACAGCGGAGACACTTCGTTCCATAAAGTCACGTGACTTCAATAAATCATATCCATGAATTAAAGCGATCATATCACCTAGAAGATTAAATATAGGTACTCATCTAAATAACAAGAAAATGTTGACTCAAACGGAAATCCAAAAGCAATGTGTTCATGACTGTACATACAACATACTAGTTCAATTGAACTAGATTATTTTTAAAGCACTTGAGTGTTCGAGTGTATAGGACATGTGGTGTTATTAATCAGAGATGCATTATTTATGGTCGTGAGGCTGGAAGACTGAAGGTGAATGCCAGTGCTTTGGAAGATCTAAAAATATGTGTATGAGACTTGATAATTGAATAAAATGTTAATGTCTTATTGTAATCTACGCAAGTGTTATAACTGAAGACTGTTTGTGTTTGAGTGAGGTAATCTCATGAACTACTGGTACGGTATGAAAAATATTTGAAGTGTTTGATAGATCATTAAATGGGGAAGGTTTTAGGAGATAATATGCTATCACGCCATGATTATTAGGAGCGGAGCATTAATGAAATATTTTAAGGAACCGGAAAGAAAAATCTCAATAAAAAAACCTAGCTTACATGTTTGAAAGCAAGATTTTTACCATAGCTTAAGGCAATCGCACGAAACAAGAAGCGGGCAGAGGCGCTGGCAACATCATGATGATAGGCTTCCAGACTTCCAGCCCAACCAGATGCAGCTAAGTACCAATGTTTTACACGGAGCGACTGCCTATCTGACCTCCTCAACCCAGTTACCTGGGCAACACGATACCCCTTATTCATCAGTCCGTAGTCAGACATTCCAGCTTCTGACTACCCGTAACTACTGTCAAAGATGTGTAAGTAACCGAGACCTATGATTTAACGAGCATTCCGATTATGGCCATCATAGCAACAACAAGTTTTAAATATGACCGATAGTTGACGCAGTCAAAGCTGACATCCAAAGTAACTTTACATACGAAGAATTTCAGTAAACAAGTAAGTTCCATGATTTACCGGTAATTTTACTGGATTTGCGGCACCTTTTACCGCGGCAGTGACCAATCAGTTGGCCGCGGTCATTACCAAGCGTTAGTTTGTTTGTTAAAGAACATTGCTGTTACCATGGAGAACGAACGTTTTTATGGTAGCTTAGGCAACTGAGATTTGATCGTTTTTGTTAATTTTGTGTAGGTATAGATTTATTAGTTTACGAAAACGATTTGAAAGGACTAAATATGTTCGAAATTCGTTCGATGTACCTAATATTAAATTATAGTAGTAATGAGTAGTTAATATGGAAGATTTTGTTTTATTCTTTCAGCCCAAAGTATCAATGAGACAAACTGTAGGTATACAGTAAACCCTGGTCTAAAGACGCGAACGATCGTATAGAGTGGAGGAATAGAAGGAAAGACTCAGTGCAGTCAGAGTGGTTTAAAAGCAGTGGCTAAACAAAACAAGTACCCACATAAAGAGCTTCAAATAATACTTTAGATTGCTTGCTGCTTCAGAATCAAAGTACCTACTCAAAAATTCAATTCAAACGAATCTAAACTAGGTTATGTTTTATAATGGCGCTCCTTTGACTACCAATGAATGGAAATTGTATTAAATTGGCACTAATCATATTATTATATACCATTTTCCAACAAATTACTACAATTAATACAACGAATTTACAATTACTGTGTTAGCAAAATGCTTAAGAGAATAGGAATAATTTCAATTTTAATATATTGACATGCATTGGCCATCGTAAGCAGCAGAATCGGGATTAATTCTATGTTTCATTTCTACTACAGAAAGGAATGTTTTATAAAATTGCTTTTATTTCAAGTTCGCTTGCAATACTGTTCGGTTTCAATCGAATCGTTAAGTTCAATAGAAAGTATCAGTAAAGTGAATGTTACAATCCTTTTGCACGTGGTCTCCGTTTTATGGGTAAGTAGTTTATTTAGAGCGATTGTCTGTCTCTCAGTCTTCTAACCAGTCATGTATTTCATCATTCTTGATAGATAGAAAGTTGCATCTTTCACAATACATGATAAATTTTTGAAATATCACATCAAATATTACGAAAATGGACTTAAAAAAAGTTAGTGGTTGCGGACAGCAAACATGTATTTTTCATTTTTATATATTAGTTCGAAACTCTCCATGCGTTATATGTATAGTCTGATTCACATTACCTAGGTATCTTATTGTATTAGAATACCATGTAGTCAGATCAATTTACGCATAAATCTCCATAAAAAAAAATCGTTTCCTATAAAACAGACCAACATATGGAAGAACTAATGTGAAAGGGCTGTAACACAGTAGCAAACAAGTTTCTACTTAATTGATTCCATTGAGTTATGTTGTGATTAAGATAACATATTATTATTGGTTTAGTTATTCGAGTGAAAGTTAAGGGCCTTGTTGCTATTAGAGTTGACTCAGCTGTTAATGTGAGATTTATGGGTTAAAGATTGATCGTGAACTGTGATTGTGGTTTATAGAATAGTCTTTGTAGACACATCACTTGATGTGGGATAGCCGAGTGGTTGAGGTCACTGCCAATAACTCACTTTGCTCGACGTGTCGCGGTGTGTTACGAATGCTTGTCCTGATTCTGGGTGTCTGTGTGATGTCTGTGAATTCCCCCGCGACAACGCGACACAGCTGGACCTATTTCAATAAATTTTGATATGGAAACTGACACCTTGGATTTGGAGGATGAGAAGGAGATATAACCGACATCCAGGAGAGATGGCAGGCATCACGAAGGCACGAACAACATAAAACAGAATAAAGGTATTAATTAAAATGTTGACTGCATTGTTGGTCGAGTGGTTGAGGTCGCCACGCCATACCCACTGTGCGCGACGTGCCGTGGGTTCGATCTTTTGCGTAGGATAAGTGTGTGTGTGATCCACCATTGCTTTTCTTGAGTCTGGGTGTCTAGTGTGATGTTTGACCACCTCGTGATACACAGGGGTGGATCGATTTCAATAAAATTTGGTATGGAAGTAGCTGATACCTTGGATTAACACATATACTACTTTTATCCTCCTGCCTTTAAGAAGGGTAGTTGTTTAGCGACTATAACTGACATCATGACTTGCAAAGCCGCGACAAACACCTAGATTTTAAATTAAATACAAACAAAAGTGTTATTTTAACTACGTGTCGGCTTCCGACCTCATAATATTTGGCTACAGGTACCGTATCTAAAGAGCAACTCCCTATCTGACCTCTACAACCCATTTTACTGAGTAACGCAGTATCCCATTGTCCTTCACAAATAATTATAATTGGAGCACATAACTAAAATTTCTACATCATCATCCTAGCCTTTCCAAACTATGTCGGGGTCGGCTTCCAGTCTAATCTCATTCAGCTAAATACTAGTGTTTTACAAGGAGTGACTGCCTATCTGACCTCCTTAACCCAGTTACCTGGGCAACAAGGTAGCTGACAAACTGTCAAAGATGTGTTACTTAGTAGGTATTACCCTCAATTTTCAGCGCCTCCCGCAACACAGAGGAACTCGATATAACATTTATGGTCTCCCATCCATGGACTGACCGTATCAAGCGTAGCTTAACCTGTGATCTAGTGCAGTTGCAATGCCTACTAGCACTTATATAATAATTTTACTGCCCTTTACCCTATGAATCAGGTAGATAATTACAATTTATATTAACAAGCTGTGATATTATCAATTACTTGCAATTTGTATTAACACTGACAAGATTATCTAGTGGCACAGCTATCAGGGAACTATAGAAGTAGGTGAATAGTTGTATTGATAAGTCACTGTTGTTATTATAAGATAAATAATGTCGTCGTGGGACAGGTCCGGATTAATGATGCTTTCAATGTTGCATAGTTTTTTTGGATACAGAATCCTCTTGCTGAGGGTCCGTTGTCAGTCCGTCTGTCTAACCGTCCGGCGTTCGTTCTTATTATCATTATAAATCGTGATACTAAACTAGTTGATATTTTAACAGATAATGTATTTAAGGTATATTAAATTAAAAATAAAAAAAAAAGCTAAAGGTTAAGAGCAACGCTTGGTAAGGTTATAAATATGATGGCATACCATTTTTTTTGGGAATATGTTTTCTTTTTTCTAATATCTGTACGGAATCCTCAGGGCCGCTAATTTGACACACACTTGACCTTTTTTTTTCAAATTTATTATGGTTTTGTTTTTTTAAGATTAAACTGGCTAGCATATTTTACATGAAGTTTTTGATAAATGGATGGGTCGAGGTTAGACAATGGCGTATTTGACCTCTGCTACTCACTTCAAAGGACCTCTGTCTTCGCTGGAAACTTGAGACTATATTTTATTTATGGCGGAGTGATCACATTACATATTGTGCGGAAACCCCATCAAGAGCGAATCGGCCCGAGATACTACGGGTTCCGTAAAAATAGGGCAATGAAAACGTATTTGCTTAATTTTGGCGTATTTATGACTAAACCACTTTTATTACTTTTATGTTGTAAAAATTACAAATGTTTACTGTAACGGTTCATGAGATATAACCGGGTGATAGACGGACATACACAGATTACAGCCTTAGTAATATTTTCCCGTTATTACTCATTGGAGACGGAACCCTAAAAACTGATACTATATAAAAAAATTGCCTCAATTGTGATAGACCATTATATTAACCAACCTATTATCAAACAGCTTTAAGTCATGCCGTCTATTTGTCTAAATGTTATTCTATTCTTCGTCGTTTCATTGTGTTATGCTTAGAGCTAAATTGCTAATTTAGCCATGAAACATTTTTCTTAGAATAGACAATCGCTATTAATAAAACAGTTCTCAAAAACAACGCTATAACATTAAGTGCTTGCGAAAATTTACGATTGGAAGTCACTCATCGTTAAAGCTTCGAATTTTTTCTGTATCATATTAAATTATTTACAAACGGGCTTTACCTGTTACGTCATGGGATATTCTTTGGACGATGAATAGTTTTGGGTAGAGATACGGTAAACTATAACCGCATAAGTGAATCGATCACAGGTTAAGCTATGCTTGACGCGGTTGGTCCGTAGATGGGTGACTAGCTTTGTCATAACGAGTTCCTCCGTGTTTCGGAAGGCACGTTAAATTGTGGGTCCCGGCTGTTATTCCTACATCTTTGACAGTCGTTACAAGGTAGTCAGAAGCTTGAAAAGTCTGACAACCAGTCTAACCAAGGAGTATCGTGTTGCCTAGGTAATTGGGTTGAGGAGGTCAGATAGGCAGTCGCTCCTTGTAAAACACTGGTAGTTAGCTAAAACCGGTTGGGCTGGTAGCCGACCCCAACATAGTTGGGATAAGGCTAGGCCGATGAAACGGTTGTCAGGGATGAAATAGTTAGGATAAAATTAAACATTAAAAAACCCAGACTGTAAAATCTTTCAACCTCGAGAAGTTTCTAATGACTAAACTGGTTTTTATCAAACATGTCAAAGAAAAGTTACACATAAGTAACCTTTAATGCAAATACAACTTGAGAGAGATATAACGCCACAGACAGACAGACAACTCAAATTTATACGTGTACCAACCCTTTTGCGTCTTAGGTTAAAAATAGAACTTGTGTAGGTTCATAGGTTCAAAATCTTTACAAATTTTGATCTGGTTTTTTTTTTTGGAAACATCCGAATCTCTATGATAACCCACAGGATTTTTTTGTACAGAAGCAGTAGGTCCGAGGCGGAGAATAAAAATAAAGGAGACTGCCCACATAACCTAGCTGCCTATATTAAACCAAGACCAGCAGGTTAGGTTGTGCAAAAAGGTTTTATTCATACGCACGTCTGGTGTCAAGACTCCTATGATTTAATGAAGGAATGTCCATGATTCTGTTACGTGTTTCCTTAACTAATTAATATTATTGGCACTGGTTTCGATGTTTCGGAAGATAGTAATCATTACGACAGACAATCTGACTGTATTTGTTAAGGTGATGTTACTATGAACATGTTAAGTTTGGTGTATGAATGATACACAAGGGACTATTACCGATATTTTTCGTTAATATATCCCTAATATCAATGACGAAATTGTGACAAGGCTATTTTTATCCACATTCGCACTAGGCAACAATCCATACATCCAAATCAATAAGAACATAAGTCATTTACTCAAATTAGGCTATGTATAATATCAGCCTATATATTGCCCACTGCTACAGAGGCCACTTTCAGATACCAATATTTGGATGGCATCCAGGTTTCCACATGATGTTTGTCAGTGGTGTCCTAGAATAATAAAGAAAGTTAAAAAAGGATATATGACTTTGTGCAGGTCCCATTGGTACGTTGGGATTGAACCGGCATATCTCCTGCATACAATCCATGCATATAACCTCAAGGCTAAATACTCCTTTTTGAAGATCAAATTACATTGAACAGTACTTAGTTTCGACCACCCTGCACCGCCCCCCCTGGGGTGATTTCAGAGCCATCAGAATATCCACATGAAAAGAATACAAATAAATTAATAGATTTAAAAAATCTAAATACCTACGTTTTTAAATATCACTCAAATAGCCATTCGAATGTTATAAAAATCGGTCCAGCCGTTTTTATTATTGTAAATTGCTTTTTCATCGGGTTTGAAGAACTTGAAGATACCCTGTAGCTTATCGGACACTTCGGACAGTGCCTCAAAAAAGAGTTAAAAAATTCGACCGTAACAATAAACAAACAAACAGGAAAGTGAGAGTAGAAAAATTGGGAAAAGTACAAAATATTTACTTATTAATTTATTTATTTAATTATCACACTAATCTACCATTACAGGTTACATAACCTAATGCGGTAGCTAGGACTAAACAAAGGTCTAAGTATTTATGTAACAACCAAAGAAGTTAAAACATTTTTAAATTAAATGAACAGTGTTACAAAGATAATATTTAGGTACTTCCTCATTCTCAGAAGTATTTTCACGTAAATATTTTCGCTTTCCGAGGACGTGATTCAATGTGTTGTATTTAAAGTACGGTAAGCAACAGAAGCTATCGATCAATTCAGGTAAATTTTCTTGTCTGTTTGTTTGTTTGTCGTTCCGGTTGGATTTCGGCAACTCAATTCTGAGGCACTTCCCGATAAGCTAGCAGGCTGAAATTGTCGGGGTAGCTTAAAACCCGATGACGATGCAATTTTCAACTATAAAAACGGCTGGACTGATTTTGATAAAATTTTAATGGAGTGACAATAAAAATGTGGCTTTTTGGATTTTTTTAATCTATTAATCCCTTTTTTCTAATAGCACAACAGCAAGATTTTTGTTTTTTTTTTATATGGAAAATTGGTTCTCGCATTAACAAGGATTCTTACATCACACAAAAACTTGTGCTAGTCTGAGATCGAAACCGCGACACGTCGCACTCAGTGAATGCGGCGTGGTGACCTCAACCACTCGGCTATCCGTGCTATCCAAAAACAATTGAAACAAAACTCAATTTCGTCGGGAAAGTGTTTTTCGTTTTAAAAATCTGACTGTATTTCCCTGCTCACCATACTTAAGACTACAATGAACATACAATTTTAACACATACCTGATAACGGACGGATTCCCATTCAATACATTGTTATTTAATATTGTATGTTAGTTTGTCATAATACATGAATAACTGTGAACTAACATTGTATTTGCACAAGTGTTAACCAATAGTAAATTACTGATAAGTTTGCAGTATTTTACTTTGTAATCTATAGAATAATAATAATATAATATTACATGAAATTGTTTTGTTTTGTTTACGGTTCTGTAATTTTCATACAAATATCTTTATTTTTATCGTCAGTGAATGAACTAACAAATGTTTTTGTTGTAAAAGACGTCATTACTTGTAATAGTTATTCATAAATAGACCTATCTTTTTTCGATACCGATAAATAAATTATGTCTATAAAACTTTTTAGTCCTAAAAAAATCATTTTGGTACCGTGCACCTTGAGACAGTACTGTTACGTTTTTAAAGTGTAATTTTACTCGAAATAAATACTTTTGATGCACGGATAGCCGAGTGGTTGAGGTTACCACACCAAACCCACAGTACAACAATTATTAAATTCGGTAAAGGTTACTGCGCGAGCCGTTATTAAAAAAAAAATGTATTGGTAATTATTACGAATATAATCTGTATTTAAAACAGTAACTTTTCAACTATTTAAGTTGACTCATTCTCATTACGCCTGAATAGATCAAGGAAGATCGTCACAGATCATGTCTGCATCGGTGGTCTTCCAAGAAACTGTAAAATGATATCAACCGAAGCGAACCACTCCACTAGGGCTGGTATTTATCAGAAGTCGTTTTAATAGGGCTGTGCTTACATGACTTTAAGAGATGATAGTTGGTTTGTCGAAATTTTAATAGGGATAGGAATATACCTACAGTTTTATTTTGGCTTAGATTTTATTTGACTTGTAAACCTGTTTAAGTTATTTGAATTGTATGGTATTGTATTCGATTGTTTTGAAGCGTTATTTAAATGTATAAAGGTGTATGAATACGTTACATGATACAATATCGTGCAAATAAATAAAATCATAACGTACGAGTCGACTCGTGACATAAGGGTTCTGTACAAATGGGATGAATTGAACTATATGATGTATTAGCGGCATTAATTTTTTTGTCTGTAAAAACACCGACTTCCTAATTATAACGATTTCTGAGACGCAGCCTGGTGATAGACGAACATTTTTACTCTTTCATTGTAGAAACCTAAAAATCATCAATTACTCTTAAAATCAATTCGTTATTAGAATAAAGATTGGTCTTCTACTGTTGTTAATTTTTTTTTTACATTAAATACAATTATACTTCTATATTGCTTTACCATTTTCGATGAGTTTGAATTCATTGTCCCATCTATTCGATTGTTCATAATTAGATATTGATCAACCCTATTTACTTAAGTTATAAAACATTCGAACCGTATCGAAATGTACTGAACCTACATTATATTCGGTCATCGCACTGTTCACTGTCTGACTCTTAACAAAGCCTTGATAATACAGTTTAGGCTACACAAAACCTTATACATTCAATGTCCGTAGTTTAGATGAATAGTTACAAAATCTTCTAGGTGTGCATGGGAACATATATCTATTGAACATTTTATAGGCCGGTCCTATAACTAATCATTTTATATATTTTTTTTTAAATCGACCGGCAGGAGATTTAACAAATATTCGAGTCAGATGCGCAAAGACACTCAGACTCATGACAAACATTCGTGGATCACACAAATGCTTGTCCTAAGCGAAAATCGATCTCGTAAATTAGACTTTAGATAATTGCATTAAAAGCTAATTGGGAAATTACTTAAGTATATCTTCCTTGTATCTTAGCACAATTAATTCATCAGTATTTTTTATTATTTGTTAAAAAAGAAATTCGTCTCCCGGAAGAAGTAAAAAAAAATCCTAAGGTCGCTTTTAATAAAAAAAAACCTTATTAACTTTTTCCAGACTTTCATAGAATGGTAAAAGAAATTACATCATCAACTAGCTACATATCTCAGCCATACCAGCTCACCATAATCTTGAAGAGTAATGTGATCTATAAATAGTGATGTAATTTTAATTTAATAGTCCAGACACCGTTATCGCTTTAGGCTCAGCTTTAAACCAAGGAGAATCTATTACCGTTATAGTAAAACGGTGGCAATTATCTTGTTCTTTTTTTTAAACAGTTGCTGTGATTGACAGGTGTCGTGTGTATAAAATATTGTCGGCAAAATGGCTGCCAGGATACAATTTAATGGGATTATGGCGGGTCCGAAGAAAGATCTCGATGGTGTGCAATTTAGGAGGCCTATGTCCAGCAGTGGACGAATATGGGCTGATGATGATGATGGTTGACTGCTGGGCAATATGTGACCTCGCAATGGGAGCCAGCGGATTTAGAACGACGCCATCAACGGCCTAGGAAGCGGTGATCAGATTATCTACAGTCTAAAAGCACACAAAAGGCTGGTTCCTAATGCACCAGGATTGAGAGTGGTGGCAGGATTTGGGGAAGGCCTTTGCCCAGCAGTGGACATATACGGTTAGTGATAGGATTCGTTTATAATCTTTGGATACGGAACCCTAAAAAGTTTAAATCAGAACATGAATGTATAGACATGATTTATTCTTATTAATTCAACATTATTCTAGTCTGTTTCCTTCCTATTAAATATGAAAAAATACTGCTTTTGTTTTTGTCGTTTTATAGTATACTGAATGCTATACCGGAGGGCATGGGTTCGATTCTCACTGAGCACGTGTACGTGTGATAAGCACGATCATTTATTATGTGTCTGGGTGTTAGTTAACTACAAGTAAGTATTTAGAAATTTATATTATATGTTTATCAGTTGTCTAGTTTGATACTAGATGGCGTTGTTATGGAATATCATATTATTCAAAACGACAGTCATAGAACAAAATATTTATTTAAACTTGACCTGTATTCGGAAACGCTATTAAAATTATTTATTATGATAGAAAATAAGCTGTTTCGCGCCAACTATTTACTTTAACTATCTAGGCCGGCGGTTAATGTATTAACTCGCCTAGTTCCCTTTAGAACTTACTAGACTCATTTTATGGGTGGCAGGCGTCGGGAAATTCTAGCTAGCGTTATTAAATCTAGACTGTTTTTGTGCTACTGCATTGCGATATGGGAGGCAGGATATCGTTTCGGGAGACAAGTGTGGCAAAACTTTTTATATCCACATCAATCGTTTTGGATAATGCTATAAGAAACATGAAATTTCTTATTACAATTGCAGTCTCTGCAAAAGCGCCGGTTCTCCCCGCTTGCTGCCATTTGTCAAAAATAGTATCCAGAATACTATTTTTCCATTTCTTTTAAAAACAAAAGAAGCATTCTGCTTATCTCTGCTCACGAAAGAAGGTACTAATGGCCAACATAGCCAGGCCAGTACAATTTTAATTTAGCATCAAGGACGCTTGTGGGTGTCACCATAGCTTTGTGATGATCGCCCAGAGTACCCGGTGAACATATATTGGAGGTCTGCCTTGAGTAGGCTGAGTGAATCTGTGTCGACGTGTTCCATGCGCGGCTCAAAGAGATGTTAGCAAGCTCAGTAGTCTTTTTTTTGGTAAGGCGGGGGAATCCTCATGGACACCCACTCTCTCGGTGGAGGAAATGGGCAGTGTTACACTCTTACTGACTAAGCCTGAACCGCTGTGCTACGTCTTCCGCGTTTTTGTGTCGGTGTATGGCAATGCGATGCAATCCTTCATACATTGGGGCCGATGCAAGCAAGATAATACGAATGGGTTACATTGGCCCAAAGAGCAAATGAACATGGTGGTTTTTAGTCAGTAAACGTCTGACACTACGTACCTCTCAACCAAAAGCAGTAGGAGTCATTTGATGATTATTCTTACCTCTGTTGTACAACAATTCTTAGTATCAACACGATGACTTTAAAATAAATCGCTAGTCCAACAGAGGTCACTAGTAGTCGACCGTTAAAAAGGGCTTGGTTCTCAACATTAACGGCCATAACATCTCTATAGTTAGTGCTTAATCTATACTAATATTATAAAGCCGAAGAGCTTGTTTGTTTGTTTGAACGCGCTAATCTCAGGAACTACTGGTTCAAATTGAAAATTTTTGTGTTTAATAGACCATTTATCGAGGAAGGCTATATACCATCACGCTGCGACTAATAGGAGCGAAGATACAATGGAAAATGGTTAAAAAAACAGGGCAGATGTAAATCATAACTTATATCTTCTAACCACGCGGACGAAGTCACGGGCTACAGCTAGTAACCAATAAAACTAATAGGCACTTCGTTTATCGTAATTCAAGTACGGAACAATTAAAACCCAGATCTTTTGATCATGCCTCGTTTTGTATTAACCCTGAGACCTTGGCAAGTGATGTAACTGGTACAAATAGTTATACATGTGTCTTTAATTATAATTCTTTATGATTGTTTGTTATGGTCCGTTTACATCATTTAAGTTTATAGGAGAGTAGTTTAGTAGAACATGTAAACGCTACTTGTCTTAGTACAGTAGTTCTTATTTTAGTACTAGCTTTTCGCCCGCGGCTTCGCCCGCGTCGAGGTCGGTTATATTGCGTTTGCAAGAGGACTCTTCAAAAGTCCGGGATAAAAACTATCCTATGTTCTTTCTCAAGGTCAACTCTATCTCTGTACCAAATTTCATTAAAATCGGTTCAGTGGTTTAGACGTGAAAGCGTAACAGACAGACAGACAGACAGAGTTACTTTCGCATTTATAATATTAGTAGGGAAGTAGGGATCGCCCCAAGGTCTCGATGGTGATGTAGCTAAACACTCTTGATTTCCTCTAAATTTTTTCCTTTACTGTTTTTAGCAAGTGATAATTTAATATTGTTACAAGCATACTTGGAAAGACTTTGGTGGGTGTCGGGGTTCAAACCTGGGATATTAGACTTGGTAGTCCAATGATCATATCACTGCTGCAGCTTTTTAAGAAGAATCAGTTTCTCTTGTTTCTAGTGGCTCTCCTATGCATCCTGGCGACAAAACGTCTTCTGGAAGAAGTGTGAAATTCTGCATTTTTTAATGATTTACCCACTAAGGAAATAAATCTTCTCATCGTCTATGATTTCACATACTTTCAAGCCTCATAAAGTACAAAGAGTAACAATACCATTTTTGTGAACTACAAATGCGAGGTCCACGCAGGGACCGAACCCGCGACATCAAATACAATGGATTTGCACTTTCGTCCCTAAATATCTCTTAAACCTCAAATCAATGTAAACCAGCCTTTAGTAAAGTATGACGTCACTCCTAAATCAGTTTTTATCAGATAACAGTTCTTGGGTTAATAAGAACTCGTTTTAATTGCACTTTGTTAACTGTTAAGGCTGTTTACATTGTGACATGAATTTTCAAGGCATTTTTATGAGTCTGTGTTTGAGATCTTTGCCGATCATGCTTGTGGGGCTGGGCAAAGGTCTCAAATGAAATTACCACCGAAAGGAGGAAATAAAATAAAAGCATTTATCATTTATAATGTTTTTTTTTTCTTTTTTTTATGATTATGGCGACATATAATTATATCCTAATTGCAACATCCTGTTCCCCATATTCTGCAAATAAAGAATTTGGTTTCTCTTTTTTGAGGACGCTGTGGTCATCATTTCATATCTGACTACCCTGAGAAGAAATGTCGAAACAAACTCAGGAACGCAGTCTCTTTTAAATTCCAGACAAATTTAAAATGCGAGTGCATGTGTATAAACTAAGATCGTTGCGGTTGTCGAAGCGAGCCGTAACTCTATTCTCGTGTAGGGCGGTTTTTTGCATGTTCACCTCTTCGAACCAGCTGCCTTTGTGGTAAAGATAGTATAATAATAATATTATCAGCCCATGAATATCCCTTTGCTGGATACCTTGCTTGATTGGCCTCTTTCCATACAGGGAATGTAACAGTATTTGTCGCCGGTTGGCGATTATCGATTCCAATATTTGAACACGAGATTTTCCCCTCACGATGTTTTCTTTCACCTTTTATCATAAGTTTCATATTTAAGAAAGTTTATCTATGGAACAGCCACATTGGTACTTTCTGGCCCATGTTTTAATTAGTAGTTGCGGATTTAATTAGTAGTTCGTGCTTATAAATGAATACAAATCCAATAGCAATGAAATAAAATAATATTAATGATGCAAAATCAATTATTATTTACATTTCAAGGCATCATTGGCTAATGAATTCATGAATTATGACGTTAACGATATTAATATTATTCTAAAATTAAGTAGTTATTCTTACAAATGTCGAAAATGAAATCATTTTCTATATTAAACGACTGTAACTAATCAAAGCAATCAAGAGTTTATCATCATAAATCATTTAAAAATTAGTAGATAATAAACTGATAATTGAAGAATAAGAAACAGTTTTGACAGTATAATTAATATGTATATTATTGTTTTTGTGGAAAACCTGTTTGCGTCTAAAATTATGGCAATTTTTATTTTATGACCTTATAATTGTATGCTGTCAATAAGAGGTTGTCAACTGTTGTTTAGAATCTTTAATAAATGTTTGAGATGTCGAGCGGCACAGTTCATTTATTTAAGGAAATGTTTAAACGTTTTTGATTGACGGTCGTTGTATTAGATATTTAATTTTAATCTGTTAGACTGAAAAACGTGTGTGCTTGAGTTTGTCGCGCCGTTTCTTCTCCGTACAGTTCTGCCCAATGTTACACGTACTAACTAACGTTCAAAAAGGGACTGTATTTAAAAAGATGAATTTTGTATTAAGAGCTGCGCTTTCAGATTAACGATTGATGCAAACGCTGAAAAGATAGACTGTTGCAAAGATGTAGGAGCTGATCATGATACGTGAAAATGATAATTAGTTTTAATACACCTCTTTACTACGATACGCAATTCGACTTCTTACCAGGGCGGGCACATGATACATGCTCTAATGCAGATTTTTTGTTTTGAAACAAACAAGCCCCAGTACTGAATTGAATCGTGTCGCGGGGGGTTTCACAAGTCACAACCACAAGGACACTCAGATTCAGGACATGCAATCGTGGATCACACCTTCCTTCTTCGTTCAGTTTCGCTTAAGACTTGATGACGATGATTAATTCAATAACATACCAGAATACTAAAATATATAATCTTAGTCGGTGTTTGAATCACCATAAAGTTACTAAGACATATTTTTAAGCAATGACAATATCATTTGATGACATGATTGGCAATTGTTAATGAGTAATTGTAGAGACACCTGCGTGAATAAATACTAAACTTTATGATTACGCATACAAACATTTAATATTAAAATCACGACTGTTTTACGTGTATGCAATGAAAATAATTAAATTGAACTTACCTAACTGGTTTCGTAGTTTGAGTAAGGAAAAGCATGCAAATTATATTGAGTGCGCATATATAAACCTAAATACCTTTCCTCTACATACTGAATTGAAAGAAAGCCTATAAGAAATATTATCTTTTCATTCAAAATCATCTTGAGCTAATTAATATTCCCGGAGTTCCAAGTCTAAAACTTTTCGGAAGAAATATAATAAGTCCTTGGATAAATTAACAGTATTCTTGGTTTTACGATTGATAAGCTGATAAGCATAACATAATTATGTATTAGCAAAATTGACATTACGCATTATATTTTAAGACATTAAGCTTAAGCATAGCAATGCGAAAAAATTGTTCCTTGAAAAAATATATTGGCTTAGACAGACTCTACCATTAGCCAATATGCAATCGTTAGTATCTAATAGAGGCACATAAGATACTCAACAACCTTTGACCTATTCTAAAATTATTCACGATTACGAACAATTATAGACAACTATTGTTATAGTTAAGGCTAAGGCCACATACTAGTTTCATAACCAACTCACCTATCACCTTAAAGTGAGATTATTACGGTTGTGTAGGAGAGATTTTATATAAAACGACTCCCGCAATAAGGAACTAAATCCTTGTATCGAGGAGGTTTCACAAACACACAAATCACATGCACAGACACCCAGACTCAGAACAAGCATTCCTGGATCACACAAATGCTTGTCCTACGGGACCGAACCCGCGACACGTCGCGCACAGTGGGTTTGGCGTGATGACCTCAACCACTCGACTATCCTTGCAGTCAAAGAGAGATGACGCTATACTGTATATATCACTGTCTCGCTTCAATAACTTATGACTTTAGAAGCTAGTGGTACGCTCCCTGGGTTCACATGACATTACAATAGCAGATCAATCACAATAGTTAGACATTTTGTATTGATGTAGAGTATTGTAGAGTCATCAGGTATTTCACTTTCTCAGGCCATTCATGTTAGTTATAACAATATGTGTTGGATAATAGCTAATACGTAACTATCTTCTTCTGAATGCTATGAGAAAGTATTTTTTTTCTATCTGATAGGTTCTGGTAGGGCCAAAATCCTAACACGTTTTTTTTTTATTCTGGATCACAAGGAACATGAAGTATTATTAATAGTAATATGAAGTACTATTAATGTTTCAGTTTTCTTTGTTTAGGTTTTAGTTTCTCATGTTTTAATGACAGGGGCCTGGGCCCCAATTCTGCTATTTACAATGGCCGATGAATGAATGGAAGTTGGTTAAAATTATCTCAATTCGTCATTTTTCCGGCACAATATTTGGAAATTCAGTACAGGGCGGAGCACTCACTATTAATACAATGAATGTCTAATTTTTGTGTCTAGAAAATGCTTAAGTGATAAGGAATAGCTTCAAATTTAATACAATTGCCATTCATTGTAAATAGCAGAAATGGGGACCTGGTACTAACTAATTGTATAGAAATGTTTTATTTCTCAAAAAGAGATGCCTCACGCCTTTCTATCCGATGTAGAACGATATCCCTTTTACACGATTACAATAGATAGTGTCTTTGGATATCATAGTCACGGGTAAATTGAGATAATACTTCTTTTGGCTTCTGTCTTTGCTCACTACTTACACCAATAGAGTCTTATCAAGTCCAAAAGAGTCGGTTACAAACATATATACAGGCGAAGCGAATAAAAGCCTTATAAAAATTTCTATTAAAATTTCCGGAATTAAAAGTAGTAAAAGTCAACAGTTAATTTGTTTATCTGACTATTATATACCTAAGAAAACAGGAAATAGTATAGCCAATATTATTACCCGTTTAATTCTCTAGTTCCATGTTATTTTAAGCTAAGGTTTCTGCGAAAGGTAGGTTATAATTTGAGATAAGCAGAGGCGTGAGATATCCGGTAGTTTGTTACTAACGGCCCACTATCGGTAGGGTCACCTGCCTGTATTAGACTACATTCCGTTAGCTTTTAATTGCAAAACTGAAAGGTGTCGTTTGGAACGATTCAAAGTGAAATCGACGCAGTTTGAGGAAGTAATTAGTGTTTGTTGTCCAAAGGAAATTAAATACATTCTGTGACTGACTGTATCAGGAACTATTAAGCTGATAGAAATATACAAGCGAGTGACTAGTGCACAATTTTTTACTTTCCATTCAGGATTTGGTTGACTTTTTGGTCAGCGTACTTGCCCTCTACGTTTTGGTGATTCAAGATTTAGATTAAGATGTTTAAGTAAACTTAAGGAGTAGTTATAGGTACTTAGGCTTTAAACGTCGCATTGGTATTACGCTGCATGGAACCTCACGATCAGCAACAGTTTTAATTCCAGACGGCAAAAAAATAGTTTTGCAAGAGAACGAAACGATTAAATTTCTGATGGCAACTTTCAAACAAAAAACCAAAATCAATTGCTATCCGAGCATATTTTAATAGAGGTCCAGTGGGCATAATTCTTGCGAAAGTGTAGCCCGTTAACACGAAATAATCTATCGAATTGACAGTTTATATTAGTTGCAATTTATAAAGACCAGGCTCAGTTGCAAGGCATTTGCTCGCAGTCAAAACATGTCACGCTAAATTAGGGAAATAGGTGAACTGGGTGTTGAGAACAACTATTTTAATCTGAGAGTAGAAACTGCAGCAAGCAATTTCTTCTCATAGATCAAAGACTTAGATTAGAAAACGATCTGTTTTTTTTTTGTGCATGTGCCTTGAATGATTGTCAACAAACCGCGACACAAGGATTAAATAAAATAGTAGGGGAGTCGTTTATAGAAAATCTCTTCTTAAATCTTAAATCTGACCAGTTTTCCAACTTGGGGAATAAGTATCGGTAAAACAGGGTGAAAAGAGGTATTTTTAGGGTGGATAGAATCAGAGTTTTTATTTAGATTTGGGCGTTTAACTAAACGGAATATATAGATTAAGTATTTGAACATTCTCAAGCTGTTTATAAAATCATTGTGTTTAAGTTTTATGTCGCCTAAAAAAACGTTGCCAACCTTCGTTGATTTTTGATTTTATCAAAATCGGTGCAGCCGTTTTTATAGTTGTAAATTGCATTGTCATCGGGTTTGAAGCTACCCCGAAAATTTTAGCTTGCGAGCTTATCAGAAAGTGTCTTAAAATGTAATTACCTAGTGCCAAAAGTCCAACCGAAACGACAAACAAACATACAAGAAAGTGAGTGTTTAAAAACGTGAGAATATTAAGCATTAGGCCTCTGTGTTTAACGTTATCTAAGAAATATCATAGCCCAGTACCCAAGTAGCTCAATTAACTGATTAGGTAAGCTATGATAGTAAACACGTAATTCTTAATTGCTACAACCAAATAAGCTGGTTGAATGTGGCTTTACTTATATGGTAGTACCATGATAAAGCTTTTTAAGGCATTGGCTAGGTGTTGCGAATTTATAAACAGCTGTCAGACTTCAGATAGGTGATAGGGTTTGGTAAGACTGGGTGGTCTTGTTAAACGGGAGTGATATGAAGATTCGAAAAACATTTAGTGTGGTACGCCCATTCAAAAGTACATTAAGGCGAAAACGTCAAAAAGCCTTTGTATTGAAATCCGTCGTTGCGAATAGCATTTTTCCATCTGAAATTGTCTGGGAATTATAAAACTGACAATGATTACCTATAACAGTTGTCTCAGTTGTCGGTCGCAAGTTCGATCCACAGACAAATTCAGATTGGAACAGTCATTCGAATTTTCATATCACTCCCTTGTTAAACGACAAGTTTAATATTATATTATGATTTATTTTAAGTCGAAGCCAGATGCAGAAACTTTACTTAGGTATACATAGACGATAGTTGTGATAATACTGCGGAGCTACGCATGGGTTTGTATGTAAGAGCTGCAAGTTCAATCCCAACGCTAAAAAGTATATACAAATGTGACTTTTAACGTCATAGTAGTCTTTCTTCGTCTATATTTTAAATTAGTCTTGGAAAACGGAATAAATGGTGAGGCAAACTGTCTTTGAAATATTCGAATTTGAAATCGCTAGACCTGCAGTAAGCTAGCGTGGTTATCAATGGTCAATCTATCTGGAGATAGACTGGCAATGGGAAATATAATATGTTACGGTATTGTTTTATACTTTTAACGAATCTATAGAACAAAGAAACACATCGAAATTCATATTGTTTAAAGGAAAGTAAACATACATAATATGTGTGACCAACCAAAATTGTGATTTCTTCTCTGCACCGTTAAGTACTTATTCCTTTGCAACATTTGCAATCCGTAGAAGGTCCTACAAACTATCTTTCTTATTGTCTCTACCAAGCTAAGAAGATATAATATGTTAAAGAACCCTGTCCATGTTAAAAGTTTTAGGATTAGTTTCACCGCCATAATTAATACAAAACAATACAACATTTATCTAAATCCCAAAAACTAGAACATTATACTCCATAAACTTAATCACACACGAACAATTGTTCTTTTACCATATAAACATTAGTAGCTAAAATGTAACAATTCACCAACATGTTTATAAAATTACGACATTCTCAACATGTGACTTCTGGTCCCAAAATATGGAAATAGGGCCTCTCTGTAAACAGATGTGAATTATGATAAGGTTATCAACGGTGATGTCATGGGCTACCTTACAACCTTCGTGGTATATGGAGACCTTGAGATATTATTAAAAAGTATAATGCGATAAGAGTTTTAAGAAATGGGCGCGAAGAATTTTGTAACAGGCTTAGTCGAATCCAACTGATGTTGGATACTAAATGTTATTTTGGCATTGCATAAAAATACTTTAACACACTAGGTATAGGTAATAGAAATACTAATAATGAGAAGAATGAAGGTAGGTGTGATTTTGTCTAGAAACAAAGTTTAAAAATATGTGACTAAAAGAAAATGTAAAGCAACAATAAAGACTAACAATAAGGTTTAAAAACCTCTGAAATAAATCAGTCGTTTATTTGATTGATGAAGAATAATATCCTATATAAAGTTTCAAACAAAATATGTGACAACAAAATGACCTCAACCGTGTATTTCTATCGGAACCATACATCATTTCGTTTTCAAAAAAAATAAATTACAGCGTTAAGGAATTCAATCCTTGATTCCTGGGAGTTTTACAAACACAAAGACACTCAGACTCAGGACAAGCATTCGTGGATCACACAAATGCTTGTCATACGCGGGGATCGAACACGCGACGCGTAGCGCTCGGTGGGTTTGGTGTGGTGACCTCAAACACTCGGCTATCCGTGCAGTCTGAAGTGGCAATGTATGTGTCTTTAGACCTAGACAGATCTAAATAGGAAGTTTAAGCATCTGGCTATAAACTGGTAACGTTTAAAGTATGCGGTCAGCGTCTATAATTGATTGGGCAATAAAAACCAAACTGACTTGCATTGTTGCATATTCAATCGGCAATACTATTAAACCTGACATTGAATAATATATTTACTGTAATGAATATCTTATTTATCTGAATTATGTACTTTATAAAGCAGGGCACCGGTATGGGTGGGAGAGAGATAGCGATAGACGCAGTATATAGCCCCGTCTCATTTCCACATCGACTTCAAAAGCGAATATTCTATGTCTAAGAGCGCTGATCAAGGTTGTTTTAAAAGTTAAACATACCGCTTGTCAACCATCACGTTTTTTAGATTGAGTTGAGTAGAAGCATTTTTCGACTTGTCAGTGGCTTGTAATGTTAGACAAATGTCAAAAGATCAAGCGCGTAAGCTAACACAGATTACATAAGCAGCCAGTTGTCATTCGTTTTCAAAATTTGCGTTGTGACAAGTCACAAGGAGACTTTGAAACTAATTCCTCTGTCATAAGTAAGCCATTCTTTTTTCAGTTAGTATAACTATTATAATATAGTCCAGTCCTACAATCATAGTACAAATCTTGGCTTGTTGCCAAAAGAGGTAATTAACTCTGAAGTTGAGTTTTCAATTAAGCTTAATTGTTTTTTTTCTTTAGAATCTTACTAGACTAATTGGTAACAGTTCATTTATTAAGACCTTGACATTAGTTAAGGTGGTTACCCTTTCTAACAAAACAACTATAAGTCTGCTCATAATGTTTACCTAAGGTATTTAGGGTTTAATGCCCAAAAGGTAATAACGGAATCCTATTACTAAGGTTTTGCTGTCAGTCTGTTCATCCGTCACGAACCTGTATCTCATGAACCAATAAGCTATTATTGTTGAAACTATAGAAAAAATAAAGATTAACCAAAGATGGTTGCATGGGGATGGGAGAATATTGAATTTGATGGTTGGCCGAATTTGCTTTTCTTTATCTCTTTGTACAAAGCGAGACAAAGCTCTCCATGTCATGGGTCCGACATGATTGGCAGGCATTCGTCGATCTATCTGAATTCATTTTATTATATTCAAGGTCATTTATGTGACACTAAATTATAGCTTAAAAGTATGCTCGGTATTTGAACCCATACCGATTGGATTGACAATGTAATTGCACGTTTCTCGCCATATTTCTGTTTGTCACCTGACTAAAGTTCTGACGAAACTGATGTTAGTAACGCCATCTATTAGTTTCTGACTAACACTAAAATAAAACTGCAAAATCGTAATAACATTTGTACTTTTTCAAGTAAAACTTAGTCTAAATTTATATTTTTTTGTACAAATATGGCACTATGTCTAATATTATCACTTTTTACCCTGTTATGGCTGTCTTAAACTACTTAAAAAACTAAGTAACATTACTTAAAATACTCTTATTCTAAAAATAATGTCTTTTGTACATCGTATAATTATTTGGAAGACGTTAGCCATAATATAATAACAATATTTATATTCGTCATAACAAAAAGCCAACAAAACGAAACTTCATTCATCTTTAGTTTTCACTTTCTTTCACTAGATGGCGCTGTTTTCAGCTTTAAGCTCTTTCGTTTTAGTTCAACACTCCTCCGCTAGATGGCGCTATTCCAAGTTTTCCAACACAGGTTCAATTGCTCCCTAGCAATATACAATTGTGTTATTTCATTGGTTTTCGTCATTGGAAAGCAAATAATAAAATTAATATAGGCACTGCAATAACACAGACAATGTAGACTGAAGTTCTCGGTTCACATTCTGATATGATGACGAATTGTTCGTTCCAAAGCGAGTCGTTGTTCCTTAGGGGAACTTCTAAAACTACCTGTAAAGGAAAAATGTAATCAGAAATGTTAATGTGTAAAGGCAAAATTTGGAGGGGCAATAAAAGTAACAAAAAAATAATCATGTTTTTGCCTTGATAAAGTGACTAATCTTAAAGTGTAGATGAGGAAGAAAATAAGAACAAGAAACTACCAGAAGAAATATGATCGCGAGATACAAACACAATAATATTATACCTATGTGATGTTTAGCTATCGGCTAGTGAAGTTAGGAGGATTTTCTCAAACATTTCTATTATAGTCAAGAGGGCGGTTTGTTGGTCTAGTGGTTAGTGACCCTGACTGCTATACCAGAGGTCTTGAGTTCGATTCCCACCCAAGACAAATGTTTTGGTGATGAGCAAGATCATTTGTTCTGTGTCTGTATGTAATCTCTCTATATCATGTATTTATTTAGAAACATTTAAGTAGGTTTCTCAATTGTTTAGTTCTCATAGCACGAGATTTTCCTACTTTGGCACTAGATGGCGTTGTTTTAAAGAGGTAGAATAATAAAAAATATGTTCATTACCTTCTGACTAGAAAATATATCAAGATTGAGGTCACATCTGTCGGTCCTGTTGGTGCACTCTCGTAGCGCGGTGCGTGCTACGTCGTAGCGCGTCTTCTGAAGGTCGAAGCGGGCGCGGATGAAGTTCTTCTGGACCTCGTTCTCAGAGTTGAACACGAAGAAGTAATAGCCGTTGGCTGGGACCCTGCGGACAGGAGGTTGGATAATGGGTTTATGTTGCTTTTGAGTAAGTTACAAGTTATGTATCCAGCTGGTTTTAAAGCTCAACATCATCATCCTCTTATCCTCTTTTCATTGGGAAGAGAGATGATATTGAGCTGAGTAGTGTTTGTGTTGGTTTGGTCTAATTGGCAGAAATCAATTTTTGGACCGGACAAAGAATATTTTCCCTAACATAAGTTTCACCTTAGGTAAAGCAAATGCGTTTCACAAATTTTCTATCTATTATCTACATACATTCTAAATCTTTTTCAGTCGACCTTCGAAACTCAGTTACAACAACAGAAAAAATATTTTTCTTTGAACCTCAAACTTCCTTGCTCGTCATAGTTTAAAGACCACCTTAGCACCTCTAAAGACCCAAATTAGACTCCTCAAAACACTAACCTATAAGTGAGTGCATTAGCCTTAGCTGCAGCAAAGCCATCAGCCTCACTAGCTTCTTTCAGACATCCCCTGTGGGGGGTTAGAGGCAGATTGAGGATTAGTCCCTCACACTCGAGAAGCGCCTCCTCACTGCTGGAGAAGGATGACCAGAACTCGGAGTTACTCATGTCGAGGGGAGTTGTCTCATTGACCAGCTGATGGTGGTCTGCGTAACCATCTGCGTCCTGTCGAACAAGTTACAAACATATGGTGAAGTTGACTGGTTTAGAATTAATTTTGGATTACATTATTTAGTATCTGTATACAATTTTAACAGATATTGTTTCGGAAAGATTGATACAGGTGATCTATAGACGTCGATTGTAATAATTCTTTAGTTTTGAGCTTTGTCTAGTATAAAAAAGGCAAAAACCATTTTTGAAGAACTTTTTTGTAACCGCTCCGAAAAATATAACCTCAGTATTATACGAAATTGGGTTCTGTCGCAGTCAGGTTTGAAAAAGCGAATTCACCAAATCCAGGGCCTCAACTCCGCTATTTACAATGGTCGATAAAACAATGAAACATTTTGCCAACACAATTATTGGAAAAAAACATTGAGTTTTCCGCCTCGTTGGCAAAATGCTCAATACTCATTACTCAATATTTTATTGCACTTCATATGTAGGTATGAGACCTAGCTGGTTGTTGTAATCTATTTATTTTGTAATGTTATGCATGCTTAGAAGAATATTCCTAATTTAATCCGATTTCCATTCATTCATTGGCTTAATGTAAATAGCAGGATTGGGGTCCACAATACTTACCACTTCACTGGCGTGGTTCCTCTCCTCATCGTTTTCATTGAAGATCTTGATGAGTTCGATCTGTCCCAACATGGACTCCCGCTTACTTCTTGCCTGTTCTGCAGCCACGAGACGTTTTTCTGGAATAGGATAGAATTTTCTTAGATTTTGAAGAAGATAAGTATAAACGGTTATTTTATTCGAATTGCTCAATTACATAGACGAGAAAACGGATTTTTCACGTCCCACAAAAACACACTAGTCTTGTACGATTTATTCGTAAAAAGGTAATTTATGGAATTTCTTGCCTAGTATCATATCATCGTAACGTTTTAATTGTGCCTAAAAACTTTTGGTTTGGAGTACTTGATTTAGAACTCGAAAACAAAATTTAAAACAATTTGACGTTTCTCAAAGTTGAGATGTAACAATTTTACATTCGTTACTATGTTATAACAGCAAACGCGAATAATTCCGGGAATTTCTGAGTATTTCGCGACCACTCCCGATATTTTAAACTATCCAACAATACGCGTGGTCGATAAACGAGATCTTTTAATGGTTGCTGGCTAAACTCCAAGACAAGAACTAGCGCAGAATTAAATATTAATAAAACAAGGAACTTGTGAAACTATTGTTTACTTGCCATTAAATTCACATTTACTTTAGTATCTATTTTCGATGTAGGTATGTTCTTATTGTTTCTAGATATACTTTCTTACTCATGCCCATGAAAAGTGCGAGTCGGAGTAAATACCGATGCTGGAGACGAACAGATAGACAGATAACAGGGTTATAGGGAAATAGTGTTACGTTTTTAAATTTTGGTTACAAACCCTAAAAAAACAGATATAAAATTTAAGTGCGTCGTTCAATAGGGCTTTTCTTTTCCTAAACCTAGACTTGACCAAACTTTAAAGTTTTTTGAATGGCACCAATTTTTCCACCTTTGGTCCAATTAGTGTCACAAGTTGAATTATAATTTAGAGTTTCTTCCATATTCCTTTCGATCTCAGATTTGATCATGTTATAGGATCTTTCAATTCTTCTAAAATTGAGCCACACATCATGACTGCCAATATTGATGACTTCTCCTTTCGTGGGTCTGCTGGTGGAAATTTCTTAAGAAATAAGCAGTACCCTTGTATATCATTTTTTAGAACTTTTGTGTGTACATAAATTATTAAATAAATAAAAACACTCACGTTGTCTCTGAGATCTAGTCTTCTCTTCATCAATAGCTTCCACCAGCACCTTTCTCAGCCTGTCCAGTTCCTCCCCACTGCCAGTCACTAACGACATAATGTCTGACTTCTGCCGAGTTGGTGGCTATAAAATAAAAACATCAAGTTAGTTGATTATTGTCAACAGATGGAGTTTTTATTCATGCTGAAAAAAATTGTTAGCAATTAAGGACCGGTGCTGGATGAGAGCAGCCGAAGATAAATCACGATGGCGTGCAATTTGGGAGGCCTATGTCCAGCAGTGGACGAATATGGGCTGATGATGATGATGATTAACGGGACAAGATAAAATTGTTTCTAATAGGGACAGAATTCATTCAAATATGAGAAGTGAGGCATACGAAAGTATTACCACTTATGAAAATCGCCTGAATTTATTCTAACATAAATTTTGAAAAAGTCCCAAAATTTGCCAGTTGTCATACAGTATGTGAGTAATTTTATCAACGTTACTATTTCTGACATCTCATTTGTCTGGGGAGTAACAAGACGACGGCAACCAAATTGCCTGGTCAAAATTAATTTCGAAAATATCATTATTTGTATCATCATTAGCCATCATACCATTATATAGACACTGACAAAATATCATCAAGATGGTAGACCTATTTATATTTCTTACCTTTTCTTTATACTCGACTCCCATAGTCTCGTGCAGTTTGACCAGCACTCTCTTCCCTTTACTACCTAATGCTTGTAATCTATTCAGGACTTCTTCAAACACTTCCTTAGAATTTGGCTCTGTAGTAGTCTGGAAAGAAGAAATATGAATTATTTAAATAACTCTCGTGAAATTATCTTGTAATGATTTATGTAACAACGGTTCACCGATATTTCTCGGGATAGCCCGACAAGTTTCATACCCAACCAGAGTCCTTGATTATCGAAGGAGTAAACCGTTATTAAATAAATCATTATCAATTAATAATGTATAAAACAATCATGTATCTAAGATGCAAAGCAGAGTTGCCTTATCAGAGGCACTAACGACTAATTACTGCGATAGACATAAGATTCAAAAGGTGATTAACTAAATTAGGTTTCGATAAGCTATTAAGAATTCTGCAGGAGAACAGACAGAAGCAATGGGATAGAGACCTATTCCAAATAAATACAAACACCCTATACTGCCAGAACAAGAACATAAAATCCTTGATCCTTTGTTCGACTTATTTGAACCTATAGAAGCGGTTATGTTATACAACGATATGAATTGTTTAAGATGAATAATGTCTACAAATACAAATACTTACAAAGCACTTTGAGACAATAAAACAATTCATAAATTATAATGGCCGACCTGATAACTGGAATCCAGTGATAAGAAACTTTCCATTGCTGTGACAATATTAAGTTTAGAATTAGTATTGCTTTACAATGTATTTGATAAAATGTAGACGTATCTGAGTTTTCTAGAAAATGTCGGAGTTGGTTCTTAGGGATTTTGATCACAAGGCAAGAATTTGAAAACCGAAAACGAATTCGGGATTTTATAAGCCGTTAAATGTGAGTTGTGGTGGCCTAACGGTTCTATGCATGGATTCGTATGGTCGCCATGAAGGTTCGATCACAACGCAGGCAATTTTCCAATGTTATTTGTACATTTTTTATTATTCTAAGAGACGACTGACAACCGGTGTAGGAAAACAATCTAAGGAAACCTAGATTCAAAATATTGGTATCTGAAATCGCCAACCCATATTGAGCTAGCGGAATGAACAATGCTCAAACCTTCCCTATACGGGAAGAGGCAGGTAGACCAAGTCTCAGAGACCCTGTTATTACAAGAAAAAATCTTTTAGCAACTCGAAATATGAAAAGAAGAATACAAAATCGCTAGAAACCCATTTTAGTTAGGGATTGGGTAGAGAGCAAACAGACAAGATTCATGTTTTTATAATAACTATCGTGAGACTGATTCATTATTAAATGATGTAACGGTTTACTCACGCGTATTTATCGGGGTAGCCCGACTAGTTTCGGACCCAACCGGAGTCCTTAATCATGAGCAGACGCGGCGGGATCGCGAGTCGAACTGGTCGGGCTACCCCGATAAATACGCGTGAGTAAACCGTTACATCATTTAATAAAGATTCATGTTTGGTTTTGTGTTAGGAAAAGTTGGAATCAAAGATCAATTTGATCTATTCGATGAAATTAATAAACAATTTGTTGATGTAAGTCGAATAGATTAAGTAGATTGGTGGTTCTCAGAAGCAGATGGACCAAATTTGTGTTTTTGAATGAAAGGATGGGTAGGAGAATTAAAACGATATATTTTAAAATGCAGATGATATAAATAGCATTACATCTAATCCAATCTAACAATAAAGATATATTTACAGATAAATTTGTCATTTTGATAAGCCTATAGGCTTAAATCTATCATTAAGGATTGCTAATAGATAATTGATAAAGACACGGATGGATGTGAAAAAAGTTGACTTAGATTACAGAATAGGCTTAATACGACCTAAGGAGTCATACATTTTGTGAGCTTGAGGAAGCGAGATGTAGCTATTAACTCTGTAGAGTGACATCTCGCTTTCGCAAACACAAGTTCTGCTACAAAAGCTCATACTATAGGTACTGAAAGTCTAACTAATTAACCGATGCTTGAAAAAGATAATTTTGAGTTACAAAGTGTGACGTAAGATAATTTTGTTATATTTATCCTTATTTTGTTTACATATTTCGATGCAAATGCAAATTCCCCAGTGGAATCAATAGCATCTGATTAAATTTTAGCAGTCAGCATTACTTAACACATTTTAGTTAATCCATTATGATTTAATGTTGTTTATATTCTTGTGTATTAAACTGCATATATAACACAAAAATGTTAAAAAAGATGAACATTCTAGATAGCTTTGCCCACATCACATCAGCTAACATCAGAAACCCAAGTTATGTCAATCCTTATTTCTCTTTTGTATAATACACCTAGAAAGGGTTTTTGACGCTTAAAAGGAAAGATTATTTTTCAAGCTTTTTTTGCAATGTCCTGAATTGTATTCGTTTATATAGTGTAATTAAAATTGATTTTATTCAGTTGTTAGTTACATCGGACTACACCATAGATTAAAAAAATATGTCTCGCAGTTCCTAGTTCTATTTCAAGTACAAACTTGTTTAGATTAAGAAATAATGAATTAAAATCTACACTTACCTCATTGTTATCACTAGTAGCAGTAGCAGCTACGTTGACATCAGTCGTAGTTTTATACGGTGTGTCCACAGTCACAGTTTCCATTTCTTCTTGTATCTTCAGCGTAGTTTTTTCTACATCTACTGTAGTTTCATTCTTATTATCAAAATCAGTACTTTTCGCTACTTCATTTACTAAATCAGTCTTTTTCTTTGCATCAGATACTTCGTCTTTAATAATTTCTATTGTAACTTTATTGGATAATTCTGTTTTCTTATTATTAATAGCTTCATCGCTATTGTTCCCATCGATATCTGTAATAATTACACCATTTTAAATATTTTTTACTATTATTATTTTGGTTTATTATGGGAATCGTAAATGGATTATTCACTGCGAAATGAGGCGCAATTGTTTTTGCAATCTTGTACGTTTTTATCTACGTGTCGACCTGTTGGCAGAATGTTATCAAAATTTACGTACTAATAACAATAATGACCTTATTTAAATAGGCCTTGTTTGTTTCACTTCCTCCTGCCTTTCCCAGAAACAAGTAATTTAAGTTATTCAAATACTTAAATATTCTGTTTCTACAATACTTCTATTCTGGCTAGTTATTTTTTCTTAATTCTTTATGTCTTAGAATTATTGAATACTTGCAAACACCACAGTTCTCTGTGCGAAAAAGAGATGGAATTATTTTATTGTAGCTTTGTCTCTTTCTGGCGCTACATAAACTGTTTTCAAGATGTCTCGTGGCCTCGGATTTTTATTCGCAAATAATGGCGTGTGCCGTTTGTTTTAGATACCTCGCTTAGCAGCACATATCTTGTAGTCCTAATATTTTACGCTCAGATAACGTTGAGCTGCTAATCAGATGTAGATTAATTTGGTATCAAATTGTCTTAGAGTATAGTATCAGAATGTGCCAATTGGCGCATTTACGTAATTCACAGATTATATGTTTTATGTTTTTATTGTTTAAGACTTTTGCGATAGTGATATGCAGTACTGGTTTTTATGGTAGGCATTTAAAAGTTCCGTTGGATAAAGCAGTCAGCTTTGGTGAAAAATACCGTCCCATATTAATAAATCCATAAAATTGGTAACTATAGCAGGAGTAGTAATATTATTGAAATAAAAAAAATTGATATGAAAGATCATGTCTACCTGTACATTTAAGATATTTACCTTGAAAAGACAGCCATTTCCTTTCATCTTTATCAACATTAGCATCCCTGTGTCGGTGTAAAGCTGGCAGCGATACGATATGGTCAGGTGGGTGGAAGTTCTTCGAGTTCTGGATCTTGGCTGCTTCTCTTAATGCGTGGAGTCTCTCGAGGATCTCTCGAAGTTCCTTTATTAGAGAAAATGGAAAGATGTTGAATGATGATTAAACTCTTTTCGGTAAAAAGTTGAGAAAGATCGACTGATTGGAATTATTTTGGATTTGGTGCTATTCAAGAAAGGAGAAGCTATGTTGTAAAGTTTTTTTAAGCAGACTCAACTACAATGGAGAAAATCTACTAAAATAGAAAGATGTAATCCATCCAACAAATGACGATTGAGGAAATAAAAAATTGTTCATTGCTTATCCAAATTCGCCTTATAATGCACTATTACCTATAACTGTATCTTTCTTCTTTAAAGATTCAGACTTCAGTATTGCTGTTATTGAAGGTTTCCTTACCTTGGGATCATGATCAGTGATATCAGCGGTCGGCACACTCTCAGATGACGTCGATGTGGTGTTCACTTTGTTGGGATCGTGGAAACTAACACCAGCTTTGTGCCTTCTCATTGTATCTGCTCCAAGCAAAAACATAGTTTACCTTATATGGTCAGTATAGTTGATGCGCCGTATAATGATATATGTGACAGGTCTCATATTCCTTGCAACGCTTATTTCTTTTAAGTAATCATAAGTCAAAGAAGTAAATCAAAGAAAGTCTAGCATGGAAATGAAATGTTACGAGAATAATCAATATTTATTTAATAGAAATAACAAACTTCTATTAAGAAGAGTAAATTAAAGCAGGACAATCGAATTCCACAGATTTCCATACATAAAAGAAAGAAAGGCAAAAGTCAGAGAGATAAGAGTTTCGAATTTTGCCACAGGTTTGAGGGTACTTCTATCGACTTGTATAGTGAAAAACCTTACCTGGATCATTAGCTTTTCCATCAACAATTTTAAGTTGATTTATCTTCTCATAATACGTTTTGTTGGACAACAGTCCAAGTTCGAAAGCTTCCTTCAGTTCATCAATCTCTTCAGACGAATCGTCTCCAATGTAAGCACATTCTTGAAGGTGCTTGTAGCCTTTGATCATTATAAGAGAGGCACCTGGCCACCTGTGGGCAAGAAGGATGGTATGAGGTTTGGACTTAATTAAAGTGACGATAATTGTGATGCTTGTTTTTTTTTTTTTAAGAACAGCTGTAGATTTCAGATGATAGGCGATTTGTAAATTTGATGTAATTTTGGTATCTATGTGTGTAAAATATACGATTAGTTATGCCCATAAAAAGCATATGTATTTAATAATATTTTTGTAAGGTGGTCCACACAATCTTAACATATCGATATCTACTCTAACCTCCATTCTTCTAAGTATACTTCTACTTTAGCATCACAATAAAGAGCTCCAACTGGTACAAATGCATTTTACAAACACCATTTTTTGGGTTGAATTAATTTCTGTTGTCCTTACGTCACCAGGCTCTATTTTATGTTTTTTTTCATTTACCTCGTACAAGCCGACACGGTCACCGAGGATCCCTTCAGCAGGTAGAACCCCCAGTACTCCTTCTTATCGTCCTCCAGTTCCAGCTCTCTCGTCATGGACACCGGGACCAGGTCCTCAGTCAGCTCTGGCGGACCGGGGACCACGAACGCGTTGAATGTCGTGTTGGAGCGCACCACTTGTCTCTAGATGGGTGGATTGGTAAGGTTAGTGATATGCAAACACTTTTATAATATGCACTTCCTACTAATATTTTGAACGCGAAAGTTTGTGATTATAGATGTATGGATGTTTGTTCCTCTTTCACGCAAAAACCACTGTAAGGATTTAGACGAAACTTGGTCACACATCGAATTTATTTTGCCGTGGGATCATTTTCGATTTGTCTTGCTAACAGTTAGGTTTTATGATACTTGTTCAATTTTGTGCCTGTTAAACAAAATAAAATGTTGTGTCTGTTTTATTGTGAGAGCATCGGCAAATTCTAGTTTTGCGATAAAATGTGTCATCTAGCTTTGTTTCAATTCTAAACAATCGGGACCGAAGGGGATCAATACTTATTTGAGAGTCATTTACTTACGTCTAAGACATGGACTTAGTTTAATGACCATAGATAGCTAATACATGACACTTTAATAAGATTAAGATAAATTCTAACTTGATATGACCATAATGCCCACCCGTCCAAAACCCGGCGGCGGCAGGCGCGGCCAGCCTTATCCACGTGCCAAAGTAATATAACCATAAAACGAATATTATTTATGAGTTTATTCCAATACTTAAATCATAAAATTATACTGAGCGATATCTTATCATTACAAATAATAATAATTAAAACAGTGATATAATTACGATCGAAAATCAACTTAATGATTCTTGTACACGGTTCATTTCAGCTTGTATTTTTGTTAAAATAAATATTCATAATCGTTTCACAAGTATTTATTTGTCAAGCGTCAAGTTTTATATGACAGGATTTCTACTTTAATGATACAACGCGGGTTCGATACCCGCTCGCGTTAAATATTAGTTTGACCTAGTAATGCTAGACTGTTGCTATTCAGTTTGACTGATAGTTACCACTTCGACACAAAACAAGAAATATATATAACTAGGTGTTACCCGCGACTTCGTCCGCGAGGTAAGTATAATAGGAGGGTAAGTTATCTATACTTCTATACTAATATATAAAGCTGAAGAGTTTGTTTGTTTGTTTGAACGCGCTAATCTCAGGAACTACTGGTCCAAATTGAAAAAATATTTTTGTGTTAAAATAGATCTTTCATCGAGGAAGGCTTTAGGCTATAAAACATCACGCTGCGACTAATAGAAGCGAAGATACAATTGAAAATGTGAAAAAATCAGGGCAGTTATAAATCATAACTTATATCTTCTACCCACGGGGACGAAGTCGCGGGCAACAGCTAGTAGGTAAATAATATTGCGACTATAAGTAGAGATGTAAACTATCCTATCTTTCAAGTTGGATAAACCTTTTCGGAAGTTGCTATTAAAAATAACTATTTTGAAGTGGTTTCTGAGGTTTACGCGAATGTTAGACATTGAAATAAAACTACTTTTACGAATTTTATCGCGGTTTAATTTTAGATTTAAGCTCCCGACGTTTCGACACCATTGCAGGTATCATGGTCACGGGCAGACTGAGATGGCGTTCGTCTTGACAGAAGATTGTTGCTCGAAAACTATTTTGAATTTAAAATACACATGCCTAATTGAACAAATAATTAAATGTAGGTGAGAAAAACATGACACCCTTCCATGTGACATACACGTGTCTTAACTACAGACTGTACATAATGATTAGGTGTATGTTAAACACAACTATACTATAGTACGTATACTATAGCTTTATGACTAGTCAACAGTATTGTTCATTGTGACGTTTGTTCGTAAATACACGTGCTTTTTGTGCGTATTTACACAATACACACACATGTACCTGTGGGAATGTTTGTGATACGTATTTGTTTGTAAATGTTAATTAGTAGGTGTCGGGAATTATTTGTGACAGATAAGGTATTTTTAATGTAATATATTGTTAGGCATATTTATGATAGAAACGATTGTTATGAAAGAGAAGAGAGGAGCAACTAAAATTATCATAAATACTGCAAAATTTAGGGGGACTCATATTTTTTTTTAGTACTGCAATCTTTCCAAAATCAAATTTCGTTTCATTTCAAAATGTAGTTGAATGTATGTAAGTAAAACAGACCATTATTATTGAAATGAAGTCAAAATTTCACCTACTTTTTTATCTTAGACGTATCAAGTGTTGAAGGTATTCATTCGAATAAGTAAGAGTAGACGTTTTACATTAACCTATATCGATTTGATTACAAATTTGAAATTTCGACATACATAACTTATAGGCAAGCCTGCTGCCACCGTTGATGGTAACACAGAGGCAAATATGCAATGCGCAAAACACATTAAGTCTAGTTAGCCCTGGTCTGGTCTAAACAATCGAAGCGTCCTCCGTGTCTAGAAATAAAGTGTATAATTTTTTTATAACACTTTATTACTTTTCTTTAACAATAATAAATATCTAATAAAGCAATAACCTTCTTTAGACGCCTACTACCACACAATTGAGGGCTGAACAGGAGAACAAATGGTCATGTGGAAATATGGTCTTCTGACACAAAAAGGCTTGTTTATAAATTCATTCAATTATTTATCTCATTCATAAATGTTAATCTACACGTTTGTTGCTCTTAGTACAGTCGTCTACAAAATCTTTAATTGTTGTAATTATTCGGTATATGCGAAATTGTAAGGTACAAGCGAAAAAAAGCAGTCTATTTTTGTTATCTAAAAAATACATCGGTCTTGAAAAAAGCTTTGCAGTTTCTATACCTACCTTGAAGTTAAAAAATGTTTCGCCTAAATTATTGTTTACCTACGATACAATTTTGTTTTTGATACTTCCATAATTTCATGCTATATTTCCATCAAGAAGTCAAGATTATTTTAAGTGAACTATAAACCTTTTACACGTAACAGTACTGTGAGCATGTATTTATTAACTTTACACGTGTCTAGAACGGGACAACGTTATTTTGTAACGAGTATATTATATTCTAATGCGTAGTTTGTGTCTTCAAGTTATCGTATAACTTGCAGTTATTTATTAAGAAGTTTATCTGAAGAATTACTTAGTATGTACTTGTATATTAATCAAACAATTTTGTTATTTGGACTCGATTCTTCAACATCCATAACAGTTTTGACTGAATGGCTTTTGAAACTAGGGGCAACACTACAAAAGTCGACTTTAACAGCATTCCAAAAAGTCCCATTTTGACAGCTGTGTGCTCAAAAGACAGGGTACCAACGTAACCTACCAATGTTCAATAGCTGAACAAAGTTTAAACCTTTGCACATCTCTTTAAAGAAAGATCATTCGAATATGGAACTCATCTATTTGTTTCATTTAAACAATTTCAAAAAGAGGTTAATATTTAGTCTTAAAAGTTAAGGCGTATATTTGCTGTATTAAATTATTACGAAGGTGGTACACACCTACCTGGCACCAAGTGGGCGATATCTTACTGTCTATCAGTCTCATATCAGTCATGCTCATGGGGTACATCTGGCCGGAGAACACCCTGTACCTAGAACAAAGAACATTATCGAATGTAGAAAATTCGGAGGTTAGTCTCAAACAGCTAATCCATATATTATTATGTGAAATTGTTCAATGTATTTAACAAATGGGTAAGCACATGATGACTGACTTAACCAAAAAATGTAATTGGACTGTATTGTCTGATTTGGGAACCAAATAAAAAAAAATGCATTTTTTGACATTAAGAAAACAGTTTTACTGGGAATGTAGTTTACAACAGAATAATCTAGGTATAGCAATAGATATCCGTGTAAGGGTAAGTAAAGAAGTGCAGGCCTGCACGATCACAAGGAACAAACCCTTGCCGCTTTCTTTTCTAAGCGCCCTACAAACACTTTCAGCCAGTTCAGGGGGCTCGAAGGATCTAATAGGAATTATTAGATGCCAGGCTGGCGGGATTATCCGAAAGAGTTCAACCAATCAACCCAAAGCAAGAAAAGTCATTGATAATTTCCCACTTGGAAAAAAAGGCAAGGAAGCTGTACAAAACAAAAGGCATACAGAATTTAGCTCAATCATGTACCAGGATTTTCATATATAAAGGAGTAAATCAGATCTATAAACTCTTAAAAGAACAAGGTAAAGGACATTGACTACCACTTAAAAACAAGAGCTCTTGATAAAGATCATCTTTGAAACACGTCTTAACAAAATGATCTGATATAACATGATATAATAATTATGTCAAGTGACAATAGACAATTGTTTGATGTTCAAGATAAGCATGAATTGATAAAACGAGTAATTAAAACGGTCGTTGAACATTGTTGGATGTGATAGATGTGAAGACCTTTTCAATTGAAGTGAAATATGTCCCTGAATACTAAACCAAGAGTATAGCATTCACTCTTTCTTAAACAAATGCACAAAGTCACCCAGACTTAGGAAAAGCATGCGTGGATATCACACAAATAATTGTTACACACAACTACTCGGCTATGCCAGTGGTTAATTAAGGTCAAGTAGTTTAAGAATTCTTTCTTGAACATGTTAAAATTTAGTAGCCAATAGAAGGGACACAAAATACCAGATAAGGAAGGACCTTGTGACCGGTCAGAATAATCGTAGCAAAAAAAGTCACTTTTCTACAGCACAAGCACAAGCTCTTGAAATCTATCGTACAAATATAATTCAGGAAAAAAATACTGAAGAAGTTCCCGTATACAACTACACCTATAAGGCTAGAGGGAAAGATAGCCGATGTTTTTAAAGGGGGGATGCTTAAAGTAACCATAGCAACGTCTTACTTACCTCATATAAAGCGGTATCATGATGAACATGCTTGGCAGCACGATCACCAGCGCGAGCAGCCGGCACAGCTTCAGCGGCGCTGTGTAGCAGGTGCGGGGCGCTAAGTAGCAGTTCTTGTTGACTACTGACCTTCGAGGTAGTCGAAGACCAGCTGTTGAGGAAAAAAATATTGTAGAAAAATCGTGAACTGTCTCCTAACAACATGGCGTAGGCGGTAGGAATCTTGGTCTTACACTATTGTTTGAATCACGTGATTTCATGTCTTCTAACGTAGGAATAATAATATGAAGTAGAAGGAAAGATAGAAGGAAAAGAAAAGGAAAATCTCTTTTTGCGTTGAAGATTTATTTGTAAAGCGCTATTTTAATTTTCTCTTGTAAGTTTTAGTATTTTACTGTGAGCCTTTAGGTAATACAGAGAATGATAAAATCTTTCTTTTACTTTTAGAATTTTTGTCTTACACACAATTGAATTTCTTTTTGAAATATGATTCGCAAAAGTTCTAAAGAAGAATACCCTGTATAATTATTATTGCCATCAGATACTATTGAAATAGCAATGATTAAATTGTAAATTAATCGTATACTTACATTCTAATGGGACTAATTCTTGCGGATCCATGATTGCTACATTCACATTACTTCGCAACACTGACTCGGACCTGCGGGCAAAGATAATAAAATTACAAATTAAATTATAGTAAACAAAATACAATATAGATAAGCCCTCATTAATTATCTACGTCATTTACAACATAATCGCTTTCTCTTTGAACTTTCAAAGGCCGTATGGAGAATCTCTTTGATATTGATTCATATATTTAAATTTTTAGACAATGTTATCAAGTTTTTCATACACAATCTAGTGTCTAAGAGCTTTATTAAAATCTGTCTATATTAACTTTATATTATGGTAAACAAAATTAGATTACAGAAATAGTGACTATATATGCGCGTTTTAAAATGCCATTCTCATCTATACTAATATATAAAGCTGAAGAGTTTGTTTGTTTGTTTGAACACAAACAGAAATTGAAAAAATATTTTTTTTGTTGAATAGACCATTCATAGAGGAAGGCTTTAGGCTATAAACCATCATGCTGCGACTAATAGGAGCGAACATACTAAGGAAAATGTGAAAAAATAGGGCAGGTATAAATCATAACTTATATCTTCTGCCCACGGGGACGAAGTCGCGGGCAACAGCTAGTGGAAAATAAACATAGGTTACTGTTTCAAATTAAAAAGCGTGAAATAACATTGCATTAATAGTGCAAAAATAAATAAAGCATTCAAATAAAGCCTTAGACATATAAAACACTTGACTTAATACTCTGTCATTTGTTAAATGAGTTAGAATAATAGTGTTTAGGCGTTTTTGTGTTGACCCCTGGAAGCCAATTGTTCGTTTTATCGACTGATAACTGTTAAAGCCGTATTTGTTTATAGTAGACTTGACCTTTGTAACATTACCTAACACAGAGATATGTTTTGACTGTACATTTGTGTTATCATGATAAACATTGTTTAAATTATTCGTTCAATATATTTCTTTGGCTAATAGCGACAAGTAGCAATTGTACGTATGATTTAAAACTTAATTTGACGTTGACGGGAACAGTATTACGCTGGATAAGATTAAGATCTATGTATACCACATAAACGTTTAAATAAATATTTTTTATCAAAAGGAAAAACAATATTTACTTTTATTATGATTTTTGTAGAAAAACATTACAACTGCGCTGCGTCCGTGGTCTGCTTAATCCGTTGTATGGTATGGCCAGTTTTATATTCATAATGCCATTTTCAAAAAAAATGTTTTTTGTTAAACTAATTTTAGGACTTACAATGTCAGCATAGGTTAGTGTATAAGAAGAGTACAGGTCGTTAAGGTGTGTGTCCAATATAAGTATAAGGTGGTGGTGAATCCTTTAGATTCCTAATCCTTCACAAATATACGCAATGCGCATCCACACTCAATTACTTTAAGCATATCTACATCGAGGACAATAGCCCTGATTGCTAGACTAAGTATGTTATAATTGTAAGCAACACTGTCGTGGACGTCTCGTGATTAAAGATAACCTAGAAAGTTACACGTTGTTATCTACAAGTGTCTGCACACAGGTCTATCGTATCGGGCCGCTGTTAACAATGTGTTAGAAAAATTAGACAGACTCTTGTCATGTGTTAATGTAGCATTAAGGTGGAGAGCTTGTTGTTTGAATAGTGATTTGGTGATCCAATATTCTTTTGCGGCTGTGATAACTTAGTAGTAAGATTGCAGGATTGAAAATTCGCAGGTCTCGATTTGTATCCTACGGCACGCAGGGACTATTCAGTTAGTTTTAGACTTTTTAACATACTGTGCGCGTTGTGTCGCGGGCTCGATCCCCGCAAGCATTTGTGTAATCTGTGAATGCTTGTTCTGAGTCTGGTTGTCTTTATACAGCTGATTTGTATGTTTATGAAATCCCCACGACACAAGGAACAAATTCCTTAATATAGGAGTCGTTTAAAAAATAATTCTAAATTATGTATATACTTTCGACCTCACAGTCAAACAGTGTGAACTGATTTAGATAATTTTTTCATGTACTTCTTTATAAACGTATAAAAAAAACTAATTTCGGTCAATTGTCGGCTGCAAACTTATCGAATAGAATTGATAAAGGACCAAAGCTTAGTGATTGATAGATTTAGAAATCCCTTTTTTCTAAATCTATCTATCACTAAGCGAGTTAGTAATTGTATACTACGTCACATATCCCGATAAAATACTAACAGTAGATAATAAACTCGGTTATATTAACTTTCGTACTGATTAGGATAGTTAACTATACTCCTACAACTAACTACGCACTGATCCCAGCTGATACAGCATGGTGTATTGTATGATAAAGCCGTGTTAATATCAAGTCTGGAAGCTAAATCTGATATTGATTAGAAGTTTTGACCTTTTCCAGTTGGCTAGATATATGTATTTTTAGTGGTCGCCTAAATGTGCGCAAAATTATTACGTAAAATATCTATAATCTGTCAAAGCAAAACATGACAACAAGACAAGTCAAAACAATTTAAATAACCGAAACAAGATAAAGTTTAAATTAAAAATCCCCTGATGTTAAAAACTTTCAGCCCCCACAACTTGAGACTCGACCGATTCTTATCCAACATAGTTTCTTAAAACACTCTCTTATAAACCACCTTAAAAAAATAACCTCAAACCGTTCGGTACCTATAGTGCCACAGACTGACAGACAGACAGGCGGGCGGACAGACAGTCAGCTAAATAGATAGACAGACAAACAGACAGACAGACAGACATATCAGAGTGATATTTTTTTTGGTCGGTCGTTAAGAATAAACACAGTTTGTATGTTTGTTCTTCTTTTACGCAAAAACCTCTGAACAGATTCAGACGGCACTTGGTACTTAATGGACAGGATTAACGCATACTACGCATAGGATAATTTTTATCCTGATTTTATATTCCCGTGGGATCATTTTCGATTTTTAGGGCCTGCGGCTAACAGCTAATAAAGTCATATTCCCCATTAAACTCTGTGTTCAACTAATTTCAATACTATCAAAGAAAAAGCAGCAAAAACAGACAGACAGACCGTCGCTACTAGATAAGGATAAAACATGGATATTGTTATAAAACAAAGATGACAGATAGATACGTACATAAGTACAGTACGTATAAATGTATTTACATTATCAGCCAGTTATCAGCTGATAGCGTTGCCTCAAGCATAAGGCGATTAGTACAATGACTTTGCTTCTTAGATCTCTGTGAATGGATTAAATTCTTTATTTTTGAATAATTTAAAAAAAACCGACGAGTGACACGACTATCATTCTTACAGTTTCGTACTTAAAGGGTAAAAGCGAAAGTCTATTAGTGAGGCTAGGCTGTACGTCCGTAGGCTGTATCTCATAAGCCTTGATAGCTAGACAGCAGAAATTCTCTGAGATGACCCTATATTTGTTGCCCTCAACGCTTTAATGAGTTGCTGAGCTTTGAAAATGGTCTTGATTGCTTCTGCAAACTCTCAAACAGTGCTACTATAAGGTCTCCAAGCAGAACTGCTGCCGGTGTGAAAACCGTTTAGCGTTTTTAAATGAGTATTTATCTACATAAAACTCGAGGTATTAAGGTACTGGAGGTAAGCAGCTGTAGTAATCGCATCTTCTTCAAGTGGGCCAAAAACATACAGATATAAGATGAGACTACATGGGCTAAACATATCGGAAGACAATCTATTGATGTGACTTTTATGTCAAAATTGAAATACCAAGGGATGGCGGCAGACCGTTTCAGATTTTTTACAAGAAGTTTCATAGAACCAAAATCGAAGGGAGAAACGAAAGGAGGTATTTACCTAGCAACATTATTAGCAACATTACTAACAAAAGTATTATTTTACTAGCTGTTGCCCGCGACTTCGTCTGCGTGATTTTCAAGATGCGAAAAACTATGAAGTTTAATAATAACGATCATCGCAACAAATGTAATGCAATATTGAAAATGAAACTTTTTTTTTACATTTTAAGCTTGACTTTTTATTTCTAAATTATAATGAATCTTGAGCGGCCTAAAGACTATCAAATGTTGGAATCAAACACATTTCATACGATACTATCCTGGTGTCAAATATTTCACAGCTGTTTTAATGACTTTTTCTTATTTAATCCCAAAAAGATGGGTTTATAACTTTGACATATCTGCCTGCCTGCCTGTCTGTGACATCATAGCTTCCGAACGAATTGAACTATTTTAACTTAAATGTGAATTAGTGACAAATCGAGCCGTTCTATAATGGGGAGGGGGGGGGGTAGAAGGAAAAAATAACAGAAGGCATAACTCAGGCTTAGCAATTCTGCTAAAAATGTTTCACTTTCGAGGGTTTTCCATTTTCTAATTGGGTGGGTTATGATTTTCGAGCACGTTTGTTCTTTGGCCGGCCTACATCTGAAATTGCTAGACGGATTATAACAGTTATTATGAGGTATCATAAAATTATTATTGTACTGTAACCAAAGAGGTAAACCAGAACCATATTACTGAGGCCCCGGTGTCCGTTCGTTTGTCTGTCACCTGGCTGTTTCTCAGGAACAGTGATAGCCAGACAGTTGTTATTTTCACACACGATGTTTTCTAACAATATAAAGAAGATGTCAAATTATTTTTGTGGACGGAGCTGGTGAAGTGAGAGTAGGGCTCGGTAACACTGTGGATTTAACATAGTGTCATAAGATATAAGATTTTGCAAAATTGCGCCCAGAAAAACGGTTTCCTGAAACACGTTATGTTTGATTGTCCTCTTAATATTAAAACTGATCTTCCTCACAAACATTTGGAATATTTCTAAAATAAAAAAGTTGGGAAACGTGTCATCTTGGCCCCCTGGTGTTTTGGTCATGATTTGCCTTTAAATTGCTGTTAAATAAATAGCGTGATAATAAAAAAATATCAGACACAACTTTTTTTAAAATTGACAATGACAAAAATCTAAAGTATAGGATATGTTTAATTTGTGATGTTACGACAAAGCAAAATATGAATATAAAAGTGACTTCATGCGCATGAGTTATATTTACTGCACCAATTTACAAAGAAAAATTACGTATTTTATTCGTTAACCTACCTGACGATCATTGAAGTAAAATACCGTCATCCCTACTGCATAAATGGAACTTAAATAAAGACTACATGAGGTTGGTTATGAGGTTACGCTGTCGATACCGACAGCCAAAATGTCCAGACATTGTATGACGGATGTAAGTGCTGATAGCTACACGCTATTATCATCCTTATTGGGGAAATTTCCAAAAATATGTTCCTAATCCACGTCGGCTTAGCTTTGGGATCTCAGATACTCATTCAGTTCGTTCCTTCTCCTGTTTTTACCAGGCTACGAAAGAAGAAATTTTTAAATAAGTAGAGGTTACAATAAATTCTTAAAGGATTTTTTTAAGGACCTCGTGTGCGGTCTCTCTAATGGCGGATGTAGACCGATCATATCGTTAAAATATTGAAAAATCTCAGGTATCAGTAGACATTGTTCTATCAGTAGACACATAATGTCAAAAACTGTCTAGCGTACGCTCTTATTCATTGATAGCTTTGGTCTTATAGATCTTTCACATTGCATACCTACTATGCAGTTTTTATGCAAGTTCAGGGCTTTTTTATCCGAAATACTTTTGACCTATGTAATGTTGCAAATTTAAGAAAACATTATTTCATTGTTTGAAATGCTTTTTTTGTTTGAAAGTTTACATTTTTGTTGCTAGTTGTTACAGATGAACCAAGGTAATAATTAACTGTGTCCTTTAGTAATTTATTGTTATGAATAATTATAGATGAGACCAATGCGAACTACATGCAACTTTGGGTTGAGTGTCACTACGAATGTTTTGATCTTGGAGTAGCATCGCCAACATTACCGAGCTAAAGACATAGTACACATATCGTAAATAAATACAAAATCATATTACGGCATTCCACATTTGAACTTGAGTAATTTTAGTACATCAATAAAAATAATTTAAGTTCCTTTCTTTCAAGAATGTACCGATTACGGTAACAATTGCATAAAAAAAACGTATTAGTTTATGTTTCTTTTATTTTACTTGTGAGATAGTCGCGGTAGGCCTATATCAGACTTGAAAGAGAATAAAATGACTAATTTTGTGAAAATGATTTCTTTTCGAAAAATTCTATTATTGCTCAGCCAAAAGTCTTAAAATAAATAGCGTGATGTTTTTTTGGTTAAATTGATGACCATGCTGCCTACTACTCAATGGGGTGAAAATACACCTCATAATTGTATTACACGATGTTACTGGTGAGTCCAAAAATTTAAAACTCTACTACTCATGACCCCTGCATAGTAGCGTTATGGTTTTTGTATATTTGTTGTATCATGTATACGATAAGGTTCATGCAAAATTTGAACGAAATATATTCAGTAGTTTATGAGATAATTTGATATTTGTGTATAGACATAAAAAGCCCCTGCTCACCCCCTGTAACGAAAAGCGAGATAATAAGTAAAAAGTATGTTGACCGGACCTCTTGTTGATATTCTCTGAAAGTATGAATCAAATCTATCCAGTACTTTCCGAGATCTTTCCGGACATACATACAGACAAACAGACAAACAGACAAACAGACAAAAATTCTAAAAATCGTATTTTCGGCATCGGAATCGTTCGTAGACCACCCTCCAATTATTCTTTTTAAAAAATATTCAATGTACAGTTTTCACTTTTCTACAATTTTATTATATGTATAGATAGATAATACACTAAACAAATTTAAATGTATCCAGGAAAATAACACAAAAACAGTAGTCGGTAACGTAACTACTCATCTGGTATATCTTAACAAAACATGACCCTCTTTCAGATACCATTATCGCAGAGGGTCAACGATTTGTTTAATTTCGGTCCAAATACAACTGAGACTAGAATTAATAATACTGAAACTGCAGCAGTTTTAACTGGTATTGTTTTTTACAGTTTTTTTCTTCAGATTTTGTTTTTAAAGTAAATATTTTATCCAAAATATTTGGGAAATTTAGTCTAGCAGAATTCTAAAAAGGCTCTTTTCTAAACTTGGGTCAGTATACATATATCCAATAGGCTCTATACACAATCACTGCACGAATAGCCGAATATGATGGTTACCACTCCAATCCTGACTGTGTGGAACATGTTACGGGATCGATTCGACAAGCATTTGTGTGATCTAAGAACGATCAAGGAATGAGTCTGGATGTCCTTGTGAATGTGACTTGCATGAGTGTGAAACCTACCGCGGCACAACGATAAAATTCCTTAGTACGGGAGTTGTAAAATAATATAATATTAAAGAAAAAACAGTTTTAGGCAGTAAGCCTGCTGTTCGTAGATACACTAACGCATACCAGTGATATCTCTAGAGATAGTCGTGTATATAATATTTAAAGTAATACACCTTATTAGAGTCGTTACATTAAAGATATATTATCAGTATGTCAACATATAAACAGGAGCATTGCTCAATCTTGATGAAAGTCGACGAATTTCATATTTTTTTCTATTGGATTGATGGATTTTATTTATCGTAGGCAAATATAAATAATTTACCCAGACTGCATAGCTTTTTTCTAAGCTACTTTAGGTTTGCTTTTAGTCTTACCAGCTTTCGTTAAATACCATTATTGAATCTGTTTTAAAAGCCATTATTATAGGACCCGATTGTAAGGACAGCATTTTTAATTAAGTGCGATCAACGTTTGAAAATCTATGCTAGGTTTATTCTAGGAATAAGAATTAGGATGATGCAATTTTCACTTGCAAATATGATACCAATTACAGCTGTCACACAAACGAACTGATCTAGCAATTAGCTATTGAGCTTAAATTTAAAGTTCCTACACCAAAAAACAATCTCTAGAAGTCATAATATCATACCGGAAGCAAAATAAAATGTTTCACAAGACCCCATGTGTGGGAAGTTACTGCACGAAAACAGTTGGACAGCTGGTCCAATCAGTTTTTGCTTGCATTCAAGAAGAATTGACATCTTTCCTGTGCAAGATCAAATTCAAGTCATTCGTGTTCAAGTACAAAAACGCTTATCCTAAGCGGGGATCGATCTCGCGACACGTCACGGATTGGCGTAGGTACCTCAATCACTTGGCTATCTGTGATCCGGAGTAATCATAGAATATTCTAGTTGAGGCTTTCAATTTCAGTGTATTAAGGTGTACGCCTAGCTTAAGTGGGATGAACTCATGCCTGATAAATTCTGTCATCATTGATAACAATAAGACCTTAAGAAAATGATTCATATTATTGATCTACCAAAGTACTTACTGTTGAGTTATGACTATTTAAAGTATAATATTTTTGTTGAGAACACTGAAATCCTTTTGTTTTGTGTTGTGTGTTTTTGTCGGTAATAATGACTAGATACTTTATATGAGAGGGGCCTTGAGATATATTTGAAGCAAAGATACAACCGTTTAGATACTAATAAGAATTGAATGAATATTCAAATTTATTGTCGCTTTATATTTGTGGATTGTAACACCAAATTCTTTTAACTTTCGTTCCGTTATATTTAGAAACTGTTTCTATATTTAAATCGCATTATTCATAGTTGTTTTTTTTTATTTCTCTGTGAGATTGGTTTGCGGGTAAAGGCCTCCCCTTTCGTTCCTTGTTCACCAATAGGTATTGTTTATTTATATAAGAAGGATTTTTCTTAACACCCAATCTGCCAACAATATCTATCAGGAGCTTAATCCTTACTAATATTATAAATGCGAAAGTAACTCTGTCTGTCTGTCTGTTAAGCTTTCACGTCTAAACCACTGAACCGATTTTATTTTTTGGTACAGAGATAGAGTTGACCTTGAGAAAGAACATAGGATAGTTTTTATCCCCGACTTTTGAAGAGTTCTATCGGAAACGCGATATAACCGACCTCGACGCGGGCGAAGCCGCGGGCGAAAAGCTAGTTTAGAATATTTTTAATAAAGAGTAAGTATTAAAAAAATCATGGGTAGCGGAATAGACAAAGGTCACCAGCCAAAGAACTACGCGATGCGTCGCGTGTTCGATACCCGCGTATAACGAGCATTTCAGCACTGAAAAAACATTTTTCTTAAAGCGACAAACGTGCTTTACTATCCACGTTATTTGTGAGTGTGACATTTTATATATTTACTAAAAATCGACTAAAAGAAGCAGACACGTGTCAGCTAGTTTGTTCTATAACTAATCAGTAAATAACAATAGTTTCGTATCAGAGTTTACAAAACATCAGGGCCCCGATTCTGCTATTTTACAACGACCGATGAACGAATGGCAATAGTATTAAATTTGAAATTATTTCTGTTCTCTTAAGCATTTTGCCAATAAAATAATTGGAAGTTAATTGTATTGACCTTGAGTGTACCGTCCTGCACTGAAAATCCAATTATTGTGTAGAAAAATGTTTAAGAGAATACGAAAATTGACATTTTAAGCGAAATTTCATTCATTTATCGGCCGTTGTAAATAGCAGAATTGGGACCCAGTAGTCAGAATCACACAACTCGAACGGAATAAATGTTTAGTGTGTTAATATCTTAATTAAAATTCAAACACCGCTTACAATAAAATACCGGCTTTTATTTGTTATTCGACTGACAACTACTTAACTATTTCAATAGTCAAGGACAGATTCGCGAAATCGTTTTAAAACCTCAGATTGAAAGCCTATTGGTTGGATTTAAGAGGTGACTGATTTTATCATGTTTTAAAGAAATGTAACTTATGAAAAAATGGCAAACAGCATGGTATTAACTGCCACTGAAATTGCTGTTAGTGATAGCCTAGTGGTATAGTTACTGCCAAGTCGAAGGTCGTAGGTTCGAATCCCAACAAAAACAATTTTCTTTTTGAATTTTTGCTTGAATTAGACAGTATCTGTCACTTGCTAAAATTGAAAAAATCATCGTGAGGAAACCATCACAACTGAGAATTTTGTAAAGATGCGTTAGGCTCGTCAGAGGTTTACGGGCATTTGAACTCTGGCTACAAGATATACACTACCCTTATGACGAGTGTGTTAAGAAGAAAGGCGTAGAAGTATAGTATAAGGATCAGTTTAAACTTAGATGCCCTTATACTATGGGAATGGGTACTAACATCTATTAAAGAAGAAATTACTGCAGTGGAATGATAACACTAAAGACTAATTTATCTATCTGTTTCATCTCTTCACATGAAGAAGAGAGAGATAGCAAGCCTTTAATGTTATCTGATGCTTGAGATTTTAATACACTTAAGAATTACAATACGATAGCAAGTCGAATAATAAGTCGTTATATAATTATGTTAGAACAAATCAATTTAGTTAAACTATTTAGATTTCCCATTGTTTGTTAATTAATGTATAAATAAAGAACTTAATGAGCTTTACATAATAATTAAGCGTATCATAATTATTTTGCTGACTATTTTTCCGGGTTTGAAAGATAAACAAATATAAAATAGTATTAATTATTAATAGCATGAGAAATGTTTTCTGTGGGTTTAAGTGTGAACTAAGGGGTGTCAAGGATTTGGGGTTTGATCAATTATAAAATAGTTGTTCTTATCTCCGGGGCCTTAACATAAGTGATGCTACTAATATTTATTTAACGGATATCAATTCCATTGAAAGTGGGTATCGATTTATGCTTCGACCGTTTTAGGAGTAACTTTTTGCCAGATCCTAATTTTGACCATACAACGACGGGTAAGACGTTGCTTTAAACTAAACTATTTCGTCTACCAAGTAATGCTAGAGGGTTACTAATAACAGTCGTCCTTGCTTTTCTACTGGTAGAATATGGGTACATTTTCCTCTTCTAATATATAAAATTCCCGTGTCACGATGTTAGTTAGTCCTCCGAAACGGCTTAACCGATTTTTACCAAATTTTATATGAGTATTCAATAGGTATGAGAATCGACTAACATCTATTTTTCATACCTCTCAGTGTTAAGGGTTAATCACACTAAAAAAAATATATTTCTTGGACGAATTTTTTTTTTTATAATGTGGAATTAAAAAATACATACAACTAGACATAATTTATTAGGCAAAACAGCGTTTGCTGGGTCAGCTAGTGACTATAATTTTAAAGATTTGATTCTGATTCTGTCGAACTTTGCCTGGTTAACAAGTAACTAGATGCAGCTGTTATAATCATGTAACAATAATAAAATACACATTTAAAACAAGGAAAACACCAAAGCACTAAATAACAATGTCACCGGGAGTTGAAACACACATGTTTTTAGCAAACGAAAACATTGAGAATTTATTGACTTTACGAAACATAATTATTCTTAATAGCTTTTTTAATATAGCAAGTTAAGAATGAACGTAAATGTGTAATATGTTATTAATGTGGGCTTTGTAGCTAATTGTAAACTTGTTTTGAGAAAATAACCACTTATTATTTTTATATCAGTTTTATTTCATACGAGACCTGTTGCCCGCGATATCGTCCGCGTGGTTAGAAAATATATGTAAGGATTTAAAACCGAAAAATTATATTTATATGTATTTTAATAAGGTAGATAATATTATAGAGAGGTAAAAAGAGGTATTGTTATTGTCCTCGCCGAGCCGCGAAGTCTGGTTGAAACAGTTTTTTTGGGCAAGACAAATGTTTTTTCAATAATATTGTATGGCACGTAAATATTTTCCACAGATAACGAAAATATATTTCAACATTTCGTATTGGGTTCAATATTTCGTTATATTTAGTGACACCTGGTTATAAAACTACTGTTTAAACACAGTTTGGTCTAGTTATAATAACATAAAATAAAAATTTATTAAGGAAATTATTATTATTGTTTTTCTATCTTTGTCTAACTTTACGAAGGTAGATATTGAAGAATTTGTATTTAACATAGCTACCAAAGTGGGTGTAGGATAAGTTAGCAATCAAAAATCCCATCCTAACACAGTAAATTATATTATTGTGGTATAATTTTAGCATACTCCCAAAATATCTCAAGTTCTCAAGGTTAGATTATATATTATCCTATATAAACTGAAATAACAAAAACTCGCAAATTTAGTTTGTCAACAAAGTCCATATGACCAGCTGAGCAAACAAAAAACACCTCACCTCTTATTCTTGAACTGTAATCGCTCGAAAATGTCACAATTTACATACACCAATACTTATTCACACTTTATTATAAAAAAAACAAGTTAACACTATTATATTATCGTTTCAAAATCATAAAATCAACCAAACGTGAACAATGGCGACGAATTCTTATTTCATTTAAAAAAAAGAACAATGTTTTTATTAAAATAATTGTCCTCGTAATTATAACGGCATTAAAAAAAAATCGATGCGTCCTTTCCCGCCAACGCCCGGTTTTATACTAAAGAGTTTTATCGCCGCGCGTTCGTATTATCGTTTAAAGATTATAAATAGTTTAGCTAATGATTTTGTTTTTTTTTTCTAAACATGAGGCGCGCACGTTTTGAGTTATTGTGTCAATGGATGTTTGCTTTGTTTGTTGTATTTTTATATGGTGCGTTGACCTGCCTGAATGTGTGTTACCTTTGCGTTTTTAGCCCTGACATAAAAAAGTAGGAAATGAAACTATTACTTTTGTGAAGACCTAGAATATTAGCGTTTGATGCGATTTTTGATGCATTCTGAAAAATTTTCATATTTAGAAGATTATTTATAGGTAACATATGATACGTATGATAGTTTGTTTAAAGTCAAATTCAATAAGGATCAAGTTCTAAATTCTTTCGGCATGTTTGTCTTCTTAAATTTAATCTTATTTTGTTTCACTCTTAGTTTTACCTGTTTAAATAAAACGAGGCACGTGAATAATCAATGATAGACTAATGAGTCCCTATTCAAAATTATGAAACAATAAAACTTGACGAATTAATAATTTATAGAATTTTAATCCATTTGCATAATAATATGACTTCCATGCTGGGCCCTAATTCCGCTATTTAAAATGGCCGATGAATGGCATTCATTCATCGGCCATTTTAAATCATTGTTAACTTGACTTTTGCTTCTAAATCAATTCCAATGTAAGGATTCGTATCCTATATGAGGAATAATCTAAAGAAGTAACTCCGTCGTGACGCCCTCACACACTTCAAAATCCATTATGATGAATATTCTTTTGGGTTTGTCTTTGCGCCGAGTAAGAATATCGTTAATAACGTTAGATCCAAACGAAGTAAAACTAATATGCAAAACCTATATCCCATTGGTTTACGTAGTTAAAAAAAGGTTAACAATCTTGATACACACAACGCTATCTTGTCCCAAACTAAGCAAAGCTTGTATTTTGAGTACTTACTAGACAACTGATCAACATATTTAAATATATTCCTTAATACGTACATAATATAGACAAATTACACCTAGAAACGGAACAAATGATCGTGCAAATCACTCAAAAAATTGTTCTGGGTGGGAATCGAACCCGCGACATCCGGTATAGCAGTCAGAGTCACTAACCACTAGACCAACAAGCCAGTCCAATTTATTATCATCTTACATTGGTTTTAACCCGAGTTTAAATTTTAAACTTTGCACGAAAAGAAAAGTTTCGTTTTAAAGTGCCAAATAAAACTAGCTACAGTATTTAAATAAATATTGAACTCCAATAAGTATAATTAAAATAATTACTGGAATTACCTAGAATTACTGGATATTCAAATTTGTAATTTTTCTTCATAAACATGATTTAATTAAATTCTTCTGCATATATTATTTAGAATGGACGATGTATGAATGACTAATTCGGCTGTTAACGCGTAATTAATGTTTCACTTGTTTTTGTTCCAATAAATGATTTTATTAATCGCTAGAGCAATCCCGCTCAAAAATCATATTTGCACGATTAAAAATCATTTTTATGAGCGATGTCGTAGACTGCTTATGCGATTTTGATAATGCTATAGGTAGATCTTGGTCATACAATATATGTAAGGGGTACTATGGATTTAGTAAGCATAATTGTATAATTTCGATAGAGATTATGTGTCCTTTTTGCAAAATGATAACTCTTGATAATTTATCAGTTAAAACACCTTATTGTTAGGCGTAAATTATCTAAATCTGTATTATGATAATGTTGATTATAAACTGATATTTCGTTAATAATTTATGTAGATTACTACCTAGTTACAATATGTAGCTATATTTATAAATAGATAGCACTTTTTTCCTTTAAATACCTATAAATAATTTTAGTACTCCTTCTTATCAATTTTGTCGAGTATAGCCTTTTCAGCATTATTTCGTGTAATTTGACTGATTTTTATGGGGTTGCGTATCCGCAGGGTAAAAACGGAAAACTAATGATCTGCTGTCTTTCTGTCCTTCGCCAGAATATACATCGTAAAATTATGTATTCCTTTTTTCACCATAACTGCCTACTAAGGCCAAATTTAGGAAATGAAATTTGCTTTCAAATTTTAATTTTATAAAGTTTTTAAAATTCGACTTGGGTCTTTTTTAGATACATCTGATACTTGTATACTGTCTTTTATATTAAACTAGCTGTTGCCCGCGACTTCGTCTGCGTGATTTTCAAGATGCGAAAAACTATGAAGTTTAATAATAACGATCATCGCAACAAATGTAATGCAATATTGAAAATGAAACTTTTTTTTTACATTTTAAGCTTGACTTTTTATTTCTAAATTATAATGAATCTTGAGCGGCCTAAAGACTATCAAATGTTGGAATCAAACACATTTCATACGATACTATCCTGGTGTCAAATATTTCACAGCTGTTTTAATGACTTTTTCTTATTTAATCCCAAAAAGATGGGTTTATAACTTTGACATATCTGCCTGCCTGCCTGTCTGTGACATCATAGCTTCCGAACGAATTGAACTATTTTAACTTAAATGTGAATTAGTGACAAATCGAGCCGTTCTATAATGGGGAGGGGGGGGGGTAGAAGGAAAAAATAACAGAAGGCATAACTCAGGCTTAGCAATTCTGCTAAAAATGTTTCACTTTCGAGGGTTTTCCATTTTCTAATTGGGTGGGTTATGATTTTCGAGCACGTTTGTTCTTTGGCCGGCCTACATCTGAAATTGCTAGACGGATTATAACAGTTATTATGAGGTATCATAAAATTATTATTGTACTGTAACCAAAGAGGTAAACCAGAACCATATTACTGAGGCCCCGGTGTCCGTTCGTTTGTCTGTCACCTGGCTGTTTCTCAGGAACAGTGATAGCCAGACAGTTGTTATTTTCACACACGATGTTTTCTAACAATATAAAGAAGATGTCAAATTATTTTTGTGGACGGAGCTGGTGAAGTGAGAGTAGGGCTCGGTAACACTGTGGATTTAACATAGTGTCATAAGATATAAGATTTTGCAAAATTGCGCCCAGAAAAACGGTTTCCTGAAACACGTTATGTTTGATTGTCCTCTTAATATTAAAACTGATCTTCCTCACAAACATTTGGAATATTTCTAAAATAAAAAAGTTGGGAAACGTGTCATCTTGGCCCCCTGGTGTTTTGGTCATGATTTGCCTTTAAATTGCTGTTAAATAAATAGCGTGATAATAAAAAAATATCAGACACAACTTTTTTTAAAATTGACAATGACAAAAATCTAAAGTATAGGATATGTTTAATTTGTGATGTTACGACAAAGCAAAATATGAATATAAAAGTGACTTCATGCGCATGAGTTATATTTACTGCACCAATTTACAAAGAAAAATTACGTATTTTATTCGTTAACCTACCTGACGATCATTGAAGTAAAATACCGTCATCCCTACTGCATAAATGGAACTTAAATAAAGACTACATGAGGTTGGTTATGAGGTTACGCTGTCGATACCGACAGCCAAAATGTCCAGACATTGTATGACGGATGTAAGTGCTGATAGCTACACGCTATTATCATCCTTATTGGGGAAATTTCCAAAAATATGTTCCTAATCCACGTCGGCTTAGCTTTGGGATCTCAGATACTCATTCAGTTCGTTCCTTCTCCTGTTTTTACCAGGCTACGAAAGAAGAAATTTTTAAATAAGTAGAGGTTACAATAAATTCTTAAAGGATTTTTTTAAGGACCTCGTGTGCGGTCTCTCTAATGGCGGATGTAGACCGATCATATCGTTAAAATATTGAAAAATCTCAGGTATCAGTAGACATTGTTCTATCAGTAGACACATAATGTCAAAAACTGTCTAGCGTACGCTCTTATTCATTGATAGCTTTGGTCTTATAGATCTTTCACATTGCATACCTACTATGCAGTTTTTATGCAAGTTCAGGGCTTTTTTATCCGAAATACTTTTGACCTATGTAATGTTGCAAATTTAAGAAAACATTATTTCATTGTTTGAAATGCTTTTTTTGTTTGAAAGTTTACATTTTTGTTGCTAGTTGTTACAGATGAACCAAGGTAATAATTAACTGTGTCCTTTAGTAATTTATTGTTATGAATAATTATAGATGAGACCAATGCGAACTACATGCAACTTTGGGTTGAGTGTCACTACGAATGTTTTGATCTTGGAGTAGCATCGCCAACATTACCGAGCTAAAGACATAGTACACATATCGTAAATAAATACAAAATCATATTACGGCATTCCACATTTGAACTTGAGTAATTTTAGTACATCAATAAAAATAATTTAAGTTCCTTTCTTTCAAGAATGTACCGATTACGGTAACAATTGCATAAAAAAAACGTATTAGTTTATGTTTCTTTTATTTTACTTGTGAGATAGTCGCGGTAGGCCTATATCAGACTTGAAAGAGAATAAAATGACTAATTTTGTGAAAATGATTTCTTTTCGAAAAATTCTATTATTGCTCAGCCAAAAGTCTTAAAATAAATAGCGTGATGTTTTTTTGGTTAAATTGATGACCATGCTGCCTACTACTCAATGGGGTGAAAATACACCTCATAATTGTATTACACGATGTTACTGGTGAGTCCAAAAATTTAAAACTCTACTACTCATGACCCCTGCATAGTAGCGTTATGGTTTTTGTATATTTGTTGTATCATGTATACGATAAGGTTCATGCAAAATTTGAACGAAATATATTCAGTAGTTTATGAGATAATTTGATATTTGTGTATAGACATAAAAAGCCCCTGCTCACCCCCTGTAACGAAAAGCGAGATAATAAGTAAAAAGTATGTTGACCGGACCTCTTGTTGATATTCTCTGAAAGTATGAATCAAATCTATCCAGTACTTTCCGAGATCTTTCCGGACATACATACAGACAAACAGACAAACAGACAAACAGACAAAAATTCTAAAAATCGTATTTTCGGCATCGGAATCGTTCGTAGACCACCCTCCAATTATTCTTTTTAAAAAATATTCAATGTACAGTTTTCACTTTTCTACAATTTTATTATATGTATAGATTAAGTCTCATAGCCTATTAATTATTTTATCTACGATTACCTTAAAGCCGTAGTGAGCAATTAATAGACCAATATGATTTAATACTTAAAAATCTAAAACAATAATGTACTTTAACGCTATAGGCATAAGGTTTACAATCGCTTTACATTTTCAAGTCACATTTCTTCGCAAAAGCTTTTGGCTAGCGATAACATGTATTAATTTAACAAACGGTGTATTAATTGAAATAAATCCTTGCCCCGCCCTCAAATGTCCTGATTGGCTAATATCATCTCCCCTTCGACCAATCAGAAGCCACCTCACCAACCCCATTTCGAAATTTGAATGTTGTTATAGATTTTTCTCAGTTGCGTTCTGATCTTTGTACAGTCAACAGTCTATAGTCTTTTTTTTTAATTATTTAATTATTAACTAAAGTGTTAATTGTTGTTATAATATTTTTGTTTGTGTGATAACGTTTTTATGCCAACCGTGACGAATACTTCAGAAGGCAACGGTTAGTGATATCTTAATTAATTACTTAATTAATATCTTGTATCTTAGTAATATTTGTGTTCTATCAAATTGGATAAAAGGATTTTAATTGAAATTGAAGAGAAAATTGGTTCTTGAATTCCTGCTAATATTTTTGTTTTATTTTTTAACGGTCTAAGTAGATATTATGAAATACAATTAGTTTCAGTTTCGTGACAATAAAATAAAATTGATTAAAAGTGGCATATATACCTTTCATCTTTTTAACATGTTTTTATTTACGAATTAGGTTATTAATTATATCATTAAGTATTTTTTTTCAGATTAAATAATTCTGAAGTGCTTTTTATAAAACTTATTATCAATATATGCTAGTGTTACATTTTCAGACAACCACTTCCAGGCACACTCAAAATTTGCATTATTTCTACCCAATGTTAGGTACATGTTTCAAAAAAATAAACGCAAGCGCTGCAGCCAACAATTGCTGCAATCGTATTGTAAATTTAAAAAATGGAATTCTACCTGAAATGACTGAAAATTGATAGAATAATCATTAATTACAGGAGAGAGATAAAAAAAACTAAATGTTTTCGTAGTAATTTATTAAAACTAAACTGTAGTCACGAAATAATAGTTATCAGGACTATTTTTTTTTTTTGATTTGTCACCGACCAGACACAAAGTTATGTTATAATTAAATTACTCCAGAATTACTGGACTGTTTTTCGTGTTAATTATAGCGACTTCCTGTGATAAGTGTATCCGGCGATAGCCAACAATAGCTCACTTTGTACAGGCGCAGCTGTTGTATTTACTTCAGTAGTAACTAAGCTTCCTATTTCAACATTCTTATCATTTTAATGACAACATCACTATTGGTACATGCGTTTACCATCCTAGAGGGTTTGACAAATGACAAATGATTTTTGACATTGAACATTCAAATCGCAATTATTTGAAAGAATAACTTCCTCCTCCAACTTTTGTATACTCTCTAAACATATTTTGAACGTCCTTTTCAACTTTTTTCGAAGTCGTTAACTAAGACGTGGATGAACTGACATCTAATGGAATAGGTGCCGTCACAAAGGAGATGGGCAAATCGAAACGAGTAGGAATATCTTTAAAAATGCTCCATACATTTATTGCATTCCACAAGTGTCCAGGATACCACACATCATACTAATATCATAAAGAGGGTTAGAAAGAGGAAAGTTTCTTTGTTTGTGACGTTATAAGGATAATCTTTGGAAATATTAAGCCAATAGTCATTACTAAAAAGTCAAATTATTTGTGAATGTTATAGTTTTAGCAATTTCCTTGATGCAGTGTATCCCCTCGCCATGGCGTCTGACGTGGAGTCGTGTTCTGATGAGGAGCCGGACAGTGAGATGCTAAGCGACGACCTTTGTCTGCCGGACAGTGACGATGAGAGGCATCCTGGGAGGAACGTGCAGGTGAGAGCTTTCTATTCTACAATAATGCTAGATGATCATGATAGTTTGCTAATCTACAATAGCAGTGCTGAAAATTGTAGAGACGGCTGATAATTTTAAGGGCGCATATTGTTGTTTTTAGAGTTAGAAAGCTTTATTATTTATATCTCTTTTCATTCACGGGATAACATCATAGGAAGGGACTTTTTAAAGGTCCCCACGGGGTCACAGGCCAAACAAGCAGAGGCCTTATTGAGAACTTAAATCTGAATTGTGATGGTCTAGTATCAACTATTAGTGTCCCAGTGCAGGCTAGAGTCCTCCCCTTCCTCCTTGCAGTTATCTCAGTCTGTGGCTAGAAGATTCCAGTTTCCAGCAAAAGAGTCGAGTTTCGTCATCGTTCAGCCTGCCGCGAGGTCTCCTCTTGTAATGAACTTAAGCATCAAGTGTGTGAAGATAGCTTTATGCCTTATATAGTTTGTCAAAAAAACTAACACAATTTGTTTGCAGAAATTACGAATTTGCGACCGGAGTTGCCTCTACCGTATAGGGCCTGTTAGCGATCAGCGCAAGTGCCAAAAAAAGTAACACGGCTGCTGTTTTCATCACCTGTCATCTAAGAGTGAAGTGAAATGATGAGTCCGCCGAAGCATTCAGATAACGAAAAATCGAGTGTTAAAACTAAAACCGTGAATCCTAATTGTATTTTTCTCCTCGTTCAGAGTCTACCCGAAGATCTACCATCTCTGAACTCCTGCCTCCTCCGCCCCCCTCGGAAGCTGTTCACCAACTGTCGCGAGCGCTGGCGGCAGCAGAACGTGAGCGGAGCCTTCGCAGAGTTGAGGAGATTGGTGCCAACACACCCGCCTGATAAGAAGCTGTCCAAGAATGAAATATTGAGGATGGCTATTAGGTAATCATTGATGACTGTTGAAACTATTGAATCAGTCACTAAGTTTTGTTTGTTTATCACCAAATTGCTTATTAAGTTTGTTCTTACTAGATTTCGTCATTTGTGTTTCTTTTTTGTCTATCACTGTCTTTCTATAGTAGATTTTTAACTGGAGTTTTTCAGAGTAGAGTAATATATAAATTGCTCCTCAATAGGCAATACTTTTTTGAAAAATAAAAAGAACTAAAACTAATATAAATTTAACATTCTCTCGATATTCATAACAAGATAACAATGAACTACCTTTGCTACAGGTACATCGGTCTTCTTTGCGAAGTCCTAGAATGGCAGAAGACCCACGGCCTCTCCATGAACAAAGAAAACTCCGCTAGTCTCGCGATCAAATGCGAATCTCCACTCAGCCCTCAAACCCGAAGACTCCGTCTCAAAAGACCATACTTTGGCGAAGAAGAATGCTCCAGAGCTAAAATATACCACGAGAACAATGATTACCAGAGATATGGTAACGAAGAAAATGAAGAAGTCAGAAGGACTTACCAAAGACCAATAGTCAACAGGACCGAATTTTACTTCGTAAAGGACCATTTTAGAGTTTTGAGAAGTCAGTATTATTCGCCGTCAAGATGGCGGCAGAATATACCATTCAGGAATTTGGCGGATCGGAATGGGAATAATCTTCTGATGATTGCTCCGGCGCAGAATGGTAAAGATGATGATGTTAAAATGCATAATGGTCACTCCAGTAAGGAGAAGGTTGAAAAGGACAGCAAATAGATACAAAATAACTACGGTTCCGATATTTGTAGCTTGGGTAGCCCTGCAAGGATGTTACAATCGATAAGCAACAACAAGCAACAAGAAATTGTGCAAAATTGTTAGTCTCGAGATGACAATTCGTTTTCTCTATCACAGCAACGTTAGTTTATAAACTTGATAACCAGAATCCTAAAGATTATTCTGTCAGTTGCTTGCATTTCGTTTTCCTTTGCGAACTTACTAACACGCCCATATTTCCCTTCGAAAAAACTCCTCAAATAGTATGCGTGGGTATCATTCGTTTTTTTACATTTTTATTCCGTCCGTCTATTTTCGTTTGGTGTTTTTGTGCAGTAACGCCCTAGACAGATGATTATTTAATATTAAATACGATGGTCGATGATGATCACCTTTTTCTAAGTAAGCGGAGAGACTATGTCAATGTAGTCCTTTACGAAATAAAATGAATTTTGATTGCACAGATAACCGAGTAATGTTGTCGCATGAAACAAGCGTGTGTGTGATCCACGAATGCTTGTTCTGAGTCTGGGTGTCTTTGTCTATGTGACTTGAATGTTTGTTAACACGCGACACAAGGATTAATTTCTTGGCGCGAAAGTTACAGTTGGAAATTATTTTTTAATATACATATTATAGGTACAAAAGTTTTATTTTAAACTAGCTGTTGCCCGCGACTTCGTCCGCGTGGTTGGAAGATATAAGTTATAATTTATACCTGCCTTCTATCTATCTTGAAGGATTGAGTCAGCGTTTGCAATGTAAGCGCAAAAAATGTGTTTTTTACGACCTGACATTAGAAACCTCAAAAATTGTAGCCTATGTGTTATTCTGATGCTATATTGTGCTAGCTATATTGCTATATTGCTATATATATTGCTATATATATAGCTATATTGCTATATATGCTAGCTATATTGTGGTAAAGTTTCATTCAAATCCATTCAGTAGTGTTTACGTGAAAGAGTAACAAACATCCATACATCCATACTTACAAACTTTCGCCTTTATAATAGTAGTAGGATATGATTGAAACGCGTAAACGCGTACATTCTACAGTTTTTATAATTTTAATGAACCTCGAATACATACTCGTACCAACCTACATAAAATACTCTATTTAGCATTATCCCTTGTTTTCGCTTTTAATTTGTAAAAAGGTTTAAATTTTAAGTAGTTGTATTCCTTATGTGATAATTATGAGTCATGTGGTATTCATTTTGTGTAGAATAGTGTCTAGAGTTATAAAGAAAACTTAATTTTTTATTTTTGTATTATATTGTTTTTAATAAAGTTTAATGACTTTCATCTAACGTTTATCTAAGTGCTTACTCTAGTCTGTAGTTTTAAAATTGTAACTAAAATATTGGTCCTAATTTTAATTATAATTGTAAAGTAATTCCCGTACCCAAAATATTACATTTATCAGAATAGTTATGTAATTCTTATTCACAATGAAACGAACAGTTATAATTTTAGCACAATCATATAACATAATATGGAATTACATCAAAGAAAATTTCCAAATATACTCATTTAAATTCATACCTGCTTTTTATTGCTATCCTTTTCTATCCATACTCCATCTCTTTCTACTAAAGGGGCGTGCCGTCCGCCCACCTTTCATGATGGAAATTGTATTTGCAACCCCTCGACCGATCTATTTGTCCTTACCGCTATCTCGCATGCCCAGACTTCATATACAAACATGGCTGGCTTGCTGCTTGTATAGAGTTCCTATTAATGGGAAAATGTGGGGAACTGATAAGAAAAGCAATTATTTTTATTTTAGGGGTGATATGTGGTTATATGGTAAACGTAGTTATGCCATATGAAATGTTTCTAGAGAATTTCTGGTGAAGAAAAGGTAGAAAATAGAAAAAATAGGTCTGAAAAATAGATAGTAGTTTGCCGATTCTATGATAACTAGAGATTAAAATAGCTTTGGCAAGGGCTGGCATTGCATTGATAAATTTTTAACAATCAAATTCGTTTAGAAAATAAGATACGCCTTTCGCACGCCTATAATCAATATTAAGACTTATTGTGAAAGGTTGCTCTGGTATTTTGAAGCGCCGAGCAAACATTGAATGCTCAATATTTTTTCTTGTAATTAACTTTAATATCATATTCTATATCGAGCAACCTAGGCCTTATTAGATATGGTGCCACCCACTCAAATTACGTCAAAATTCACATTTAAACAAGAATCATCCACTACAGACAAAACGCCATCATTTTGAGATTTGATTTTATGTTACAACCTCTTTTTAATCTCATTACGCAAACAGTTCCCAGACATCCAAAAACACACTTCAAACTAATCAGCTTATGAGAAATTCATATCAAAATACCAAATTATGACAAATAAGCGACTTTGAGATAACTAATCTGCTAGCCGTATGTGAGAGGCGGTTGGCACGCGACCGGCCGCCGTCAACGCCGACGGTACGGGATCAGAGGGTGGAAGATAAGGCCTGATTGATTTTTATTAGCCCAATAGGTTCGGATTAAGCGTTATTTTATTGTGTTTAGGGTGTGATTGTTAAAGGGTGTTGTGAGTTTTGCGGAGAAGTTTTTTGATGGAATTTTTTGGTCAGTTGTTTGTTTCGTTTTCGATAGTGTTTGGTTTTTGTGATTCTACCAGTAGATCATTCTAACCAATAAATGTGTTTGAGACAAGAATACTAAATTGTAGTGTGATTTACCTGCTGTTATTGTAATCCAGCTAATCCTGAATAGGCTGGCTTGATTATACGTAACGTTTAAGGTATTTCCAATACGGGTATTAGAATTCAAATCCGTTTCCACGATCATCCTTATATGGAGCCCCAAAACCAGACCAAAATTAAAAGAAAAAAAAAAGAAAATCAGTCAACCACTTTATTTTCTCCTAACCCCTCACAAATCAGTCTTCTCGTTATTCTTCTGTAGCTTTCTGAACGCCGTCACCGCCTTCAACACATCTTTGGAGAAGACCTCAGGCAGTTCGAAAGCGAAGAAATGCCCTCCATCATCAAGCACAGTCACGCCGACGATGTTGGGATACTTTAGTTTGAGGACGAAAGGAGGTTGGTACGCTATCTCGTATTTTCCTTGGATGAACCAGCTTGGGACTGGTGTTGGTATACTGTGGAATGAGGTTTTATTAGAAATTGCTTATTTGAATTAAAACGATGAGAAGAAATTTCATATTTTATTTCGATCAGTAAAGTCGTTTCAGTTTCGAAGTAAGTTACGCAACGTGCTGGTAACGGATATATTTTTGACTGTCTACCTGTATTCAATAGTCTCATTCGCCTTAAAATATTATAATTGAAGGTTCGAAAAAGATGATTCGCTATGCTGTGTATTGCTATAACAATATTACCATCAAATAAATTTAAGTAAGACAATCAGATCCAATCCAATCCAATTTTAATTGAATTGTCACTTTGGCCGGTCGATAACTACGCTCGGTCTACAGCTGAATACGCTTATCCCATTGTCCAGTTTTAGGATAGAATCGAGAACCGAATCGTATTCAAATCAAAATCAAAAATGGAAGCAAATCCTGGCCGTGTTTTCTAAAATCATTAGTATTAAACATCAAAACTTACTCATCAAGTTGATACCCCAAGACCTTAATATTAAAGCTCTCAGCATACAGCCTGACAGACGTGGTTATACTTTTACTGGTCCAGTACATCATCAGGTTGTCAATCAACTGGTCCTTGGAGAAGCGGAAGTCTAGGCCACCGTTCGGCTTGGAGGTTAGTTCAGGTCGAGTCCAGATCGAGAACTTTTCGACAATGTAGGCTAAAAGTCCTGCTGGAGAGTCGGTCAGGGCAACACCTGGAAGAGTGGAAAGAGGTTTTAGTCTTAGTATGTATAAGGATTTTCATAGAACATAATTACTGTTAAGAAAAATATTTTTATGAAATGAAAATGATCCCACGAAACATAAAATCTTGAAAAAAAACTATCCTGTGTGTTAACCCTGGTTATAAACTATCTGGATACCAATTTTTGTCTAAATCCACTGTATACTGAAAAGTTTATTCGTGAAACACGAACAAAAATCCAAACATACAAACTGTCACTTTTTATAATATTAGTAGGTTTTAATGCGAATTGTATTAATGTAACGTTTCGATTACAGATAATTACTACGAGTATGAGCACTAGATAGCATATAAAGTATTAGAATTTCTCTAATGTTAAACCAACGATAAGAACAGCGTACTTACCGACTGTATCAGGCTTAGAGGCTTGTATATGCAAGTAACCAGACTCTCTGACTTGGAAGGACAATGTTTTCGACAATGGATAGATTCGGTCTACAAGTGACAGATCGTCCATGATTAGGGACGGCCATAGAGAACCGATGGCTTGCCATACCATAGCTTTCGTTGACAACACGAGCCCAATGTTGGCATGGTAACCTAGAACTTCCTGAAATTGCAGAATTTGGCTAAAATTTTTGGAAATATAATTAATGCACAGTAAGTAAACAGAAAGCCGCGTATTTATGAAGATTTTAGCTTCAGAGTACACGCATCTTCTACCCGTTTTGTAACATTTTTAAGCATAACAAGATGCTTAAACCGTATAGCTTTCCTTAATTAATGGACTATTATAAAACTAAACTGCACTATTTTCAAATCGGAAAAGTGTATCTAGAGACGAGCGCGTCCAAACAAACAAAAAAACACACCTCTTCTGATTGAATACCTTTATAATGTACAAGATTGGTACTAGATATAAAATGAAAAAGTTTATAAATTACCTCAGGGAAGAAGGTAGCCAAGCTGGTACCAATGACTGACCCCCAATCACCACCCTGCACGTAGTAGCGCTTGTAGCCGAGCCGGTTCATCAGGTTCCTCATTACGATACCTATGTGGGGTGCTCCCATGCCTGGTCTTACTGCTCCCTGTAAATAGTGAAAGAGTCTGTGGATGGTTTCTAAAAAATATCGGAATATTCCTGGAATATTTGATGCTCAAACCATGGCAAAATATTATTCAGTCAAATCGATAAAAATTACACTACTGATCAAAAGGTAAAATAGAATAAGATTAATTGTTATCCGATTATAAGGTAGGTAGGTTAGGTTAGACTGCGGTTAACGCCGAGTTTTAACGCAACGTTTTTTTAACTCTCGGGCGAATGAGGCCTAAGACGTCACCTACATTTAATTGTTTTACCAGAATTTATCAGGAAAGGCCTCTTTAGCTATTTTCAAAAAATGTGTATTGGTGTTACATTCATTTTTTTACTGCTTATTTAGTTGAAACCCTTTGATCCGTATAAAATTCTTTGTTCACAAAAATAAAAGAATAAATGGTGGTAATAATACTTACATCAGAAAATCCATATCCGGGCAGACTGGGTACAATGACCTCTAAAGCAAAGTCTCTGTCCTTGCTGACAGCTGTGAGCAGAGGGATGGATTCGTAGAACTCCCTGACGGACCCTGGCCAGCCGTGGAGAAGAAGCATGGGTACTACCTGCACGCCTGCGGGGACCTGGAGGTAGTGGAAACATGACAGATGATTTTCCAGAATACTAAAGTATTCTATTGTAATTACAAATTATATATTATGAAAAGTCTTCTTGTATGTTCTGATAAAAAGGTCGGCTACCATCTTCTCAAGGTTTTTTAGATGGAATCTGTTTCGAATCTCAGTTTGTGTTTGTTCTTTAACTTCATAGTAAGCTTCATAATATGTAGTTGGATCCATTTAGCATAAAACCCATTCAGCAGAAAAGGATATTTCTGGACGAAACATGTTCAAAATTTTGGAAACTTTAACCAAGAGCCTTGACGATGCAAGAATTCGTTTTTAAGATATGGCTCAGTAAACTGCGTTTTTCGTCATCCGACAACAACAAAGATGACTCTTCTTTTAATGGCTCATAGAAATATCAGTACCATTTACGTACCTTAGGAGTAACTTTGATGAAGTGTATATCCAGACCCTGGATGTTAGTTTTAAACTGCGGGAACTGGTTCAGGAAGGTTTCCCTCTCCTTGAAATTGTATCCTTCAGCCCAGTACTTCAACCAGCTGTTAATTTCGTTGGTGTTGAAGCCATATTCGAAGCCAACTCCTTCTAATGGAGGTGTTAAAGGTCTTGTCCTCTTGAGGCGATCTTTCAAATCTTTAACGAGCTGGAATTAGGAGTAAATTCTGTTGTTATTTGTTGTGTAATTCACTGATGTTTGGAGATGCATTATATGGGTCGGATTTCTATATTTTTCTTGAAAAGCAAAGATCCTAACGACACGGGAGTTTAAAGGGAATTGAAATCTCGCGCAATTACATACCTTGACTTAGAAAATGCATTTGTTGAACAGATAAATACTTAATCCCATGCGAGGATTGAACCCGTAGCACGTCGCGTAGAGTAACAGTTGGCACAGTGATTATAACCATTCGGCTATCCGTGCAGTGAAATTAATGAACCTTATTTAAAAAGTTATCTAACATGATAAGTACCTGATATTTTTTTTTGTTTATTCATGGCAGGGGCGTAATGTAGATACTATAATCGCTTAAAACTAATTATATCTGTTTGAAGTTGCGGTCAAAGTTTATTTATTGACACTTTATGTAATTGATACTCAAGGTTTAGCCACGTACCTCATAGTGAAGTGTACGACTACCAAGATATGTGTGGGTACTGCTTATATATTCTCTTGATAAGTATTTAGTATGTACTTTTGGGCTTATGGATATGGAATTTTTTGGGCAACGAGTTTTTCGGGAAAATTATTTGACTAGATTTTCGACCTGAAAATCTTTGGGTATAGAAACTCTTTCGGAAAAAAACAAGACAAAACTGAACATCCTAAAAATAGTAGGCTATTCGAGGAAAATTACTGTCATCATCAAATTTAAACTCAGAATGGACGACAACAATTGAAACAGTACTTCTATAATTACCAGGGAAATCACAAGTGGTTACACACACCAGTTACCTTCCAAAGGAAAGTAAATAAATATAGACTTACATTTTCTCCAAAACTGATTTTGAACGGCCTGACGCTGGTGTCCTGTTTCTGTTTTCCACTCTCAGGCCCCCACCACTCGTTGTAGTCCAAGTCTGGTAATGGTGGAGGACCTTGTAGGAATAGGTAGTATACTGGCAGAAGGACTATCGCCAATACTGGCACTAGGAATAAGAGGCGCCCCATCTGAAAGAAATATTTGAATCAATATCTGTACGCAAAAATGTTAATTAGGAACCCTATTACTGTAACTCTACTGTCTTGACGTTTTGACGACCACCGTGGTCGAGTGGCGTTCGCACCGGTTTCAAGGTGTCGCTAGCTCCGAGGTCCCGGGTTCGATCCCCAGTCGGGTCAATGTAAAAAATTACATTTCTACATTGTCTCGGGTCTGGGTGTTTGTGGTACCTTCGTTGTATCTGAATTCCATAGCACAAGTGCTTTAGCAACTTACTTTGGGTTTAGAACAATGTATGTGATATTGTCCGCATATTATTATTATGTCTGTCTGTTTGTCTGCCCTCATGAATTGTGTTAGTTTGACATACAATTTTTTGAAATCTGAAGGCATTTAAAGGAACTTGCCCCTAACTCATACTTTTTAACGTCAATTTATAAGGCTTAATTATATAGGAATGACCTTCTGTTTTTTTAAGTCACCTTATTTTGACTTCTCGTCTCTATTCACTGGGCGTTGAACGTTAACCTTTCCACTTACGTTCTTATTAATTTCAAAGACAAAGGCAAAGATTTATTTGTCACTAAGTAAGATGGCATAAAAATGTCATTTTGTTTTTAATATTTGTAACCTGTAGCTTGTGACGAACGAGGGTTCAAAAGGTTAACGATTATTTCTGTCTCTCTTCTGTTTGTTGATATATTTTATCAGAATTTAAATAATTTATAGTATTTAAACTTGTACAGTGATAGCCAAGGGGAGTGCGAAGGTCGTAGTTTCGATCCTTTCATCAATGTCTTCACGAATGATCACTTGAATTATAAAAAAAAACATTGATGTGAAACGTCGAAGGGAAACATCATAAAAACTCTTGAATGTAATATAATATAATAATATAATAATTGTAAATTTTCAAAAAGTTTTTAATTTTATAATTTTAAATTAGTAGATTTTTGATAAAAAATATTTTCAACTACACCTGTATTTGCCTCGAGATATCCGTACTTAGTTTTTTATATACACACGTACAAAAGGTCCTACTTACCCAGTAAACAACTATTTAAACAAAATATACATACATAGGGTATATAAAAAATATGATAATTAAGTTTTTACTATAGTTCAAATGATTTTTGTGTTTTATGAACTTGTAGGTAGTTTTTTTAACTAATTTATCTAAAATCTGTATAATGCTGTGACTTGTAGGTAAATAGTTCTTAGTCATAAATAAGATGATTTTTGTTATTGATTTTGTTAAAGTTTCGGTTCCATCAGGACACGTGCAAATTAAGCTAAAAAATACATAAATCTATTTGTAACCATGGCAACCATTTCAACAAGTTTGTTTAATCCATAACAGATTCTTACAAAAACAACGATGACTCAAATATACCCAAATATATCGCTATCAACTACAGCAAGAAAAAAAACCTTGAAATAACAAAACCATATTAAAAAACAACACACCCCACAGATTTAATAAAATAATAAATTCACTTACATTAAAACTTCACACTCGTTTTATCAAAAGTTAAATATATTTGAATAATGTGTTACGTAGTCACACGACCGCTATCTGAGCCATTCCACAGCAGACTGAATATCTAAAACTCGGCATCAAAATAAATACTTTAGTAATTATTGATAAATAAAAAACTCATTGAACGTAATTCATGATAATTTTGATTTGGTGTACCTTCAGCAACAAAACCCCATCAATGTTATTCAAGACACTTCAGTAGGTACAATCGAATACAATACTCTATATTGGGATTGGGAATGAAGTAGCTGATCACAACAGCATCTTATAATATCACCTTTTTAAACTAGTATTATTTTAGTTGTTGAACAGAGCAACCAAGGGGTAAAAGAGAAAATTTAAAAGTAAAACAAAAGCTCCGGCGATAACCCTCCACCAATTTTCTCATCGAACGAAACTAAGAATTCTCTTAATTTAGTCATCAAAAATGTTTCAGTGCGCTTTTATTGAGTCCCCACTCGAGTATACTATATTCGGTTATTCTTCCCCACTTAAACTTTTAAACAGCTCGACCGATTTATATTAAACGCGTTAAAGAGCACTTGGTCATATTTCACTATGTTTGGACACAAGGATTAAATTCTTTACTACGGGAGTCGTTTAAAAAAATTGAAAAAAATTAAATGCCAAATCTCCGTAAGCAAAGCCGCGCGAAACAATAGTCATCGCATTATTTACGATAAATCATAAGATAATAAATGACATATCATCGTGTTAAGTGTAAAAAAAATTTTTAAGGTGCTGTTAGACTAGAGCGTTCGCGTGTAACAGAACATTCGAGACTTGGTTCGAAAGCCGAACATCGTTACGAACATTTTCAAGACTTCTGGTAAATGTATGTGGATAAATATGAATTAAAAACTTTTCAAATGAAAGGAAAATCCGTACAAATAGGCTAAGAAAATAAATAGCATAAAATTTTCACCCACCTTTATTTTATCTCTACTAATCATTGCTTGACCTCAATTTTGATTTTTAATATTTGTTGTGACACCAGCATAAGAAATACACCATCTTTAAAAAATCAGCAGCTTTAACGGTTCATGAGATATAATTTGACAACAGAGGGCCAGGCGGAGGGGGGCGGAAATAAAAACTAAACATTCAACACACTCCCATTTGAAGTCCTGTAACGTACCATTCTAAGTCATGTTACATAATAAGACAAGTGAATACTCTAGTCTCTCAGCACCTTTACAAACGACACAACATTTGCTTGTCATGCTGAAATGAAAGATTAGATATATACATATATATATATCGCAAAGAAATGCATACGTCAACTATACTTCTTTGCGATAACTTAAAATTATCTATTTTTATATCTGGCATTAAAATCTTTTTTTTTATAATTTGTGTTACCGAGAACGTTGGGCATTATCACATACTAGCTGAGCCCGTGACTTCGTCCGCGTGAAAAAGAGACTTGACAGATTTTTTTGGTTGTACGGAGTATAATGATGTTCAAAAGGCTAAATATAAAAGGCCTTGGACTTGTATACCCAAGACAAATTATCTTTTAGGTCATTTTAATTAGTAAAAAGTAACCTATAAAGTTTTTTGTCGGTTCTTCTCCATGGAAATGATATTTTGGAACGAAGCAATTAGTCACTAGTTTTGTAATATAACATTATATGCCATGCATGCATTCATGCCTTTTTTAGGGGTACTAGAAAAAAGCACCTTTTGATTTTGTGTTTTTTTCTAATGCAAATTTATAGTGTTACATATCAATAATCTGTCTCTTTCGCCAAAATATACATACAAACCAACAGCTTGTAAGTAGGAAGGTATATGAAATATCTTTGAAAATACCCAACTACTCATATCCTGTGTCATCCCTGTTTGAGTCGACAATCCCCTCACCGATTTCATACAGGTTACTAGTGATTTAGTTTTATCTATCAAGTGCGAGTTTGAAGGTTTCATAGCAATAGGCTAAAGAGAATCAAAATGGGTGGCAAAATGGCTATGGCTGGACAACATTGATCTTTTTTTTTAATTTTTGTAATTTAATAATCAAGTAAAACAAAGGTTGGTAATAATCAGATTGAGGTATCACCATTTTTAATTTTATGAAGGTTTGTTTTTGCTTATTAAATTCAAAATGACACCAAGGCTTGATAAGCTTTTGTGGACCACAAAAATCTTTGTCTCATGCGGAGATCAAAACCGCGACATTTCGTTCACAGTGGGTTTGGCTCGTGACCACGTCCATTTGCCTATCCGTCCAGTCAAAATAAAACAAAATTGTTTGTGTAAGATAATTTAATAACAAAGAAAAAAACAGGCTGCAAAATATATTTAAAGTAAATGTTGTCATGATGGATACTCTTCCGACGCACAACAAGACTGCGATTAAATAATTACAAGCCAATGAATGCGTAGGTACCCAATAATAATAACCACTTTTTCTTTAGCGGGTCTACTGGAAGAGATTTCTTTTGAAATAAGCAGCACCCTTGTACTATATTTCTTTTTCTACTGTCGTGTTTAACTATTTAATAATAGAAATGCATAGCATAGGGAGTTGAGTATAGCTATATATCTTATTTAATTTTTTATGGTAGTCGAAATTACATTGCTCCAAAATCTCGTATGATGACGTAAAATTCTACGAAATTTAGCGGTTGCTGTAACGGTTTAATTTGAATTCGGCTATTAACGCAGACTCTGGAAAGTCCTAGACTCTAGAGCAGGAGTCAGGTATGTACACAAATACAAAAAAAAAATGATTTAATTCTCGTTATTCGACACAAAAAAACGAGCCATATATTTCACCATCTTACACTTTATGCTAACAACTTCTTATGTCAATAATTACATTAATACATTTCCAGTTTCAAAATCAAATAATTACAAATCAGTCTTGACATTCTTCTTCTGCAGTTTTCTGAACTCTGTCACAGCCTTGATGACGTCATTCGTAAAGACCTCGGGCAATTCGAAGGCAATGAAGTGACCTCCCTCTTGAAGTACTGTGGTGCCGACTAGGTTTGGGAACTTAATTTTTAGGATATATTTAGGTTGATATCCTAATTCGTATTTCGTTTGCAAGCCCCATGTTGGCACTGGAGTTGGGATCCTGTACGAAAATAAGTTGGTCAATGAGTATATCAATTTGTTAAATAAAAAAATAAGTGCGAGATTTGTTGATTATAATCGAGTAATTTCTGAGTACATTGGTTTTTTCATGCCAAGAGATACTTCCAATCCTATTGAACGAAAGTAAGTCTCTCCCCTTTTACCATAATAACATGATGCCAAAATTCTACTTTATCTAATCTACATGCGTACAGGCGTACATGGTATTATGAACCTTGATAGCCTGGCAGTTTAAATTTTCATAAATGTTTTCTGTATCAAGATTGACTTTTTACGGACCTAAAATATTATAATCAAATATAATTATTCAAATTCCTTTTCTTTGTCTTACTTGTACAGACCTCTAACGTTTCAATGAATACCTTGTCAAATATCTGTCGGTTCAATATAATATATCTTGAGAATCAATTATTGACTAGACCTTGGTTTAAATATACCAAATCCAAAACTTACTCATCAAGTTTCATTTCCACAGTCCTCTTATTAAAGTTCTCGGCATACAATCTCATGGCCGGCGTGATCGCTCTGTTGGTCCAGTACATCATTAGGTTGTCAATCAGCTGGTCTCTGGTGAAGCGGTAGTCCAGACCTCCATTGGGTTTAGACATCAGGTCAGGCCGAGTCCAGGTTGCGAACTTCTCGAGGATGTAGGCTAGAAGACCCGCTGGGGAATCCGAAAGTGCAACTCCTAGAAAAAATAGATTTTTTGGTTAGAGAGTGCTTAAAAAGATTACGAAAGCTCTGTATCTAAATTATGTAATTTTTTTATTTTGAATTCATTTTAAGTTTAAAAAGTTGAATAAAAAAATAGGTAATATTTTGTTACCACAATAGCCAACTGAAATTACTTGTGTTTTGGTTGCCTTGGCTTCATAAAAAAGAACAATTGACCCAGAAACTCCATCTTTTTTAAATTGGTTAAAAATGTATACAGTCTAAAAACAAAAAGATGTTCCTGAATATTTTTGGTCTTGCTGGGTCTACAGATCACCAAAGAACAAGAAAAATATTTCCTTTTTTCCTCTGAAATACTTCAATAGCTCTAAGAAAAATATTTTTTAAAGTACCACTTTATACTAACCCACAGTATCAGGCTTCGTCGATTGAATATGCATGTAGCCAGTCTCCCGCAGCAGGTTAGCAAACCTCGTTGACAGAGGATACAACCTTTCATAGGTACTCATGTCTTCCAGAATCAGAGATGGGAAGACTGAACCAAGGAGTTCAAATAAGGTGGATTTTGTTGACATCACGATGGGCATGTTAGTGTGGTAACCAAGGATATCCTGAAAAGTAAAGTAAGTTGTTAGTCACGTAAAATAATAAACATTTCGCCGTGTAATGGAGGATTTTGATTAGTTTATAAACGACTCCCATATTAAGGACCTTAATCTTTGTGGAGTTTCACAAATATAAAACTTAAAGACACTCAGACTCGTGGATCACACAAATCCTTGTCCTGCGAGGGGATCGAACCCACGACACGACGCGCACAGTGGGATTGGCGTAGTGACCTCCACCACTAGGCTCCCCATGCAGTCAAATTTGGACTTTAAACATTTCTAGACCATTTTTACGTGTCCTCCGAAACACAGAAGATTTCATATTTAATTCTGAAATGTGCACATTTATAATTTAATACTTGCTCTACAAAGCTAAAAAGAATCTATCTACTTGAATCATGATCTCTAACGAAGTCGAAAATAAATAAGGATCTTGCGAAAATATACCTTAGGGAATAGAGTTACGATACAGTTTCCAATGAGTGCTCCCCAGTCACCGCCTTGCAGGTAGAACTGCTTGTATCCGAGCCTGCTCATCAGGTTCTTCATCACGACGCCAATCTGAGGCGCTCCCAGTCCTGGTCGTACTGCAGGCTATAAAAAATACAAGTTAAATTAAGTTATTCTATTAAAAAAACGAGGCGTATTATTGTTTGGCTTCGATTGTGCATAATTTTCTTAAAAAAGGAAAATATGCTGTTAAGCTGTTTTTTTCTAAATAACTAGAGCACTTAAGAAGAGGTAAAGAATACACTATACACTCTGCTGACCGTTTTTTGAGGTTAAAAAGTGCTACTGTTTTGCATTATAATTGAATTTAATAAGATTTTTAAAAATTTCATCCGATATCATAACAGTAAAAAAACATATTTCTGCTTGAAAAAATGTTTGTATATTATTCTTAAAACAACAAAAAGCCAACGACACGCGGTATTCCCAGGCGGTCACCCATCCAAGTACTAACCGCGCCCGATGTTGCTTAACTTCGGTGATCGGACGAGAACCGGTGTATTCAACGTGGTATGGACGTTGGCGAGAATTCCGTCGAAATGGTTAAATAATATCAAATCTCTTATTTATTTTTGAAAATCATGTAGGTATTGTGTTCTTCAAAAATTATTTATAGGAAAACAGAGAACAAGCGTAAATGGTTACACAAGTTTCGTAAACGGATGGAATCGATGTTCTTTTAGATTAATACTAAATTATTAAATTATGTAACGGTTTACTCACGCGTATTTATCGGGGTAGCCCTACTAGTTTCGACCAGTTCGACTCGCGATCCCGCCGCGTCTGCTCATGATTAAGGACTCCGGTTGGGTCCGAAACTAGTCGGGCTACCCCGATAAATACGCTTGAGTAAACCGTTACATCATTTAATAATGAATCATTCTCACGACAGTTACTATCATAATACTAAATTCCTTAACTTGTGACTTATATTATTGATTGATGAAATTAATATTAACACTATTATACATTTTGAAGACACTTTCTAAGCAGTTTGATTATTAGTTGTTTCCAAATGTTAACTAGATTATCCTCAAGCTTTTAAACCTCAGTAAATGTTTTAAACTCATGTTAAATTTAAACGTTACTCAAAATAATACGACTAGGCTTCCACTGACGGACGATTACGTCCATCTATGACTTGCAATAGGCCGAATTGATTGGTTGAGAAATTAATACTTACATCAGAGAACCCATAACCAGGAAGACTGGGCACGATGACTTCAAAGGCAAAGTCTCTGTCCTTGCTGACAGCAGTCAGCAGAGGGATGGCTTCATAGAACTCCCTGACGGATCCTGGCCAGCCGTGGAGAAGAAGGAGGGGAACAACTTCAACCCCTTGAGGAACCTGAAAAAAAAAATGATTAATTGAGGAAATTTTGCACAGGTTTGCTTTGGATTTTTTTGTGGGGTTATTTGATGTGGAATTGTAATATCAAAAGCTTTCGTATTTCAGTTAAGGTATTATCATCCTTATGTTTATATTAATATGGTTTGTCACCTGAATAATGCACAGGCGTGTGTGAACATGTTTGTTTTACTGTGGCTTTTTCTTGTTTTAACTGATTTGACGATTAGTGATCGAAATAAATGAGTATTGGATTATGACATGGGTTACGCCACGCTCATTCATCATGATTCGTCCATTGTCTTCAACAAAATTTTCTGTTCCTATGCTAGCCCAGTAATTGTGTATCTGATAAACTGTAGGTAACAATGAAAGGCGTAGAAATTCTTTAGGGTGGATGCATTAAACAATTCTGTAGTCCAGGAGACGTACTCAGCAAGTATAAAAACAATTAAATTAAAAAGTCTACATCTAAATGCCATGCCAAGTATTTGATAATATCTAAATACATTTAATGGAGATTGGACATTTTGGGTATAAAAGTCCGGTGATAAACTGCAATTCGGCATTAGTTTGTTGAATTAAAAATGATAAAATTTGCAGGCGTGTTAACTAAAAGAGTGAAGTTCCATCACGATTGTAGTTTACGATTCATAATGAGTGTCAATTTTTGCTGTCGTTGTTTGAAACTGTGTGATGATGAAAAAACAATCTGGGTTCTTTGGACCCTGTTTTAATTTGGACCCTTGGATGCCAACCACTAACTCTTTTTGGAAGACTGTTTTGTAGTTGTGGGAGTAACAAAATGAGTTACGATTGAAAAAATGATTGTGCAATATCTGTACGTTAAGGTGGTAGGTTCTTGGACTTCAGACACTTTTACACATACATAATTGTCCTAGGAATTAAACCTTCGACACGTCACACACTGTGGACTTAGCGCGGTGCTCTTAGCAACGTAATTCAGATTGTCATAATGATTTGCTCATAGAGACCCATTCACAAATCATTATGACCATTATACATTTTAATCACGATCCAACACGCAATTTAAAATTACGCAATGTCTTTGTCAAAATTTATTTTTCTTACATCATCAATTATTGTAGTTAGGTTAGGTTATAAAAGCGAACTCCAGTATGAGGCAGCTCTTATTATATGAGCTCCCTTGACGGGGTTCGCGGTAGTTTACGTGAGCGTTTCCGCTATGCTCCCCCCTAAAGTAAACAGGGAAGCATTTCAGTGGTTTTAGCCGTTAAAAGTCAGCATACCTCTGTTCCTTTCCCAGGGCGGAGAAAGCCCATGAGTATTCCCCGGGTATAAAAAAGGTAATAGCGATCGGGCATTCTCATGACTCTGGCTCAGATAGTCGGGATGCTGCTGACATATCTCTACACTGTATCAGATCTAGATCAAATAAAACCTTTCACTACTATACGAAGCAAATGAAGAATCTCTTTACTCTTACCTTTGGCGTAACCCTAATGAAGTGTATATCCAGTCCCTGGATGTTAGTCTTGAACTGCGGGAACTGGTTCAAGAAAGTTTCCCTCTCCTTGAAATTGTAGTCCTTGGCCCAGTACTTCAACCAGCTGTCGATTTCGTTGCTGTTGAAGCCGTAGTCGAAGCCGACACCTTCTAGTGGAGGTGTTAACGGTCTTGTTCTTTGGAGACGATCTTTTAAGTCTTTGACGTTCTGTATGGAAAGAGAAAATGGTATGACAGTTTGAGCTTGTTTATTTTACTTAGTCAGTTCAACGTTACTTCTGTTGGTTACCGACGAAGCGGTACATCTGAATGGTGTGTTGTATGCTCTATAAATTATTATGATAGTATTTAACTCTGAGATCTTTAAGTTATTAAGGACCATGTTATCTGGAGTTCTAAGGAGTTCAAGATGGCTTCAACCTTAGTTACAATTGTCACAAAAAATGACAGTATATTCTCTAAATTTCATCAATTTTATTTAAAAAATTAAGGTTAATTAGGTAATTAATTTAGGTCCATAGCAGTTTTTTTTGTAGATTTTTCTTTAAGTCTTTCTTTATTTCATTCACCTACCGGTAAAAATAAGCTATCTGATATTCTCATAGCCGCTGTTAGCTGAAAGCTAGAAATATTGTACAAAAAGGCTTTTGTTTTTTTTTTATACTTGATAAGCAAGAAAATAAATGAAACTTACATTATTTCCAAAACTGATTTTGAATGGCCTGATACTGGTATCCTGTTTTTCTTTCGCGCTCTCAGGCCCCCACCAATCGTTCATGTCAACATTGGGTACCGGTGGAGGACTTTGTAGGAATAAGAAGTATACTGGGAGAAAGACCAGTGCCAATACTGGTAGTATGAAGAGGAGACGGGCCATCTGTAAGACAAAAAAAAAGAAATATGTTGGATCTAAGTCATCTAAGAGTTAGATTTATCTAAACGTAGGAGGAATTTGATAATACCGTTAATAAGCAATGTGTCTGATTCGTGACAAGGAAGATTCCGTACAAAAAGGCCAAAGAAAAATTAATCCTTAACAACCATTGCTTACCCACGACATTTTTTTTTTTAATAGCGGCAGCTGAAATTTATCATCTGTGAAAATGTTTACTGTTCAGATATCACTGTTTATAAATTATTTCCGTTTTTACACTTTGGTTACGTAATCATTAATATACGTATTTTGAAAATTATGTTAACGGCATTATGTTTTTTTCAGATCAATAAAGTGAAAGCATTTTTTTCAATTTCACATACGTGTATAACGATATGGGTCACTCGGAAATTAGTTAGAATAGCTCTTAAGAAATAATATGCCTATTTATTAGTCTTTTCATCTCTGGAAGAGATAATCTTACTATAATTAATATTGCATCTAGTTTAAGTTCAGAAACGTCTTTTCTATTGTTTCAATAACAAATTATGATCCCATAAAAACAAAAGAGCGAAGAAGAAAGGCAACTGTGAAACGAGCGCCAAATCTTAGATCTTTATAAGTTATGAAAAAGTTTTAAATCTTTAAGACAGGGATTTAATGGCATTAAAAAAATCATCGCTTATTAAGAAAGTATAAGCTTATATTAAACTAGCTGTTGCCCGCGACTTCGTCCGCATGGTTAGAAGATATAAGTTATGATTTATACATGCCCTGTCTTTTCTACATTTTCCATTGTATCCTCACTCCTATTAGTCGCAGCTTGATGGTATATAGCCTAAAACCTTCCTCGATGAATGCTCTATTCAATACAAAAATATTTTTTTAATTTGAACCAGTAGTTCCTGACATTAGCGCGTTCAAACAAACAAACTCTTCAGCTTTATATTAGTAGAGATTATTTTGGCAAAGTGCAGGTTGGTATCGCGCTTCTGAGGGTTAAGCAAAAAAGGGCTAAAGAAAACCAAATTTTCCGAAAGTGAGAAAAGTGGGTAATAGACAGATGGACAGACAGACAGCAGACGCTGAAGCGTTTTTACTCTTTGGTTACGGAAGTATGAAAACATAATTTTGGACAAAAACAACGGAAAAATACAATGTCCGGCACACAAATTTCCAAAAAATATGGGACCAATTTTTGTTTTATCTCGTAAACTAAAAATGAACGGGATAAGTACAGTGATTTTAAATCTAGTGTGACGTCGTTGTATTGGAAACATAAATATTTCTCCAAGAAGCGACTATAGCAACAAACTTATCTCTGTTTCTAGAAAGTATAATTTGAATGACTTAATATGTTTTATTTACTCGCTTTAACTGATAAATTATTAAACCTAAACGTTTATCCAAGATAAATAAAGATAACCTAGTTGATATAACAGTTATGTAGCTGATACTTTTACAAAAATCTTTAAATTACGTGTAATAAAAAAAATGTGCTTTGATAATAGGGATTTACCGCTATTATAGTGTCTTGGGATAATACACTGATCTCTAGTACAGTAATTGGGAATTTTAGGGATACAAGTCCAAATTTGGCAAAAGAGATTGCATTAGGACAAGTAACGTGGCTCTGACTTTCGTTTCATTATGTTTAAGCGATTCCATCAGCTCTCACGTTCGAAGAAATTGAACTTGTCCAAAGGCCTGTAAGTGGCTTTCTTTAATAGCATCCATAATATAATAGTATGTGTCCCTTTGCTTTGGTTTGGCCAGGAAATCCTCGAGGAAGGAAGCGACTTTTACTGACTAAACCTGAACCGACATACAACGACTCCCACATTTGGTCTGTGCATGGTAATGCCATAGAAATTTATCATGCATCCATAATTAATCTAACCTTATGAAGAATATTTCAAGGTTGGGCGTTAAATCAAATAATTTGACTGTGAATAGACATTTGATGTCAAATATTAGTTACAAGGACTCCACTGCACTTTGAACTGAACCTTTTGGCAGGTTAAGTTTACCAAAAAGTGTAATAACAACGGTTAGAGAAACATCGGTTGACCGATTTGATTCCAAGTTAAATATATCATTTCAGGCTGAAGTTTCGCTGTGCAATCGAGATATTACCATGAAATTGGTTGCTATTGTTAGTCCAGCGTATTATAATAAAGGGCAGTAATGTGTACTGTGTTTTAAAGTCAAGGTAATGGGCATCGTTCTTTTGTTTTTCAGTACTGTCCTGGTGGCCTTGCAGTTCTATGCTTGGATTTCACACGGTCGGTTCAATTCCAACTTCAACAAGGTCGATTCCAATGCGGTTATTCCAAGACACCACTGACAAAGACAAAGGAAAACTTAGTGAGGAAATCTACATTCCAAATATGGGAATCTGAAGTCGTCAATCCAAAGTAAGCTAGCATGGTGATCAATACTCAAACATTCTCTACACGGGGAGAAACCTGTGCCCAACAGTGTGACGTATATAGGCTGGTATTATTACTTTGAACTCTTACTACTAAAAATAAGGTTGGTTTTGGAAAACGTCGAGTCTATCGCCAGGTGTGAGGATAAAAATGTATTTACTGATAAAATTAAAGATTATTGTGTGTGTAGGTAATAAGTTTTTCAGAAATATTTTGCTGTAACTATCAAATAAACGATGGTCCTCCTCTATCTCCTAGCTTCGCCCTTTGAATCCATCCTCATCCTGTTCGGTAGTATCTTTCCTCCTTTCGTCTCTCTCGACCCCTCAAGGTCGGTCAATACCAGAAGAAACCAAACGCTACATTATAAAAGACTACAATCAACAATCTGCAACTAGTAATCATTTTCAAACAGCCATCAACAATAATTACATAATGATGGTGTCTTGAGGAAAAAACTCAGCTGTTTGAAAAATTCGTTGGTAGCAGTGTGGAACGTAAGATAGAAACACGGTTGTACGATACTACTTATAACACGAAAGCAAAGTTGATAGAAACCTCTGTTACTAAACAGCACGTTTCGCCGTTTGTTTGTGTAAGACACTAAAGTGCTAAATATACAATATGGATTACAATAATGAATGAACAAGAAGATAATGATAATGAAAAGTTTAATAGTAATATTTATCGGGTCAAGAAGGTTTTATGTGGTAAGAAGCAAACAGTTCAACTAATGATTCAAGAACTCTGTGGGCTTAAAATAAAATTGGTGTAGAAAAGAGACGGCACTATACGATAGGAAGAGCGTTATCTCACTTCCATAAATGCAATAATCTTACTTTAGATGCCTTGCCATCTTAAGCATACGGTGCAGCTTAACCTAATATTCTAATGCAACCGGCAAAATAACTTAAAATACAACTGCTATTTGAAGACCTTGGCAATTTGAACTTAAAGTACTGTGTCAAAAAAACGTCAACAAAAAGTACTTACATTAAAAACACAATTGAAATAAAAATTTGAGCGAACAAACGTCCGCAACCCAAGATATATCAACACAAACTGTTTATCTTGCCGGCCGGAGTAAACGCAATAAATTATTCAATATACACCGATATAGATAACGAAACGTTTGTTTGTTTGTTGCTACAGCAAAACGGGTCAGCCGATTTGAATGTCATTTGGTATAACTGTGATCAAGTGTATTTAATGCAATGAAGAATGATACTGAGAAAATTGTCGCTCTTAGGAGTCAAGCTGTGATTATTATTGAAAAGCGGAATATGGAAATGAATAATCATATTAAAACGCCAATAAGTGAAAAGTCGTCCTAACATACTGCATTATTTTAAGGCTGCGGTTTCACAAAAACCCTGCAATGTGTCGGAACTAATTCTATTAAAACCTACCCTTGTTCCTCCCTTTCGATCACTGACTCTTCCCTGGCTGTCAGAATAGCTGGGTTTTCCTCCATTTTGAAACACAATCTGTATAAACCTACTAATATCCTTGCTCGGGTGTGATAGAATTTACGCAAAATCAAATCCCAGTTATCTATCTATATCTACTTAACCAAAGCGAATTCCTATTGAAAGTTTATGTTTATTATCATGATAGATTATGATACCAATATAAAGTATATCATGATTAATGATTATGTTTCGAATTTAAGCTCATAATCTGACTGTCATAATACTGCCGTATGCTTTTAGAATACTCCGTGAATTAAAACAAAAAGTTCTTTAATAAAGAATTTATTTATCCTAAAATCACAGTTCGGAGTGCCTATAATGAGAACTGATTTTTATTACTTCTTACAAGAGAGGAAAGGTTCATAGCTGTGTCTGTTCTTCCTTACTTCAATACGAAACAGAAGCATCCAAAGTAAAGCTTATCTTACCTGAGTAAGGAGCATGTTACAATGGTATCCTAACACGGAATCAGGGTACAGCGTGACCATCACGTCGGCTATGAAGGCGCCCCAGTCTCCACTCTGGACGTAGAACTTATTGTATCCAAGACGAGTCATCAGGTTTTTGTATAGAACTGCTATTTCAGGAAATCCAAGCCCAGGACGAACTGCACCCTGGAGAAAAATGTACGTAAAATATTTTAAATGAAAAATAAAAGTTTAAAAGTGTAGAAATGAAATATTATTCTGTCACACACTCTTGAATGTTTACTTTAAAGACACTAGCTGTATGGTCCCGTATTTTCAGTCATTTCAATGGAAATCACCAGCAAAAAAATATTCAACGAAATAAGTGATAACACAATATTTCAAGTCTACGATAGACATGGAGACAGAGGCTCATTAAATAAAACATTGGTTTGAAATATACCTCTGCACCTATACTACAACAACTACTCAACCAAATAGTCATTGGTAGCAATTACTGTGAATGTGACGAGCAACCTTGACTTCTGTCCACGGTGTGATCGCCGCAGCCCATTCATTAATTCAATTGAACATTGAATGCGACTAAAATATGAATGTATGTTAGATGAATGCCGGCTCATAGGTAATATGTCCAATATTAAATGGGTTCCGACGAGATTTACAATACCTTATGGAAAGGCAAATTATTTATGTCGGACGAAATAACTATAGCAATCTGTTATATATATGATAAGGAATTAAATGAATAGTAACAGTTCTGTCTCAATTTAAGAGCAAATAAAAGGGTATTTTGTAAAATCAAACTTCTTGCTAAAAACAAAGGCCATTCGTACAAAGGCCAAAAGTAGTCTCCAACGATCGACGATTCTTGAAAACGTCATTTACTTAATATTTACGAGTTCGGAAAACCAAGAAGCTAATTCATTCTTACTTGAGAAGATCCGAATCCACAGATGCTCGGAGCAATTACTTCGAAAGCGAACTTATATCCCGGCTTGTGGCTAGCCAGTAACGGGATGGCATAATATAACTCCCTGACTGAACCTGGCCATTCGTGCAGCAGTAGAAGAGGAATTATTTCCACATGTTCAGGGACCTGGATCTCCGAATTTTTTTCTTGAAAAATTCTCATTGATACCTGAACTAAGAAGAGAGTTGGAGAAGGTACCTTTTCTACAACTTATTATTTTTCTATAATTTGTAGCGGGCATTTTTACCTTTGGCGTCACTCTGATGAAGTGAATATCCAGACCCTGGATGTATGTCTTGTAGTGCGGGAACTGGTTAAAGCAGGTCTCCCGTTCAGTGAAGTTGTACTTCTCTGCCCAGTAATTCAGCCAGCCTTCTATCTGGTTTGTATTGAATCCGTATTCAAAGCCACACCCTCTAGAGGCGGTGCGAATGGCCGGTGGTTCTTTAGACGGTACCTGAGGTCTTTTATCATCTGAAAAACAAAATTTTTACTTTTAATTAAGCATGTTCTAGGTAAAGTGTTGGTTCAGAAGTTCGAGCAATAAATAAAAGGAAAGGCTGTTTATTTACCACGTCTTTTGACTACTTGAAGTGAAACTACGAAAGACAACATTACATCAGTAACTCAATGCAAATTAAACAATGAAAGAAATCAAAACTCAACAAGGACTTGAACCTTTGACTCCTTGCTAAATGCACTATTATAAACATTATAAACCTTAGCACATAATAAACGAGTTTTTAAACGCAAACACGATTCCTCAACTAGTTCGCTTAAGAAAAACAATCTTAGTCACGATGACAAGGCTTTTCAGCTTATTATTACAATTTTTGAATGTATACAATCCATTGCGTGCCAAGTGAGTAAACTCTTACACTCAAGACGATAACAGCAAGCAATGGTAACACATGATAAGGATGTGACTGCAAACCTTTGAACTGTAAACTTTTATTAATATTGGGATATAGAGCAATACAGCTCTAGAATTTCATCATGCACATTTTTTTTGGTTTTAATGGGTGATTGTGCATTTTTGCTGATAGTTATATTATTCATTACCTATCATTAAACATGTCTTGACAAGAAAAACATTACGATTGTATAATAAAGTTACCCTAATACAAAAACCGCTCAAGTTAGAGTCGGATTTGCGAAACAGTGGATTCGGTACCAAGAGGCTAAAAAAAATTAAATCGGTTGGGAGACTAATACATTTGTTACACCTTCAAATTAATTTGCTTTCGACGTTTTTTTTTTCAAGAAAGACAAATAAGTGGTTGTATTATTCATGTGAATATTTACAGTTTGTGACAAATAACACATCGATAACATTACGATATCACAAACCTAGCTACATTAAGAATCATCATTGATTTGAAATTTCTGGCATTTAATGGAAACATTTTTAGAAACGATTCCCGCATTACTGAATTCAATCCTTGTGTCACGGGGGGCTCACAAACGCACAACTCACATGCACAAAGACACCCAGACCCAGAACAAGCATTCGTGGATCACACAAATGCTTGTCCTATGCGGGGAATGAACCCGCGACACGTCGCACACAGTCAGTTTATCGTGATGTCTCGCGTAGGATAAAAGTATACTTAGAACGAATACTTGTCAAGAGTTTGGGTGTCTTTGTGCCTGTGACTTAAATGTTTGTGGATAAAGACACAATTAAATTTCTATCTAAATACGGGAGACGACTTTCTTTTAAAAAAATGTTTTTGTTATAGCTAGTGACATTTCTAATTTTACTCTTTGAATATTTTTAAAGACGGCTACGACTCATTCAGGAACCGCGAGTTCTCGTTCGCAGTGAGACCTTGCCCTATGATAAAGCTTTCATTGTGTCATAAAATTATTGTGTAATATATTTTTTTTTCAGTCCGCAGCACTATCGGAAACGTTGCGACCAAAATTGCGAATCATGTTGATAAATACTACTAGCAGTGACAATATAGTACTACAATCATTTATATAGCAAATTCAACCTTATTTCAAAAGCTTAATGGTTATATTCCTTCTGAGATCAAACATCCTGGTTATATGCGACTAGGTATTTTGTTAATTTGAACTTCGGATGTACATATCGACATTATTTTGAGATTGTGGTTGTGTGATATTAGTTTTTAAAGGAAAGTTCCATGAACATACATTTTATGTTGTTGTTTTAATTTATACCAAATGTTTTTGTAAAGGTGCCTGTAAAGCCTTAATGGAGTTTCTTGCCGGTTCTTCTCCATAAGAATGAAACTTTGGAACCGTGCAACTAAATTCTTTAAAGTGCCAGGACAACGGCTTGTATGAGATAAACAGCTTTTGATTTTGAACCCTTAAAAAGAGCTAAAAACCAACAATGGGGTTATTCGTGTACAAATAGTTTGTGCACCAAAACGTATTTTATTACCAAAGTATCCATCAAAATTTTATTGCTATCCAGAGCAAATAAAATCGCATCATTTAACTAAACAGCTAAAGGGCGTGTGAGAAACTGATAACATGGGTAGGAGATTTGTCGGGTGAGATGACTTAACACCCATCCCTGTTAACAAGGGTGCGAGAAAGAGAAAGAGTATATTCTGTATCTGCATCCTGTTCTGTTTGAAATCAATGTGCCAATGTTTAAAGTTTTGTTATAGAATTTCCGGATAAATATATGCATAGAATTTCCGGAACCAAGCCGATTTTGCGTTAGATTGGAAAATTTGGAAACGTGTACGGTGAAGTCTTTTTGTGATATTAGAAAGATAGAATATTCTTTATTGCACACCACATAAATAGTTATATTAAGCCTTTTTTCTGATGAAGAACTTGTTAGTAACAGCAATAATGCCGTAACAAGAGATGTTATAAGTTGCGATCGCATTTTCTTTGTGTCCGATCTATGAATGATGTAACAGGCATGTATTTTTATGGCATTTTTACCCAAAGGATAAAATTTTGGACTTATAACTGAGACATAGCTATTCAAATTTCGATTTCCTTCTGTATCAATTTTCTCAAACTCTCTAAGGTTTGCTGTAAAAGAACCCAATTCTGGGTTAAGCTCGCCTTAGTACATTATAAACTTTCCAAGAACATAATATTGTCCAAGTGTCAATTAATTTACAATAAAGTATAAATGATGTTCGTTCTTAATCCCTGGAAAATCAGTATTAATACGCTAAGATTAGAATTTTTTGACTTAAAATTGAATTGAGTAATAGGCTTCAGCATTAAAAATAAGCTTGAAGAATGTACCACTCAACGACCCCATGAATTAATTATAAAAACTCACCTAGAATCAGATGTCTCTGAACAAACAGATAAACGACATTCTCTAGATAAGTCACATAATAATTAGTGATGCCACGCGTCGTTGCCGCGGATGGTCCAAGTGATATGAAATTGATTCTATATCCCCACAGCTTCGCACGATTCTGGGCTTAAGATTAATTTTGTTGCATCTTTTATGAATTGAATATTCGCCATGTGTGATTTGATCTACAAATATTGCTTCTAAAACCAGGTTATTTCAATGTGTGTGCTTGATCTATAATATATTTTTCCAATGAGTGAATACACCGCGGTAGTTTGTGTTAAATAATGTAAAGACTGGGGTAAAGGGTAACTTAAGGATAGAACTATTACTGCCGTAACAACAGTAACCAGGCTGGATTTAATAAATCGTAATAGGCAGATAATTCATTCAAAATGGAAATCAAAAAGCTTTTATTTCACTTTTAAAACGTTATAGTAATGGTAATGACTAGGTGCACGGTACCAAAATTTTATTCCTATGGAGAAGAACCGGCAAGCGACTCCATAAACTCCGTTCAAATTACATAGTTGAAGGAGTTCTGCTGCTGCTAAAAACAAGATCGAGGTTATGCAACGGTGGTTACGGTCCTAAATATAACCATTGGGCAGCTTACGCAGTGCACGCTGGAGGATTGGAACTCACAGCCCCTACGATCGATCTAATTTTTATGAATAACAGTGTTCTGAGGTCTGTTTTTATATTAATACAGTCGTTTTGGCAACAAATATATTTGTGTGGCTTTCTGACGGATTACCCAAACATAATGCTGGCGCGCTATCATGAGGCATATCAAATCTGCATAACCGCTACTACATGACCACCGTGCCCGCTCTAAAGCTAACAAATGCGAACCATTGACATTCCTTAGATCCACGAATCTATAGAAAAACGAAATGTCCCGTCGGTGATCAGTTCAAAGAAAGAAACGAGGGTCATAGAACGGTTGCAAAATCAGGAACATACCGGATAAGAAGATTTAATTTTCTATCTGCAGAAGTAAGGTCCAGAGTGTTCTGTATCTTAGGTCAAATATTTTGATTTGTTTGGAATTGAACAGCACATGATATCGATCGTAATTATCATTAATATGTTATCATATTATTATTTAATTATTATTTGCAATTTGATTAGAAACATTTTTTGTGCAATGATGACTCTGGTAAAGTATAATTTTAGGTACTTTACAGAAAAGATTAAATAGATTGTTGTTTAGTAACATGTGTTGTGCAAAGTCTGATTAAAACAAGTGTGAACTTGTTTCACCGTAAATAGCTAACGATTACGGGTCAAGCATGAGTCGAATTGGCGTTACTGAGGGCTTCGTACAATTCGGCTAAAGAATAATATTTTGTTTTACAACAAAATCAACTTCAAATAAGAACTACTGATCTAGTCATGATGAAATGTTTATGGAACCAAATGACAGCTAATCCTCGTTAATTGAAAAGCATAATGAACAAAATTGTTTAATCTAGTCCGGATTTCTGAGGTAATAAAAAAGAAATATAAACAAAACATCATAATCACGAATTGAAAACCTCCTTATTTTTTCAAAATCAGTTGAATACTAAATTGGCATGTTAAAAAACCATCATTAAAAAACATTCGTTGATATTTGACAGTCGTTAGGTGAGTTATTAGTTATTACAAGTCCTCTATATTACGAGTCCAAGTAATTACTACGTCTGACGAATATAGGAGTTTTTTGGTTGCTGCATCCGAAGTGGGATCTACAGATTTTTAGATTTGTTTTTTTTTTCTCTATAAGCATATATTTATCTTTTCTGTCAATCCAAAGGTTGTCTTAACAATATCGCTATTAGCTCTAAAGCCGCCATTGTACCTACATAACGTGTGTAAATTCATTGCTATTATATTATAGGTTTCATTACACAATGTCGTGTTCTACAATTCCTACTCATTTTTTAAATCTTCTTTTCATGAATTCGTCAGGGTACTTAGGTAGTAACTGATAGTACGACCCAAAATAAATGAGGAATTCTTAACATTGATTGTTCCAATTTTTAATGGTGTATCCAAAAACTCTAACGTAGTAACGCTTTATACGTAATAAATATTTCAACTTTTTTTTTGTAAAATGTGATAGAAATGTACCCATTAAAAATATTTTTGTCAAATACGCATCAAAGGTTATATAAATTAAAATCATAAACGAAACGTAATGAAACGTTGTGATGGCCTTGCGGTTTAATGTATTGTTTATTTTTGTACGAGGTACAGGTTTGATCCCAACGCAACTCATAAGAGTTGCGTTGGGATCAAAAAGACGTACTGGACATATTGCCTATAAAGGCAATATGTCCAGTACGTCTTTTTTATGTGCACCTACATTCTTAATTAACAATGGGTAAAGGACAACATTCTTAGGAAGCCTGACTTTCAAATATTGTAATTTAAAATCACTAAAGTGCAGTGAGCAAGCGTGGTGATCGATGCTCAAACCTTCCTTAAGAGGCCATTGGAATGGGACCTTTTATAGGCAGTAAATAAAAGTGTAACAGGTCTATTTACAAAAAAAACTTTATTTATCATCATCATCATCAGCCCGTCTCAATCCACTGCTGGAACTAGGCCTCCTTATTTAAATTAAAACTAAGTATCACAGTTCTATCTTGCCGTTCTTTTGGCGCCATTCTCTGATCTTCTTGAAACCATTGAACACATCTGCTGAGAATTCTTTGGGTAACTCGAATGCCAAGAAATGCCCTCCATCATCCAGGATTGTGGTGCCGACGAGGTTTGTGAACTTCGGTGTCAGGAGGGCGGGAGGCTGGTAGATCATTTCATGTTTAGCTTGTAGAGCCCACGTGGGGACTGGTGTTGGGATACTGTGAAAAACCGGGAATAAATTTAATGAAAGAACAATAGAATAGGATTTTTGAAGTGATCGTTCTTGATATTGTAGTTAAAAGTACTAGTGGAAAACCGGATAATGTGTGATAAAGCGAAGATATAAAGATAAAATTTTATTTTATAGGCAAGTGACAAGAAAATATATTGGTATCCTTATATTAGTGTTCAGTTTTAATTTTGTACTTGTCAGAAATTAGGATTGCATTTTGGCAAGATTCTTTTATATTTCAGCATCTTTATTAACTTAATGATTTTTCTTTGAAATATGAAGAAACTTCCAAAAAAATAGGTACAAAATTTTACTTTAAAGTCTTACTTAATTCCAAAGCAATACTTACTCATCCAATCCCATAGCCCACTTTTCAAAATTCAAATTCTCTGCATAGAACCTGATGCTTGTTGTAATGCTGTTGGTAGACCAGTACACCATCAGATTATCAAGGAGTTGGTCTTTCGTGAACCTGAGTCCAAGTCCGCCATCAGGCAGATGTTTGAATTCTGTTCTGGTCCATACAGAGAACTTTTCCAACATATAAGCTAGGAAGCCAGCTGGGGAATCTGTTAGAGGAACTCCTGCAAAGGTGATGAAGATTAAAAATTATACACTCAGACTTGAAGTTTTGTAGCAGTGTTAAGGAAAGAAAAGAAAGAACATACGTCCGTAGAAAACTGAAGAGCTTAGGAGTACTATCTTCTTCTATTCGTTCGAAACTTTTGGATCTCTTGAAACTTCAAGTCCTTATTCATTTTTTTATTTGTGTCATAGAACTCTAATTTAACTGAAGCCTCTTTCTTTGAACTACCTCTTTTAAGTAATGATTAATCATTATCACTTCTCATAAACAATTCTAATTTTTGAGCGATTGGGAAAATACTTTAGGTTCGACCTACCAATGGTATCAGGTTTCGTTCCATGCAGATGCATGTATCCCAATTCTTCGATGAAGTATGCGAAGAATTTTGACAGCGGATACATTCTGTCCGCCAGATGAGGTTCCACGATGAGTGAGGGGAAGTAAGCACCGACGAACATTCTGAATATTGATGTTGAATGCTGTAAAACAAAAAACATTTATAATAAACGTTTATAACTTATTTCTTAAAGTAGGTTGAACGAAAAGCTTGTTCTAAGTCTGAGTGTCTCATTTTTGAAATCCTCTAATGTAGTTAAAAATCCGACAAAGAAGAAACTGCCAATCGCGAAAATTGAATGTTAGTCCTGAATGATAATGGAACCCACAATGTCTTATTATATCAGCTGGGTGAGAATTAGCAGTCAGGGTCTCTAAATACCAAAACACCGCCAAAATTTGGTGCATTCAATTACTAACCTGACTTAGAAGCATATTTGAATGGTATCCCAACATAACATCAGGGTACAGTGTGGCCATGACAGCGGCGACGGCCCCTCCAAAGTCTCCACCTTGGACGTAGAAGTTCTCATATCCAAGCCGGTTCATCAGGTTCTTGAGGATTACTGCTGCTTCTGGCATCCCAAGCCCAGGGCGTACTGAACCCTGAAAATGAGTTCATTTACTATGGCACGTGAAATCCAAACGAAATTTTTTTGCCGACTCCTTTCTAGATTTATCAGTTTATGTTGCAGTAGTAAATTAATTCTGAATTTGGGATGGTAATTCAGTCACTTTATATACCCGAATGTGAAATTATAAAACGAATTCTCCCGCTTTGGTTTGAACTTAATTCCAAAATCAATTGAATTTATATCTTAAATTCACAACGAATGCTACAACTGTACTCACTTGCGAAAACCCGAATCCTGGTAAACTTGGCACAATGAGATCAAAAACAAAGTTATATCCTGTTTGCTGTTGGGTGAGGAGAGGAATAGCTTCATAGAACTCCCGCACAGACCCTCCCCAGCCGTGGAGCATAAGGAGGGGGATGACCTTCACATCTTTGGACACCTGAGTAGAAAAAGTAGTTGTAGCACACAAATTTTTTTGATTTGCTTGGAAGGGCTAAGTACTTAAAAGTGATATCTCAAACAAAATCTTTACTTTCGGTGTCACTCTAATGAAGTGCATGTCCAGACCCTGGATGTATGTCTTGTAGTGCGGGAACTGGTTAAAGAAGGTCTCCCGTTCAGTGAAGTTGTACTTCTCTGCCCAGTAGTTCAGCCAGCCTTCTATCTGGTTTGTATTGAATCCGTATTCAAACGCCACACCTTCTAGAGGTGGTGTGAATGGCCGGTGGTTCTTCAAACGGTATCTTAGGTCTTTTATCATCTGAAATGCATTTGTCATTAATACTCTCCAAAACTTGGCAGTCTAATAGTGAAGTTGGTCAGTAATACAGATATTTAACACATTATACCACTTCAAACTAACTCTTATATCTCATGAATCAATCTTTATTCTCCTTACCTCTTCTTCAAACTTGACTTTGAAAGGTCGTATACTTTTGTCTAGTTTGCCCTGAAGGTCTTTTGGTCCCCACCACGCTTCGGGATCTAAGTGAGGGATGGGTTTGGGACTGCTGCCACCAAAAGTGAACCACGCTCCTACTCCCAGCAGAGCAATAAAGACAGCTTTTGTTAAGAAGCCCATGATTGTCACAAGCTAAAGGAAGGAAAAAGGAAAATTAAAAAAAATCGTGTTATAAACAAAACCGAAAAACCGTAAATTACTGATGAATAATAATATAGCCTGTCTGATATGAACACTATTTTGAAAACAGCTCAAGAGGGTTTCGTACAAATAGGCTACATATGACGTTTGATTAACGTCTCTTTTAATATTTGTTCTTATAGGCGGCAACAGAAATACATCAATATGTCAAAATTTCAACTTCGGTTATGGAACCCTAAAACCGAACAACAATGTTATGCAACACAGTTTTATTTGATGTTTAATAGATAACGAAGTTCAAGAACCATAGTCCAAAGGATATTATTATCAGAGGCCGTGGAAACATTA